>NC_061115.1:113663776-113980385 GCF_002878395.1 Capsicum annuum | reverse complement strand
AAACATATTCGCCTTTCCAAGCTCGAACCAACCAATAGGAAATCTATACCTCCTACCATACAATGACTCAAAAGGGGCCATAACAATACTAGAATGATAGATATTATTGTAAGAAAACACTACCATAGGTAGATACTCAACCCAACTGCCACCATAATCAACCACAATGCTCAAAACATATCTTACAATATTTGAATAGTTCTTTCCACTTGACCATCCATCCGAGGATAAAAAGTAGTACTCAGACTCACTATTCCCAATCCCTTCTAAAAAGACCACTATAAATGAGATGAAAACTGCATAAAACTACCAGAGATAATCAAAATAGGTACCATATCCAGCTTCACAATCTCCTGAAGATATAACTTCTCAGAATCCTCTATCAAAAAGGTAGTCCTTACTTGTAAGAAGTGAGAAGACTTTGTTATTCTATCCACGATGACCCAAATTGAATCATATTGATTTTGAGATTGGAGAAGACCAATAACAAAATCAATATTGATTACCTCCCATTTCTATTTGGGAAACAAAATCTCTTGATATAAGCCACCAGTTCTCATGTTCTCAGCTTTAACTTGTTGACACACCAAACACTTGGCCACAAAATCAACCACGTCCCTTTCCTACCATTCCACTAATATATCTCCTTGAGATCATGATACATCTTTATCAAGCTAGGATGTACAACGTAGCGCGATACATGTTCCTTAACCAAGATCATTTGCAGCAAATCATTGACATCAGGAATGCACAACCTTCCTTGGTATCATATAGTACTGTCGCCACTAATCTCAAACACCATTACCTTCTCCATACCAACATTAATCTTGATTTTCTTCAAGATAAGATCTAGCACTTACTTCTCCTTAATCTATTCACCAAGAGACAACTAAACCACTTCCTATACCATCACCCCACCACCTTTGGAGTCCAAAAGATAAATTCTAAGATTTTCTAAGCAGTGAATATCCTTCACCAATTTCTGCTTTCCTTCCTCTATATGAGCCAAACTCCCAATGGATAACCTACTAAGAGTATCAACAACCACATTAACCTTACTTGGGTGATAGTGAAGACTCATTTTATAGTCTCTGAGAAGATCCAACCATCTCCTTTGCCTGAGATTTAGCTCCTTTTGAGTGAACATATACTGTAGATTTTTATGATCAGAATAGATGTCTATGTGCACTCTATATAGATAATGTCACCAAATTTTCAAAGAAAAAGCCACCGCTAACAACTCTAAATCATGAGTAGGATAATTCTTCTCATGCACCTTTAACTGTCTAGAAGCATAGGAATTCACCTTCCCATGCTGCATCAAGACAAAACCAAGTCCCACCCTAGATGCATCACAATAAACCACAAACCCCTTACCGTCCTCAAGCTATGTCAAAATCAAAGACAAAGCTAGCTTATCTTTCAACTTGTTGAAAGTTCCTTTATAAGCATTCAACCAAGAAAACTTCACCATTTTCTAAGTTAACTTAGTCAAATGAGAAGCTATTATCAAAAAGCTCTCCAAAAACCACCGATAATACCCAGCCAAATCCAAAAAGCTCTGAATATTGGTTGGAGTTGTGGGTCTAGGCAACTTTATAACCAAAACCACCTTTTGCGGATCCACCATGATCCTCTCTCTAGAAATAATATAACCAAGAAATGTCATAGCATTCCACCAAAACTCACACTTAGAGAACTTGGCATACAACTATTGTTCCTTCAAGGTCTGCAATTCCACACAAAGGTGATTAGCATGATCCACCTCACTTTTGGAATAAACCAAAATGTCACTGATAAACACAATAATGATAAGATTAAAGAACTACCTAAATAACCTATTCATTTAGTCTATAAATGTCATCGGGGCATCAGTCAAGCCAAATAACATCACCAAAAAATTCAAAGTGCCCATATCGAGTACGAAAAATTATCTTAGATATATCCTCCTTCCTAATCTTAAGTTGATGATACCTAGACCAAAATCTATCATAGAAAAGAACTTGGCACCTTGCAACTGATCAAACAAGTTATCTATCCTTAGAAGAGGATACTTGTTCTTGATTGTTATCTTATTCAATTTTATATAGTCAAGGCACACCCTAAACGAACCATTCTTTTTATGCATGAACAACTCTGGTTCACCCCATAGAGATACACTAGGACAAATAAACCCCTTATCCAGAAGATCTTTAACTTGCTCTTTGTGTTTTCTCAACTCAGCCGAAGCTATTCTATAAGGAAGAATAGATATTGGATGAATGTCTGAAACTAGATCAATACTAAACTCTATTTGCCTATCCAAAGGAACACTAGGAAGATCATCTGGAAAGACCTCAGGAAACTCATTTACCACCAGAACTGACTATAAAGAAGGACCTTCCAAGTTAAAATCTTTAAACCAGACTAAGTGATAAAGACAACCTTTAGAGATTAACCTCTAAGCTCTAAGATAAGAAATAAACCTGCCCTAGGATTTAGGGAACCACCCTCTTACTCTTTTATTGGTTCACTAGTAAACCGAAAGACAACTTTATGGGTTTGATAATCCAAGGACGTATAACAAAAGTGTAGCAAATCTATTCCTAGAATAACATCAAAATTTATCTTATCAAGTTCAAACAAATCCACCAGAGTCTTCCTACCATAAATAGATACCACGCACCTCTATAGACTCTCTCGACAATAAATGAATCACCTATCGAGGTAGAAACAAAACAAGATCCGAAACAACCTCAGGATCAAAACTAATGCGTACAACAATGAATGGGATAACATAAGAAAGAGTGGACCCACATCAAACAAACAATAAACATCATGAGAAAGAGTTGTAACATATCAATAATGATATTAGGTGATGCCTCAGATTCCTATCGAGATGTAAGAGCATACAACCTATTTCAGCTGGTACCAGTACCAGAAATAAGAGCAAATTATAAAGCCGCACAATTTAGTGTACGATCAAAAAATGAAGCATCCATAGCTTTGACGGCTCCCAGAGCTTCCTTACTAACCAAATAATTCTTAATCATATGGCCTAGATGGTAATATTTCAATCACTTTTCCATTCTTTCATCATAATAACCCTGATGAAGACACCGCAGAACCAGCAAAGAGGGAATGAATAAATTGAATAGCCCCTACTCTCCTGAGATTAGGCACCCTGTGCCCAAAAATTATTACCACCCTGCTGACGCCTATCACTTAATTGCCTCAGGTAAAGAGTGCTAGCAGTAGAGAAGGAACTAGAACTTTTCTACTTCTTTTTTGGCCATTTACCTCTATCTCGACCACCTTGCAACTGAGCACCTCCTTGATTCAAAAAGTTGCTCCTCTTACCCTGCCTATATCTTAACTCTGCCAATTTCTTTTTCTTATCTTCCACCTGCTGTATATGAATAGTCAACCTAGAAATATCCATATCCTTAATTAGCAAAGTAGTCTTGCTTTCCAAGATCAAATATCGAGATAGCCCAGAAGATAACTTTCTCATCCTTGCCCTCATGTCAGCTGCCAAATCAGAAGCATACCTTAACAACTGATGAAATTTCAAAGTATATTTCTTGACAAATATTCTCACTTGATTAAGATTTACTAACTCCTTCATCTTCACTTTCCTCAGATCTTAAGGAAAAAAATGATCAATAAAAGCATTAGAAAAAACATCCATGTAAGACACCACAAAATTTCTAAGTTTCATTCAGTTCTTTAAGCTTGTCAAGGGGTCCTACACTTCAAAAACTCTAGCTAAGCTCCCAGACTTAGTTTATTTTTAGCCTTCAAATGTTGGAAATCTCATTTCACCACCTTAATGTCCTTTAATGGTTTATATATTTGTTAATTCAGGATCAAAGAGGTTAATAGGTGTTCCCAGATAAGTTCTGGATTTTTTGGACCACGATTATACCAGGTTTGGTGTCCCAAAATAGTGGACCAACGTGATCTTGGAACGCCGCGTCACCCATCGCATTGGTTAACACTATTGTAGGGACTGCCCGTGAAACTACCGAGGCTTGGCACAATCATGGCGCGATGTGTCGGGTATCACGTCGATGCCTAATTTCAGTCATTAAATGTTTGTATTTTTAAGGGTGAAAGGATTAATTTCCCACCCCTATAAAAACCCTATAACAAATAATTCAGCCATTTTTCACCCAAAATATACTAATTTCTCTCAATTTTACTCAAGAACAATTTTAGGGTTTCAATTGGGTATCAAATTCAAGGAAATTTCACCGTTAAACTTCATAGAATCAAGAACTAAGGTATGCATAGTGTTCATTTATGGATTAATTCCATCCATGAAGTTAAAGAATCAAGTTTTAAATCATGTATTATGAATAGTTTGTTGTGGGTTAATTATGTTCATGAGATTATGATGATGTGATTCCCAAGTTAGAATTTTTATGTGTTGTTCATGAAACTATGTTAATGTGTGGCTAGAAATCTATAAGTTTAATCGATTCATGGAGTTTCGAAGTGATAATTTAATGATTATGCCTATGCCTTAAGTTGTACATGCAAGGTGTTTGATAAAATGCCTAAGGGATTAGAAATTATGCATCATAGCTCAATTGTGACCCAAATGATAAGTGCATGCTTTATACTTATGATCATAATAACTTCTATGATATTGTTGTGCATTATAAATGTTTTATAAAATGCTCATAAGAATAGTGGATGAAATTATGACATGTTTATATGCTTTCCCATTCATCTACAAGATTATGATAACCATGTACTTCATGAAATCCCTAACTTATTGTATTATGGATTGTTGATATTAGTCATGTATTCAAGAATGTCATGCCTTGTTAGTTCCCTTCTATCAAGTCCTAGGGTACTTGTACCCGATAATTTTAGTTGTGTGCCTAGATCCAATGTCAAGTTTTTATGATATCCTCAGTCAAGCCATGTTCAGTAGAATTCACTCAGTCATATGACTAAGGAAAACTTAGTAAACTCAGTAATCCCAGAATCTCAATAGTATTCCGTTAGTCAATGGAACTTAAGGAACTCAGTCCAGTTCAGTTCAGTTAATTATGTTCAGTGTGTATTTAGATGGGAGTAGGATTCATCACCGAGTAAGTCCAAGGATGGTAACTCACATGTTATTAGAGAGTGTGATTCTTAGAAGCAGTCCTTGTGCTCCAGAACTACTTAACCAGCATAGTTTAAGACATCAAACTTGCTATTTTAAGGGTAGATGAGGTGGCTTAACCTTGTTATATGAGGGTCCCACCATTCTCCTTTGAGTACCTACTATATAAGGGATCACTAACAGCTTTTCCTTACCGGTGGTGCGCTATTAACACCCTGCCAATTAGGGATACAGATTGGATCCCAACTCAGCTATATTTCTTTATTTGGGGCATGTCAGATAGATGACTACTCAGTCTCAGACTCAGTCTAAGTAATAGAACTTAGATAGTTCTATAGAATTCAGGACTATTAGCTACAGTCATTTCAGTACAGTACGGAACCCAGCTAGTCTCATCAGAACCTAGACTGTCAGACACAGTCACTCAGTATCAGTTATATCAGTTATCAATAACTTATGTTATCACTATTCAGACTCAGTAGTCAGTATCATCACGAATTCAGTTATAGTCACTTATTTATGCATGTATTCTCACATTCATGTTATACAGTCAGTTAGCATTGTTTATGCATCTAAACATTTTGCATTCATCCAACCTCACTTGCATACTAGTATATTCAATCGTACTGACACATTTGTGCTATGGTGTTTTATAACATAGGTTTAGAAGCATGAGCTCCAAAGCATCAACAATATTCTAGTTTCAGCAGCTAGATTTAGCAGTGAGTCCTCATCATTTGAGGATGATATGATTATTTATTTTATTATTTCTACTTAGTTTATTTTAGTAGTTAGAATTAGTTAGGGACATGTCCCATTAACTCTTTATTCAGACAGTTTAGAGGCTTTCAGACTACAATATTTGTAGACTACAATGTTTTCAGACTAGATGTTTTCATATATTGTTTTAGTTTTGGTATTATCGTACCATATTATTCAAATATGGTTTTATCATATGTTTATCAGTTTTGAACCTTATGGCTTATTTCAATCTGCTATTTCCATATTTATACTGTATCTTATGCAGTGTTTAGGTAAAAATATAAGTCATGGGTGGTCCTTTAGGGTTATGAGCACTATATAGCATTCCGGGTACCAGATTCGAGGTGTTACAAACTTGGTATCAAAGTCTAAGGTTCAATAGGGTGCTAGGAAGTCTGATAGCTATATTTAGTATAGGCTTGTACATGGGTGTGTTGTGCACCATATTTATATGTAGGAGGTTATGAGATGTTTTAGGAATAGTTTTCTTTCTTTCAGTATTTATGTCGTGCCAGTGAGTGTGACCTCAAATTTAACCCTCAGTCTAATCTAATTCTCCCTTTCTTCTACTAAACATACCTCCCAAAAGAAGAAACAGAAATCTTTCAGCCCCTCAGCCTGTCCAAGAAGATCCCTTGGATGAACACGTTTCTCATGCCGAATTCAGAGTTGTATTCACCACTCTTGATAATTCTATTGCTACTCAGAATGAATGACTAGATGTCGTTCTAGCTGACCTAATGGCCAATTCAGCTGCAGCCAAGATTTAGGACTTTACCCAAATAAATCCTCCATCTTTTTTTGGGTCTAAGTCAGACGAGGACCCTCAAGAATTCCTTGATCAAGTTCAGAAGGTTATGGATATCATGGGAGTATCAGCTGTTGAGAGTGCTAAGATAGCTGCATATCAGTTGTAGGATGTGGGTCATACATGGTTCAAATAGTGAAAGTCGGAGAGGTAAGTTGATAGAGGGCCTATTGAGTGGGAGGAGTTTGTCACTGTATTCTTAGATAGATTCTTTCCCCAAGAGATGAGGAAAGCTAAGGTGTTAGAATTTATCAACCTCAGGCAGGGCAACATGATGGTGAAAGAGTATTCTCTTAAGTTTACTCAATTAACCAGATATGCTCCTCATATAGTTGTAGATAGAAGGGCCAAGATGAGTAAGTTTATTTCTGGGGTAAATAATAGTGTGGTCAATGCGTGCAGGTCTGCGATGTTGAATAATGAAATGAACAGAGCCAGGATTATGACCCATGCTCAGCAGATAGAATAATAAAATATTAAGATGAGAGAGAAACAAAATAAGAAAGTAAGGACAGGTAGTTTCAACTTTGTTTAGCCTAGTTCAGAGGGAGGAAACTATTCTCAGTTTCATCCTAAGTCATCAGTTCCAGCTCCTTCTTCAGCTAGTGCTCTAGTACTGAAATTCAGAAACAACAATAGAGATAGGACTCCAGGCTCTAATTCTCAGGGTAGTGTTAGTAGTGGCCGAACCTATCCTCTTTGTCATACATGTGGCAAGCACCATCAAGATACTTGCAGAGAGGGCAATGGTATTTGTTTCAGATATGTCAAGCCAGGACACAGAGTTAGAGATTGTCCCCAGCCAGGTCCTCAAGGTTATCTTAACCATTCTTCAGCTCAGTTCGGTCGCTCGAATCAGTAGGGTGCCACCTTCAGTGCTATTAGTGGGAGATTCCCAAATAGAATTTATGCTCTTTAATCCCAAAAGGATCAGGAAAATTCTCCTAATGTGGTTATTGGTATGTTATAGATCTTTCACTTGCATATTTACGCCTTGATAGATCCAAGAGCTTCTTTCTCTTTTGTTACTCCTTACATAGCAGTTGATTTCAGAGTCAGTCCTGAAATTCTAGCAGAGACATTTTTAGTCTCTACCCTAGTAGGTAAAACTATCATACCCCAATGGGTATATAAGAACTATCTGGTCATGATATTTTAAAAAGTCACCTCAGCAGACTTAGTCGAATTAGAGATGACTGATTTTGATGTCATTCTCATCATGTATTAGTTTCATTCCTGTTATGCCATAGTTGACTACAGAAATAGAGTTATCCAGTTCTAATTTCTGAATGAACCTTTCCTAGAGTAGATGGGTAGTACTTCAGCTTTCAAAGGTTATCTTGTTTCCTACCTTTGGGCACAAAAAGTGATATCTAAGGGATGTGTCTATCATCTTGTTCGATTTAAGGACACTAGTTCCAAAACTCCCAGTCTTGAATTAGTTCTAGTAGTAAATGAATATTCAGATGTCTTTCTGAAAAATCTTCCAGGAATTCCTCCCGAAAGGGAAATAGACTTGGGCATTGATCTTCTTCCAGATACTTAGCTTATATCTTTTCCGCCATACAAAATGGCATAAAAAGAACTCAAAGAACTGAAAGAGTACTTGAAAAATCTCTTAAATAAGGGATTCATCAGACCCAGTGTGTCCCCGTGGGGCATACCAATCTTATTCGTGCCTAAGAAAGATGATTCTCTTAGAATATACATTGATTACCATCAGCTCAATAAAGTCATATTCAAGAACAAGTATCCACTTCTCTAAATTAATGACTTGTTTGACCAACTTCAGGGTGCCAGCTATTTCTCCATGATAGACCTCAGATCAAGCTGTCATTAGCTCAGAGTCAGGGCATGTGACATTCTAAAAATAGCTTTCTGAACTTGGTATGGTTACTTCAAATTCCTAGTCATGTCCTTTGGTCTTACCAATGCCCCTGCAACTTTCATGGAGTTGATGAACCGTGTGTTCAAGAAGTACTTAGACATGTTCATCATAGTCTTTATAGATGATATTCTTTTCTATTTCTGTAGTGAACGTGATCACCCAGACCATCTCAGAATCGTACTTCAGATTCTCAGAGATCATCAGCTATTCAACAAATTCAGTAAATGCAAATTTTAGCTAAGGTCAGTAGTATTCCTTGGTCATATTATTTTTGGTGATGGCATTAAAGTAGATCCTCAAAAGACCAAAGTAGGAAGAAACTAGCCCAAACCTATCTCTCCATCTGATATCAGGAGTTTCTTAGGTTTGGATGGCTATTACAGATGGTTTGTTGAGGAATTTTATTCTATTGCATCCCCTATGTCCAGATTGACATCAAAGAAATTCAAGTTTCAGTGGTTAGATCCTTACAACTTGAAGAAGCACATGGTACACGCTACTCTATTCATCCAGGGGCCACAAAGATGTACCACGACTTGCTATAGATCTATTAGTGGAGTGGAATAAAGAGAGATGTTGTAGAGTTTATGGTTAAGTGCTCTATATGTTAGCAGGTTAAGATACAGCATCATAAGCCTACTGGATCCATACAAGAGTTTAATATTCTCACTTAGATGTAGGAATAAGTAAACATGGACTTCATGATAGGTTTGCCTCTTACTCATCATCAACATGATTTAGTTTGGGTCACTCCAAATAGGATGACCAAATCAGCTTATTTTCTTCTAGTCCATACCTCTTATTCAGCCGAGGATTACTCTAAACTCTATATCAGAGAGTTGGTCAAATTGCCCGGTGTTCTATGGTCTATTGTCTCAGACAGAGTTACCCGGTTCACCTTTCATTTGTGGAAAGTATTCTAAAAGGGTCTTGGTACCTAAGTTTATCTCATTACAACCTTGTATCCTCAGACAGATGGTGAAGCAAAAAGGACCATTCATACTTTAGAAGATATGTTGGGAGCGTGTGCAATTGATTTCAAGGGTAGTTGGGATGACCACTTTCCTTTGATTGAGTTTGCATACAACAATAGCTATCATTCCGGTATTAAGATGGCTCTATTCAAAGATCACTATAATAGGAGGTGTAAATCTCCATTCGGTTGGTTCAAAGTTAGTGAGGCCTCAGCTATAGGGCCTAACTTAGTATTCGATGCCTTAGAAAAAGTCCAATTGATCAAAGAAAGACTCTGGGCTGCTCAGAGTTGAATAAGTCTTATGCGGATGTGCATAGAAAGGATCTCAAATTCAAAATTAGTGACTTTGTTTAACTAAAGATCTCTCCCATAAAGGGAGTAAAGAGATTTGGCAAGAAGGGAAAGATCAGTCCCCAATATATCAGTTCATTCAAGATTCTCAGTCGCTTCAGCAAGGTAGCTTATGAGCTCAAATTGCCTTCAGATCTAGCCTCAGTTCGTCCAGTCTTCTATGTCTCTTTGCTCAAGAAGTGCATAGGTGACCCAACATTCGTAGTCCCTGTTAAGGGCGTAGATAGTCAAAACAACCTCTCTTATGAAGAGATTCCAGTCGAAATTCTTGACTACTAGACTCGCAAACTGAGGAACAAAGAAGTTCCTCTAGTCAAAGTTCTTCGGTGGAATAAGTCCATTGAGGGAGCTACTTGGAAAGAAAAAGAAGACATGCGGACCAAGTATCATCACCTTTTCTCCGCTAATTCAAACTCATCCCAAGGTAATTGCTTTCCTTAAAGCTTATTCATGTTTCATGTCAAAATTTCAGTTACTACTTGGCATTCATTTTCATGCTCAAATTCTCATTATAAACTCGGTATTAAATTACCATTGCATATCCAGTCGTATGTTCTTGCATTATGTCAGTCACCATGCATTAGATATGCATCCTCATTATGAGAAACTTATCTTATCAAAAATCTCAGTTATGCATTCATGAATTAGTTACACATGTATCAGATATCCATGTTCAGTATGATACATTTAATTTATCAGTCATGTAATTATGTTACAGTTGTTCATGTCCCATATGTACTTAAGTTAAGTTTCTCCCCTCTCTGTTAGTTTTATTCAAGGACAAATATTCCCAAGGGGGAGATATTATAATACCCCACAAAATTTCTAAGCTTTATTCAGTCCTTTAAGCTTGTCAAGGTGTCCCGGACTTAGAAAACTCTAGCTAAGTTCTCAGACTTAGTTAATTTTTGTCCTTTGAAAGTTGGCAATCTCATTTGCCATCTAAATATCCTTTAATGGTCCATATGTTTGTTAATTCATGATTACAGAGGTCAATAGGTGTTCCCAGACAAGTTTTAGATTTTTGGGACCTTGATAAGACCACGTTTGAAGTCCCAAAATAGTGGACCAATGCCATCTTGGCGCGCCCATCGTCCATCACGTTGGTTAACATTATTGCAGGGACTACCGATGAAACTACTGAGGCTTGGTGTGATCATGGCGTGACGTGTTGGGTATCGCATTGAACCCCAATTTCAGTCATTAAATGTCCATATTTTTAAGGGAAAAAAGGTCAATTTTCCACCCCTATATATACCCTATAACACATAATTCAATAATTTTTCATCCAAAATATACTAATTTCTCACAATTTTACTCAAGAACAAGTTTAGAGTTTTCAATTGGGGATTCAAATTTAAGGAAATTCCACTGTCAAACTTTGTAGAATCAAGAACTAAGGTAGGCATATTGATCATTTATGGATTCCTTCCATCCATGAAGTTCAACAATCAAGTTTTAAATCAAGTATTGTGAATATTTTGTTGTGGGTTGATTATGCTCATGAGATTATGATAATGTGATTCCCAAGCTAGAATCTTTATGTGTTGCTCATGAAACTATGTTAATGTGTGGCTTGAAATCTATAAGTTTAGTCGATTCATGGAGTTTTGAAGTGATAATTTGATGATTATGCCTATGCCTTAAGTTGTGCATGCAAGGTGTTTGATAAAATGCCTAAGTGACTAGAAATTATGCATCATAGCACAATTGTGACCCAAATGATAAGTGCATGCTTTACCCTTATGATCACAATGACTTCTACGATATTGTTGTGGATAATCAATATTTTATAAAATGCTCATGAGACTAGTTGATGAAATTATGACATGTTTACATGCTTTCCCATTCATGTACAAGATTATGATAATTATGTACTTCATAAAATCCGTAACTTATTGTATCATAGATTGTTAATGTTGGTCATGTATTTAAGAATGTCATAGTTGTTAGTTCTCTTCTATCAAGTCCTGGGGGTACTTGTACCCA
The DNA here is from genome assembly GCF_002878395.1 of Capsicum annuum. Classification (NCBI taxonomy): domain Eukaryota; kingdom Viridiplantae; phylum Streptophyta; class Magnoliopsida; order Solanales; family Solanaceae; genus Capsicum; species Capsicum annuum. The sequence continues at coordinate 113,968,510 of NC_061115.1, read as the reverse complement.
ACAATTTAGCTATTTTCCTACAGCTAGTGCCATGTTTTCACGATATCCTCAGTCAAGCCATGTTCAGTAGAATTCAGTCAGCAATATGACTCAGGAAAACTCAATAAACTCAGTAATCCCAGAATCTCAGTAGTATTCTGTCAGCCAACGGAACCCAAGGAACTCAGTCCAGTTTAGTTAAGTTAATCATGTTGAGTCTCTATTCAGATGGGAGTAGCATTCCGCACCGAGTGAGTCCAAGGATGGGAACTCACATGTTATTAGAGGGTGTGATTCTTGGAAGTAGTCCTTACGCTCTAGAGCTATGTAGCCAGCATAGGTTGAGACATAAAACTTACTATTTTGAGGGTAAATGAGGTGGCTTAACCTATTATATGAGGGTCCCACCATTCTCCTTTGAGTACCTGCTATATGAGGGATCACTCACAGCTTGTCCTTACTAGTGGCGCAGTATTGACACCCATCCAATTGGAGTTACATATTGGACCCCAACTCAGCTATATTTCTTTATTTAGGGCATGTCGGATAGATGACTACTTCCCACAGTTACAGTTTTATTCTCAGTCTCAGTAATAGAACTCAGATGGTTTTTCAAAATTCAGGACTGTCAGCTACAATCAATTCAGTACAGTACGGAACCCAGCTAGTTCCATTAGAACCTAGACTATCAGAAAAAATTGCTCAGTTTCATTTATAACCGTTATCAGTAACTCATGTTATCAATATTCAGACTCAGTAGTCAGTATCATCATGAATTCAGTTACAGTCACTCATTCATGCATATATTCTCACATTCATGTTATACAGTCAGTTAGCATTGTTCATGCATCTAAACCCTTTGTATTCAGTCTACCTCACTTGCATACCAGTACATTCAATCAACTAGCGTATTTGTGCTATGGTGTTTTATACCATAGGTTCAGAAGCATGAGCTCCAGAGCATCAGTAGCATTCCAATTTAAGCAGCCAGATTTAGCAGTGAGTACTCATCCTTCGAGGGTGATATGATTATTTATTTCATTATTTCAGCTTAGTTTATTTTAGTAGTTGATTTAGTTGGGGACATGTCTCATCAACTCCTTATTCAGATAATTTAGAGGCTTTCAGGCTACAGTATTTTCAGACTAAATGTTTTCAGACATTGTTTTAGTGTTGGTATTATCATACCACATTATTTAGATATGGTTTTAGCAGACGTTTATTAGTTTTGAATCTTATGGCATGTTTCAGCCTACTATTTCTATATTTATACAGTATATAATGCAGTGTTCAGGTATACATATCAGTCATGGGTTAGCTTGTGGTCCTTCAAGGTCATGAGCACTATGTAGTATTCCGGATACCAGATTTGGAGCGTTACAATCCATAAGGATGACTCCTCCACATCACCTCTATACCTATCCCACTCTATATCATTATGTAATACCCCAAAAAATGCAAATCAATATTAGCGACATATTTCAAGCTTATGCATAGTACATCATGGTTATTTTGTAGTTTCATTATCAAATTTGATGTCAATTAATGTCTCAAATACGTCCTAGATATTAGGTGAATCAAAACATTTCTTACTAATTGAATTCTTGGAAAGGATATTGGTATAGTTAACTTCAAACAAGCATATCTATCGTTATACTAAGAATTTTTGGTCTCATGAGCCATAAACAGATAGATAATTGAATTAGATTTCCAACGATACTAATTTCACTCAAATCCAATATCGAAGCAAAGAGTTATACCCATTTTACTCCAGTATGTTAGCCTGGTAACTAAGTGACGGCATATCTGACGGCCGTCACATATCTGACAGTTTATCATCCTTGGCCATCAACTGATAATTTCAGCAACTGGGAAGTGGTTTTTTAGGGGTATTTTAGTCTTTTCCTCACCCTAAACCATACCCCCATGATGTTAAACACCATAAACACGAAATTCAGCCTCAATTTACCAAAATATACTCACTGTCTCTCAAACTCTCTTAAGAACAAGTCTTAGGGTTTTAATAGAAGATCAAATCTAAAGAATTTCACCATAAATCTTCTTAAATTCAAGCATTAAGGTATGTCATGTGTTGATTCATTGGTCCCTTTCACCCAAGAAGCTCAAGAATCTCTTTTCAAAATACAAGATTTGTGTATTTATAAATGTTCATGATTTAAATAGAATTGAAATTCATGTTCATGATGTTGTGGGGTTTTGATTCATGCTTTAAATTACATATTCCAATGATTGACCCTAGTATATGAATATTTGCATAATAATCATGATAAACCCCCCTTTAATTTACAAGTTGATTGATATATCCATGATTGTTTGATGTGTTGATGATTGTATAACCAAAGCATGCTCGCCATGTTATTGATTAAATGCCTATGTGAAGGAAAAGTGCCAAAGTAGTATAAGAATAAGAAATCCCCATTCATGTACAAGTTCATGCATGTCAAGTGTTTGATGAAATATCTTAGTCAATGAATTATGGATATATGTGTGGCCATTGTGGTGCTTTAGAACTTGTACTTCATGATATCCCCAACTTATTGTATTATAGATTGTCGATGTTGGTCACGTATTCTAGAAAGCCACATTTTGTCAGTTTCTTTCTATAAAGTCATTGGGTACTTGTATAGTTGTGTTCCTAGAGTTAGTGACATGTTTTCACGATATCCTCAATCAACCCATGATCCATAGAACTCAGTCAGTCATGTGACTCAGGAAAGCTCAGTAATTCAGTAATCTCTATAGTATTCCATCAATTAATGGAAATCCATGAATTTAGTGTAGTCCAGTTCAGTTAATCAATTTCATTATCTATTCAGATGGGAGTAGAAATTAGCACCGACTAAACCCAAGGATGGGAACACACACTGTCAAATGAGGGTGTGGTTCTTAAAAGTCATCCTTGCATTCCAGAACTATGTAACCAGCATAGGTTGAGACATCAATACTGTCAGATGAGGGTTGATAAGGTGGATAAACACTGTCAGATGAGGGTCCCACCATTTTCTTTATAGGATGCTATCAGATGAGTATCACCCACAGCTTGTCCTTACCAGTGGCGCAGTATTGACACCCTTCTAATCAGGGCACAGATTTGACCCTAGCTCAGTTATTATGGCATATTTTTAGGCATTGCAGTTAGATTCTACTTCCCACAATTTCAGTTACAGAACCAGGACTATCAGATATAGTCATATAGTTTCAATAAAAGAACTCAAATAGTTCTTCTGATTTTAGAACTGTCAGATATAGTTAACTCAGAGTAGTATGGGACTCTGATAGTTTCATCAGAAACTAGTTTATCAAATACAGTTTCTCTGAGTATCTGTTGTATCAGTTACATTAGTTATTAGAGTTTCCATGTTATCAATATTCAGACTCAGTAATCATATTATCATAAATTCAGTTAAAAGCATTTATTCATGCATGTATTCTCACGTTCATATTGTTCAGTAAGTTAGCATAGTTTATGTATATGAAACCTTTGAATTAGAATACTTCACATGCATACCAGTACATTTCATCATACTAACACATTTATGCTATGGTGTTTTACTTTATGCCATAGGTTCGAAGGCACGAGCTCCAGAGTACCAATAGTATTCCCGCATCAGCAGTCAGAGATAGCAGTGAGTCCTCATCCTTTTAGGACATGATCATTATTTTATCATTTTTGTGCTCAGTTTATTTCTGTAGCTGGAGTTAGTTGGGGACATGTCCCATCACCTCTTTATTCAGACAGTTAGAGGCTTTTTAGACCATTATGTTTAGATAGTTTATTTCAGTTGTTTTGAGTATTCCATACCCTATTAAGATGTTATATTTTTATCAGTTATGTTACAACATTGAACCTTGTGCCTATCAGCCTTTATTTTTGCATTTATATATATATATATATATTATGCAGTGTACAGGTACAGATATTAGCCATAGGTTAGCTTGTGGTCCTTTGAGTTTATGGGCACTGTGTAGCATCCCGAGTACCAGATTTGGGGCATTACAAACTTGGTATTAGTGCCTAAGGTTCAATAGTGTCCTAGGATGTCTAAAAGCTTAATCTAGTATAGTCTTGTGCATGGGTTTGTTGTACACCACACTTATGTGCAGGAGGCTATAAGATGTTTTAGGAATAGTTTCCCTTTTTTCATGTCTCAGATCATGCTATAGAAAGGTTCTTTAGGAAACTCATGAAGATTCTCATCATGATTCACTCATGTCAATGCTATCTTACTTTCAAGGTAACAGAAATAGTGAAGCTCAAAGTCCTTGGGATAGGGCTTTCACAGACAGTCCCCGTAGATAATTATAGGATTTCCCATAGGTTCACAAGTATCCCATCAGTTCAATTATGTTCCAAAGTTGTACAAATTTCATTCATGATCATGGTAACTCATCAACGAACCCGAATCTAGATATGTCATCAGACCCTTTCTTAGAATCCTTTGATAGCATATGACTTAGAGTTATATGCATGAACCCAGGAGTTTAGATGTAGTAGAGTTGGGATATATTATCTGTATTGAATAGATTATGTATTCATGAAGATAGTTGTACCATAGTAAATCAGTAGCCTTGAATAGTACTAGCAAGAATTTAAGTTTATTGATTTGATACTAAGTATGAAGGTGGGGATGTTAGTTAGGAGATGCGATATTAGTAATCTATGAAGAAACAGAAGTAGATGGTATGTTTGGTAAGGAAACTATGTGTTGAACAAAGTATAAGAATGTAATTATGATTTCTATGTGTCGAACAAAGTATAAGAATGTAATTATGATTTCATTTCAGTTCAGAGTTTAGTAAAGTATTTATAGACTTATGATGATGGCTAAAAGCTAAGGGGGAAAATGATAGACCAAGTTACCAAGTCAGGCCCACAGATTCCAGTAGTAGTGCCAGTACGTAGAGAAAGGTAGTAAGGGTAAAACGATTCTAGACCCATCCTTATCTCAGTGTAAAGTTACATACTCTAGTCAGGATGATGCCTACACATGCTTCACATCTCAGTTCCATAAACCCAGCTTATATTCGCACGTTTTTCATAGAATTATGTACGATTCTAGTTCCCATCATAAGAAGTTTAGTTTTATTCGCCTCAATAATACAAGTCATGTCCTACGAATATAGAAAAATCCAAAACTCAGGTCGTGCAACTCATGACTCATGTATACATATCATGTTCTACAGTATACTCAGCTTTCGTGACTCCTTCTACGCCCCTACTAATCAGTTAAATTCAGACTATGTTATGCATATCCTTAATTTAGACCTCTTGGTGAATCCATGATGTTTATATTCTATTCCACAGGCTTCAGTCAAGTGTCAAAGTTCTGTTAGTGTCCATTTATGCTTTAGGTCCTCCTAATTCAATCCTTTAGTGAGCTCTCTTTGTGAAAACTATGTAGTTATGAGAAGTTGCATGGATGGAAGAGAGTGGATGTTACATATTAAGATAAGATTGTTGCATGCTTATTGTACAAGAGGGTGTAGTTTTGAAGATAGGCTTGAATGTCATGTTAGTGTGAAAGTAAATGGCTAGCAAGAGGTAGTATTTAGAAGTTGGAAAGTACAGAGTATGAGTGTACATTTATATCCTTGACTTATGTCAGTCCTCATTACGTAACTATCAAAACTTAGTTGCTATCTCAGTTACAGTTTTAGTATTCAGTACTCAGTGATCAATGTTCAGTCTCAGAATTAAGTACTTCAGTATCAGTCTAAACCTCAGTTATCAGTATTCAGTTATCAGGACCCAACATTTCATTCCATTATGAGTCCCAGTTACCGCCTTAGTTATAATGTCAGCTTCATTTCAGTAGTCAGATATAAAACTCAGTTCAGTTTTGGACTTACTTGACCTTAGCATACAATTGTTAGTTACTCAGTTATTAGTATTTTAGTACCTCAGTTTACAGAATGTTTCCAAATCATGTCGCACACTTGGTTCCTCATTTACAAATAATACAGACCTTGTGAATCCATGCTTAAGTTACCTCATGTTACTCAATTAGTTCTTACCTCCTATGCATAATATTCTCCAGCCTAAGTCTAGCTATTCAGACTAATTATAGTTCAGTCTTACATGCCTAGTATTCAGCTATCAGTTATCCAGTTAATCAGAGAAGTCAAAATATTTTTTCACTTGTGCTCAACACCCACATGAATCTTTTGGGTAGTCTCAATTGTAGTACAGGAGACTTGGTCACCTCTTCTTAAATCATGTTCGTAGACCTCAACTCATCTTACCAAAATTTATCCAAGTGATGATTTTCTTATTCAGCTATCTAAATTAGAACACGCCAAGGTTTCCTTGCACCCTAAAGCCACTAGAACTCTATAGAAAGAGTTTTAAAGAAAGGCTTCTATCAATTATAAGTTTTCAGCATAAGTTAATCCGTAAAGCTAGTAATTCAGTTTAGCAGTCAGATGGACAAGTACCTGTGGCTTGGGTTCCCATCCCTTCCATTCAGACGTACTATCTGAAGTCTCTTAAATGTAATAATTCCCAAATAAACCAACTAGATAGAAGCAAGCTCACCTCAGTCCATGTATCATGACTTAGTTTCAGATCTTAGATAATCTATCACAATTCAGTTCGTAGTTGCCTTATGCATCACCCTAATTTTTCTCAACATCTCAGCCAAGTCAGCATTCTTCAAGTGACATAGCGTCCCAAGGGGGGAGATACACTATGAACCCCCAAACTTTCATGACATAAACATCCCACTCTTTCTTTATGTAATGAATCTAGTTTGGAGTAAGGGGTACTCATACGTGAGCCATGTATTTAAGGGTTCAGTTCAGTTTATGATATTTAGTTCACATTATTCAATTATGCATCACGTTTTAGACTCAGCTATGTTCTCATGTTCCTATTCATGTATGATCAGTAAAGGATCTCGAGTTCGAGATTGGTGACTATATGTATCTAGAGATCTCTCCCATGAAGGGAGTGAAAAGATATGGTAAGAAGGGAAAAATCAGTCCCCAATATGCCGGTCCCTTCAAAATTTTCAGTTGCTTTGGCAAAGTAGCTTATGAGCTTAAATTTCCTTCAGATCTAGCCTCAGTTCGTCCAATGTTCTATGTTTCCTTGCTTGATAAGTGCATAGGTGACTCATCAGCTGTAGTCCCTATAGAGGGCATAGATATTCAGAACAATTTCTCTTTTGTAGAGATTCTAGTCAAAATCCTAGACTATTAGATTCGCAGACTGAGGAACAAAGAAGTCCCTCTAGTCAAAGTTCTTTTTTGGAACAAGTCCGTTGAGGGAGCTACTTAGGAAGTAGGAGTATCCATGAGGACCAAGTATCCTCACCTCTTTTTCGCTAACTCAGTCTCAGCTCATGGTAATATCTTTTCTTAAGTTTATTCAGTTTGTGTCCAAATTTGAGTTACAAATTTGGTATCAGTTATCAAGTTTAGTTTCGTTACCAACTTGGTATTCAGTTTCATGCTCAGAATTCTGTTATAAACTTGATACTAAGTACCATTGCATCTTCAGTCATGTATTCATGTATCAGTTCAGTCATATAATCATACATTAGATATGCATGAATTCATTTTACCAGTTTATCAAAAATCTTAGTCATGCATTCATGAATCAGTTACCCATGCATCAGATATGCATATTGAGTATGATCTATTCATCCTATCAATCATATCTGTCATTAAATTATGTTTGCATTGTGCATGTCCATTATGTACTTTCAGTTATCATTTCTCTAAGTCTAATCAGTCTTATTCGAGGACGAATGTTCCCAAGGGGTAGATATTGTAATACCCCAAAAAATGCAAATCAGTATTAGTTCCATATTTCAAGCTTATTTATAGTACATCATGGTTATTTGGTAGTTACATGATCAAGTTTGATGTAAATTGAGGTCTAAAATACGTCCTAGCTATTAGGCAAATCAAAACATTCCTTACTGATTGAGTTCTTAGGAAGGATATTGGTATAGTCAACTTCAAACGAGCATATATCTCTTTATACTATGAAATTTTATCTCAAGACCTACCAACAGATAGATAATTGAATTATCTTTCCAACTATATCAATTTTTCCAAAATCTGATATCGGAGCAAAAAGTCTTACCCATTTTACTCCAACATCTTAGCATGGCAACTGAGTGACGACAGATCTGACGGGCAGTCACATATCTGACATACCTTGGTCGTCAGCTGAGAATTTCAGCAACTGGGAAGTGGTTTTGTAGGGGTATTTTAGTCTTTTTTTCACCCAAAACCATACCCCCATGACGTTAAGCACCATAAACACGAAATTCATCCTCAATTCAAAAAAATATACTCACTTTCTCTCAAACTCTCTCAAGAACAAGCCTTAGGATTTTACTAGAAGATTCAAATCTGAAGAATTTCATCATCAATCTTCTTAAAGTCAAGCATTAAGTTATGTCATATGTTGATTCATGGGTCCCTTTCACCCATGAAGCTCAAGAATCTCTTTCCAAAATACAAGATTTGTGTATTTATGAATGTTCATGATTTAAATAGAATTGAAATTCATGTTCATGATGTTGTGAGGTTTTGATTCATTTTTTAAATTACATATTCCAATGATCGAGCCTAGTATATGAAGATTTGCATAATAATCATGATAAACACCCCTTCAATTAACAAGTTGATTGATGTATCCGTGATTGTTAGATGTGTTGATTATTGTATAACCAAAGCATGCTCCCCATGTGTTTGATTAAATGCCCATGTGAAGGAAAAGTGTCATACTAGTATAAGAATATTAAATCCCCATTCATCTACAAGTTCATGCATGTCAAGTGCTTGATGAAATATCTTAGTCAATAAATTATGGATATATATGTGGCCATTGTTGTGCTTTAGAACTTGTACTTCATGAGATCCCCAACTTATTGTATTATGGATTGTCGATGTTGGTCACGTATTCTAGAAAGTCACATTAGTCAGTTTCTTTCCATTGAGTCCTGGGGGTACTTGTACCTAAAAAATATAACTTTGTGCCTAGAGTCAATGACATGTTTTCATGATATTCTCAGTCAAGCCATGAATCATAGAACTCAGTCAGTCATGTGACTTAGGAAAGCTCAGTAATTCAGTAATCTCAATAGTATTCCATCAGTTAACGAAACTTCACGAATTCAGTGTAGTCCATTCAGTTAATCATGTTCAGTGTCTATTCAGATGGGAGTAGGAATTATCACCAAGTGAACCAAAGGATGGGAACACACACTGTCAGATGAGGGTGTGATTCTTAGAAGTCATCCTTGCATTCCAAAACTATGTATCCAGCATAGGTTGAAACATCAACACTGTCAGATGAGGGTTGATGAGGTTGATAAACACTGTCTGATGAGGGTCCCACCATTCTCTTTTGGGGACACTGTTAGATAAGGGTCACCCACAGCTTGTCCTTATCAGTGGCACAATATTGACACCCCTCCAATCAGGGCACAGATTGGACCCCAGCTCAACTATTATGGCACATTTTGGGGCATGTCGATTAGATACTACTTCCCACAGTTTCGGTTGCAGAATCAGGATTTTTAGATATAGTCATACAATTTCAGTAAAAGAACTCAGATAGTTCTTCTAATTTTAGGACTGACAGATACATTTAACTCATAATAGTACTGGACTCAGATACTTCCATCAGAAACTAGACTATCAGACACAGTTGCTCAAAATATCAGTTATATCGTTACATTAGTTATCAGAATTTCCATGTTATCAGTATTCAGACTCAGTAATCATATTATCATGAATTCGGTTACAGTCTCTTATTCATGCATGTATTCTCACGTTCTTATTGTTCTATCAGTTAGCATTGTACATGTATATGAAATCTTTGAATTAGTTTGCCTCACATGCATACCAGTACATTCTATCATACTGATGCATTTGCACTATGGTGTTTTACTTTATGCCATAGGTTCTGAGGCACGAGCCCCAGAGCACTAGTAGCATTCCCTCATCAGCAGTCAGAACTAGTAGTGAGTCCTCATCCTTCGAGAACATGATTATTATTTTATCATTTTCATATTCAGTTTATTTCAGTAGACAAATTTAGTTGGGTACATGTCCCATCAACTCCTTATTCAGACAGTTAGAGGCCTTTCAGACTATTACGTTTAGACAATTTATTTCAGTTGTTTTAGGTATTCCATACACCATTCAAATGTTATGTTTTTATCAGTTATGATACAACATTGAAACTTATGGCCTATCAGCCTTTATTTCTGCATTTATATAAGTATATTATGCAGTATACAGAAACAAATATTAGTCATGTGTTATCTTGTGGTCCTTCGAGATCATGGGCATCGTGTTAAGCTCCGGGTACCAGATTTGACGCGTTACACATTGGTACCCAATATCCTTGAGTTGATAGGCTACAAAGTTTACACCTCCCACATTAGTAGCCTGTATCACCCTAAATATCTTTTCAATTTTATCTTAGAAGCCCTGAGGATCCTCCTCCACCTTCACCCCAGTAAAAGTAGGAGGATTTAGTTTCATGAACTGATGAACCCTTGTGGCCTCAATAGACAACCCACCAGATACATCCCGCTCAGCCTGAGTAGTAATAAACTAAGAAATAGTATGAATAGACTTGCAAAATTCTGCATTAGTCACCTCACCCTAAAGAGGACTAGTAGCAACTGAAGGAACACCAAAACAATTAGGGATAGGACCCAGAGATCAAAGATTAACTCCGGATGTAGGACCTACCCCATCAACATTATCCCTAGATGAGACTGAAGAGTTTCTTTGTGTTCCAGATAGTCGAGGGATGATCTGAAAAGCGAACAACCAAGGATTAAAGAAGAATTCCAGGACTTAGACTCCAATCTAGAAAATAGAATACCAAGAAAGTGAAACATTCCAAAATATCTTGTAGCCCCTCACTTATGAGTATAGCATGCTACATACCCTTAAAAGAGACTCTACCATACACAACTTTATGGACTTCCAATTTACCATAAACCTAAGGTTCTGATACCAACTTAACATGACCTAACTTGGGGCCTTGTCGTAATGGGCATTCGAAGTCTGACCAGGACCAAAGACTACCCCTGTTACCCAACCAAACCTCCAGCCTCGTCCCTAAGTTGGCTGAACTCTGATTATATATCAAGATAGCATAATTGGACAAAGACTTACTTTGGGATATGTCTATTCCTAGACCATCCTTACCAAGTCATCTCGATATACCAAAACATACCAACCAAACAAATAGCGAACTAGGGGTAAAAACCAGGACATAACCAAATGAGATTCAAAACATAATATGATTATTCCCTAAATGAAATATGATGGAACAACCAAGAATATCGTCAACCGATATCATCCCCAACACCAATACCAATTCTCTGGCCGATTCCAATACCGACCCCACCCATTCTAACCCATAGCAGTATCACAAAGCCTCTAACCAAAAGAATACCAAATTTGGTTGGGACATTCCCCTAACCATATCAAAAACCAATATCCATAAATAATTTGAAGTATGAAATAACATCCATGAAATAGAGCCTTCTGAATAGAAGTACGTGCTCACCACTTTAATCCAAATACTGACCTCTAAGTTCGAATTACTAAGCAGGGAGAGTGGAACAGTTGGTTCCTACATTGTGTGGGGATACAATACTCAAAGATGGATTAGCGGGTGAACGATTGCAAGAACTCAGGATAAGGATAAATTAATGTCATTATAAAACTAAGTGAAAACCATCAATATGCGCACAACCATACATATATATATATAACCATGTTGGGAAAATGAACCGGGTTTAGCATGCCTTTAAAACCTTTACCTGGGTTATGTAGCTTTGCCTTTCTAAACCACACATGTGCTTTATGGGTTCAGCTCCACTGCTGAAAGGGCACTAGTTCGTGAATCCACACGACTAGAGAAGAAAATCTTAGATGACTAGTACATTCCCTAAATATAAAGTGTGACATCATGCACAAGGTCACTAGGACCAAACCTCACATCAACAAATATGAATGTCCATCTTAGATCCCCCGGAACATCCATCATCCATGGCTTTCCTACATCCCTCCTTTATGCCCAATTAAAACCATTTTCCAACCACATCATTATTCCATCTTTTATTAACCAAGGCTATTAGTAGTAGTATCGTCATACAAGTAAAAACTTGCAAGTATTATCCTTAGACAAACCTTAGGGGATTCCTATGTACACCACATGATTTCCAATTAACCAAAACTATTGCCACCAAGGCCTTTTCAATTAATTTAAAACCATTACAATCATTCATATCATTTAGGGTTCCATTACCAAGTTTAAAACATGCATAAGTTACATTGAAAATGAATATTATAGTGAAAACATTGTTAAAGGCATTTTATCAAACACTTTGGGGGAATAGTATTTCCATAACCAAAGTACATTCCTAAAGAACCATTCCCATGAAACAAAGGAACCAAAACCACCATTAAGGCATATAAAATCATAATTAAAACATGGAAAATGTATAACGAAGTATTTATAACAAAAACTCCTAAATCATATTTGAAAACCCAAAATCATACAACATTCAAACCATGAAAACATAGTATAAAACCATGTCTTTAGTTAGAACTAACAATGAGGGAAGAGAATATGACTGAAACTAAGATGATGATGGATAAAAAGCACCAAGACAATCCATGGCGATGAACCAAGAACATGAGCTAAGACTAGGCTTGTTCACATTGATCTTCAACTTGTTGTTTCGACTCTTGAATTAATCAAATTAAACTTTTCACATTCTAAACAAGTTGTTCTGCATATAATACACAATAACAACATTGGGAACTCATTAAACACAATAAAATCCAATGCAATAGACTAGACAAACATCTAGCTCAAGCTAGTAACACTAGTTTCCTCAATTGAATTCTAAGTGATCAAATTAAGTACAAACTTATTTGAAAACACCTTGACACATTTTAATCACGTCCTTGAGCACATATATTCTTATTTATATCATCATCACACATAAAACATACAAACTTTAATCAAAATAAGGCTAAATATTTCAGAATAACGGTACTAGAGTGTATAAATACACCCAACATAACCACTTCACACTTAAAGCCTTATTCATTCTTGACAACTCTTTACTCTAAGAATCATAATCTGAGAAAACTCTACACTAATTCCATATTCAAGACACTCAAGCTAGTACTACAATGACTACACAGAATGCAGGTTTCTTCTCTAAGCATGTTATATATAATTGAAAGCTCATGAACCTACTCCAAAACATCCTAGCCTCAATAATTGACTTAACAAGTGGCAAAATCTTGAGGATTGTCCAATTTGAGAAATCATACAAATAACTAATATTCATCAAACATTTGCCCTCACAATAAGAGAGTTATCCATGATTACTCACAGAAAAGCATTTTATAACATGATGGGCACAAGAGTTAAATTTCGCTCACTCTCACAATGAATTCATAAGTTACACTAGATGAACCATAGGCTTGCCCTTAGATTAGTGCTCCACTAAAATTAGAATAATGAAGATTAATATCAAATACGCCTTTTCTTGTTGTAATGTAGGCTAAGAGATGGGTAGGAATTATTTTGAACAAGAATAGTGACTATCTTCCCTAAGCACTTTAAAATAGCACTTTATATAGTTAAAACCAAACTCCAACAACTAAATCACACCATTTTTATCTACCCCATTCTTTTGTTTTCACCCCATCTTATTAAGCTTATTTACATACACTGTTGTGGGAAGATTCTATGCACAACTCATTCAATTTGAAAAAACTTTTATTATTTTCATTACTCAACTCCCCACATAACACATAACAATTCTTTTGAACACCAATAACTATCACTTTGGGGATTCACTTTCACCTTTTCTCCTCTTATTTCTCAAACTCCTTACTCAACTAATTTTTCATTAAAGCACCTAGGAGCTTTAGATCAAATCCAGGCCTATCAAAGAAAGGATTAGGCTACATATGAGGATGCCAAAGAAATAGCGAAAGGCTCAACGAGGGCCTACAAGGATTATGCACTAAGGTAGCTTAAAAAGATAATACAAAACAAGGCTATCAAGGAAATGCCTATATCATCTCCTAAACCCACACTTTTTATTTTACTTTGCACACACACCAGACAAGTTCTAGGCATCATATGCAAGTAGGAATACATAAACACCTTACACGCACATGGCACTTGCTCAACTAATGTAGGATCATCATAGACACTGAACCAAATAATACCATGAATTCAACATTAAGCCAACCAATACAAGAGTCATAATCATGAGCCTAGGAGTCTCAAAAGTAGTAATTCACACAATCAACATGCTTTTACAAACAAATAACTTGGATCATGTAATCACATATAATACTAACAAGAATATCTCACTTATTCCTAACAATTCTTTTAAATTAGCCTAATAATGGGAATTTCCCCACCCCACACTTAAAAATCTAATTTGTCCCCAATGTATTCTTTAAAAGTAGAGATAGAAATACTCCCTAGGGCCTCTAGGCCTAGCTAGTAGCATCTTTAACATTAAGAAGGTCCGGGGACCCCACACTCAGTCTTTGCCATGCTTCTTAGCTTAAGTATTCAACACTCAGACTTCCCATCAACCTGTGACTCGACAAAATAAAAACTATGTAAAGTAAAAGATACAAATATCTAAAAATAAAATATACCTATTTAACTTGGGTTGCCCCCCGAGAAGCACCTGATTTAGTGTTGCGGCACGACCCAACTCAACTTAACCAAGTTCCTTTATCCTTTTCATCACCTTGAAGGCCATATTCTCATTTATTTTTGACCTCTTGTGTGTGATATCTTAAGGTCAACAACTTTTTCAACTATATCCTTTTAAGGCTTATCAATCTACATCATGTCTGATTTAGGTAGTTGCAGCTTAGTATGCTCAATAAGGGTGTCTGAAGATATTTTTTATGGAATATGCTCCACAACCCCACACTGATCCCCTTCAATTATAGTAATTATGCACGTCTTTATAGTGGGATAGTGTATTAAGCAGCTTGTACACTTTAAGAACTACCTCTTTCTCTTCAAACCTCATTGTGAGTGTACCCTCTCTTACATCAATTAAAGCTCCTCCCATCATAAAAAATGGGCATCTCGAGATGATTGGTACCTGTTTGTCTTCCTAAAAATCTAGAAGAATAAAATCAACAGGAATAATAAATTAACCAACCTTTATAAGGACATTCTTTATCACTCCTTCAGGATGGGCTATGGTTCCATTTACCAGCTATAGTAGTATAGATCTCGGTCTAGGCTTCCCCAAACCTAATGTATTGAGCAAAGATAGGGGCATCAGGTTGATACTTGTCCCTAAATTACTAAGTTTCTAAACTAACTTTCTATTGCCAATCTGAATAGAGAGAGTGAACTTTTCAGGGTAATAAAGCTTTTTAGACATATTTTGAGTCACCACTAGGCTACACTCTTCAGTGAGTGCTACCGCCTCCACATCCTCTAACTTTACTTTGTTAGCAACCACATCCCTCGAGTACTTAGCATACTTGGGCATTCCCTGCAAAATATCTAAAAAGGTAAGTTAATGTGTAGCTCTCTGAACGTGTCAAAGAACTTCATAAAGCAGGAATCCTCTGTTGCTTTTATATGTTTTTGTGGGAATGGTAGTTGTGGTATATTTACTTCTTCAGAAAATTTTTCTTCCGAGTACTCATACTTTCTCGACTTTTTAGCAACTCTACCATTTATATGTTAGGGAGTCTAGTCTGTATCTACCTCCTTAGTTTCTGTTGGTGGTTCTTCATTAAGTTCTCTACCACTTCTAAAAGTGGTTGCAATAACTTTTTTTGGATCATATATATCTCCTGGAAACCCACCTTGAGGCCTAGTATTTAGTGTCTGTGATAACTGCCCCAACTATAATTCTAAGCTTCTCGTGGCCGCCTGCTGGTTATTTATCTCTGTTTGTTAACTTTTCATATCTTTGCCAACTGTGCTTGACTAACTATAAGTTTTTCCAACATCTCTTCCATATTGCTAGCTTGAGTTGCAGACTAATTCCCTTGAAGTTGTTGTTGATTATGCCATGCTAGATTTAGTGGTTGAGTCTGCCACTTCTTGTTGTAGGCATTACCCTAATTTGTCCTCTGAACATTGCCCACAAACATCACTGACTCTGAATTTGCAGCATAGATGGCCGCAAAATAAACACTGTTACCAAAAACCTCATACTAACCACTGGTCTACTGAACTATATTAACTGCTATTACAGGCTGTGTAGCTCTAACTTTTAGGCTACTAAATTGAGTGTTTATCAAATTTTCAATGCATTAACCTAAGCTGATAAAGCAGTGTATTGGTTCACCACAGACATACCTATAACTTTCTTCATGTCACTCCCATAATCACCATACCTCTGGATTTACTTATGCTATACGATTCAATAAAGTGTATAGATTATCATATGTCAACTCCAATACTTGACCACCTACAACTGAATCAAGAAAAATTTTTGTGTTGCGGTTAAGTTCTTCTACAAAAGTATGAGCAATTACCTTATTAGAATTTTGATGATGTGGAAAATCCCAAAGTAGTACCTTAAACCACTCCTAAGCATGATAGAGGTTCTTTTCTGGCCTTTCTTTGAAGCTCACTATCTCACTATGAAGTTTTGCAGTCTTGCCAGATGGAAAGAATATTATAAGGAACTTACAGGCTAAGCCGTCCCATGATATGATTGAATTTGTTGGCTCATAGTTCAACCACCTTTTTGCTTCCCCAATAAGTGAATAGGGGAAGAGTGTCAGCCTTACATAATCAGCATGCACATCTGTCGGAATGAATATGTCAGTGAGCTCAATGAAATTATGCAAGTGGGACCTACTTATCTTTTTTTCCAAGCCCTGTAAACTCTCCACTACTAATTAAAAGCTTCACCATATTTTTCTTTAGCTTGAACCTCCGTCCAATAACTGGTTTCTAAAAAGGTGAGGTCAGATTTGTCGTAAGTGGTATTGCCTCTTCTCTAACTATCCTACAGGCTGCTTGTTCATCAGCCATGATATTAGGATTATCTTGATCTTCTTTGATTTGCAGAATATAGGGGAGAAGGATTGCCTCTCTCCTTCATTGTTGGAAAAGTTGCTCAGGTTTGGGGCTTGGTTAAACTAATTCTTGATCCCTTTCCTGCTTACTTCTTTGAAAACCTGTTTCCTGCAAATACAAAACAAGACCAAGAGTAAAACACCAAAGAAATCTAAAAATTAAAACTAAAAACAAAACAGTTGCCAAATTACAAGTCCCTGACAATGGCGCCAAAAATTTGATAGCGCCCAAGAGCATCTACCAAGAAATATAGTGTCCTTCAATAAAGCTAATTATCAATACCACAGGGACTTGTTCTAGCAACTATTTCATTTCAGTTCGTAATTTAGATCAATCTAGTGCAATCGTAATCAAACAAGGGTTTTGAATATTTGTAAACTAAAGTAAAGCAAGCCATGCATAAAATAAAAGACTTGAGACAATCAATTGAGTAAAGCCCAGGGTTAAAGCACGTCAAAAAATCATAATATGTTATTAAACTTCATTCATTAACTTACTTATCTTGATTGTTGATTCGTAGGGTTAATTGCATGATCATGGTCTCCCGACCTCGAACCGTTTACCTAATTTTGACAGTATAGCTACATCGTTGAGAGAAGATGTAATAATCCAATTAAGTTCTTTAAGCTATCATCCTACATGTGAATAAAGCAAGGCTTCTAGGTACATCCCTATCCTATATGCTAATTAGAATTCCTTATTTTATAAAAGAATAAGAACCCTACTTTGTTCATACCCACGTTCTATCTTCCTATTCTCTCTCCTGAGATCACAAGGTTGACAATATATGTATTCTAAGGGTGATCAATCCTCAAAATAATTAAGACAAGGATAAACGAAAAACGAAATATGATAAACAAATTAAAAGAAAACAATTAAAAATAATAGTCTTCATGTTCTTGGCTTTAACCTCGGAAAGGGAGTTCTTAGCCACCGACATAATCATAATCAATCTAGTTAAATACATGTTATGATCATTTAAAAAGCTAAATCAAGAATAATAAAACCTAAATAATGAGTTACAGAAGCCTCCTAAATCTCCGAAGACATTCAAAATTCTCTTTACAATGTGTGTACATGATGTATTTCTAGTAAAGTGGAAAGCCTAAGCCCTATAGGACAAGGATGTCATGTTTGGCCGTATGTAAGATTACTAGTGTGTTGCATTGCTTTCTCAATTGACTAGACAATACATAATGTCACATAATCAAGTCATTTATCCAACACGTCACGGTGTATGTTCATGTCAACTAGGCATAGTGTCACAACTCAATCGCATTGGGTAACTGGAAGTTGCATACAAAATTTGGTTAAGTGTTTCATCGTCCTTCCTTTTATCCAAGCCTTGTGGTGTGTTTACAATTGAATTTTAGCCTTTATATGATAAATATATCACCTTAATCAGCTCAAAAAAGATCTTATATCAATATAAACCATAGGTTAGAGATCGAAACTACACACAATCCATAACGATGAACCAAAAACACGAGCTAAACGTAGGCTAGTTCACATTATCTTCAACTTATTATTTTGAATCTTGACATAGTCAAATTGAACTTTGAACATTATAAAAAACTTATTCCACATATAATTACACAATAACAACATTGGGTACTCATTAAACACAATAGAATCCAACGCAATAGACTAGACAAACACCTAGCTCAAGCTAGTAACACTAGTTTCCTCGACAGAACTCTAAGTGATCAAATTAAGTACAAACTTGTTTGAAAACACCTTGACACATTGTCAACACGTCCTTGAACACTTATATTCTTATTTATATAATCATACACATAAAGCACACGAATTGTCCTCAAAACATAGCTAAATATGCAAGAATAGTAACACTAGAGTCCATAAATACACCCAACATTACCTGGAAGAATAGAATCCAATAGGTTTGAACACTGACCACCATACGAGTCCTGGGTACAACTCGTACCCTAGATTACAACTCTCGATGAGCCACTCGTACTCAGATCAAAATTAATTTACAAAGTCTAAGGTTAAGTGAAGGAACCAAACCATCTATATCCAACCTATGATCATACCACCAAGTCGTACCCATTCCAGTGACCAAAATCTATCCCACTAGCAAACACTGGTCAACATATGATTGGACCATACCATTAGTACCCCAATATATGGCATATACTCATGAGTCATAATGGGTCCAGAGACCAGAATTCAAGGAAATTTTCTAAGCTTTAGAAACCAAGGTGATTTACCTAAATACCCCTATTTAGCAATTAAAAAAATATCCCATCAATAAAAAAAGACAGGGTTGAGGTACGAGCCCTAATATGGAGGGAAAGCCTCATAGTACCGGGTTCAATGCAAGAAAGTCCTCTTATGGTGTGGGGCTCATTACAAGGGTATGCAGTCGCCCTTCATAGGGTCCTTCACAGTATGGGGCCATCATGCATTGGCTCCCTCATGATTCACGACCTATTTTTGAATCCTAAACCTCCCCCAATGCGCCTGAACCTTTCCCAAAGTGTTTCACACTCAATTTAGGGGTCACTTAGGTTTGGTTTTAGCTCAATTTACACTCAAAGGGTATTACATTATCTCCTCTTAGGATTATTCATCCTCAATTGAGAGTTTAGGATACTCTTAGCACGATGCAAAGAAGAACATAGAGGGACTTAGTCCCTAGAATTGAATGAATAAAGAGAAAAAGTAATATTCATACCTCAAGAACCCTTGCACAACAATGTAAACAAGCAAGAATATCTAGTTTTCATGTCCTCCTCCAAATCCCAAGTAGCTTCCTCAACTCTTTGGTTTCTCCATAGCACCTTTACCAAAGTTATCTCCTTAGTTCTCAATTTTCGAACTTGTCTATCTAGAATTTTGGTAGGAAGTTCCTCATATGATAAGAAATCTTTCATACCAATATTCTTAATAGGCAACACCACGGAAGTATCACCCACACATTTCTTAATCATGGATACATGAAACACATAGTAGACTGATGCCAAACATACCGGCAAGTTTAATTCATATGCAACATTCCCAACCATCTTTAGAATATGATATGAACCAATATAATGGAAACTAAGCTTCACCTTTTTTCCAAAATCGCATAAATCCTTTCATAGAAGAGACCTTCATGATTACCCAATCGTCAATTTCAAACATAGCACTATTTACCTCATAACTTCATAAGACTTTTGGCTACTTTAAGTTATCTTAAGTCTTTATTGAATAACCTTGACTTTATCCATAGCTTGATACACTAAATTGGGTCCAAACAATCTAGTCTCACCCACCTAATACCTCCTAATTGGTGATCTACAACTCTTAAAATTGAGGGCCTCAAAAGGAGCCATTTTGATGCTGGAATGATAACTATTATTATAAGCAACAACAATAAGCAACAAGTGATAAACCCAAATTCCTTTAAAGTCAATTACATAGGACTTTATCCTATCTTCTAGAGTTTGAACAGTACGCTATGTTTGCCCATCCATTTGAGATTGGAAAGTGGTACTAAGGTTCACCTAAGTACCCAATCCTTTCCAAAAAAATCGCTAGAAATAAGAAGAAAATTACATACATAATAGAAACCAGGGCCCCATGCAGCCAAACTATGTCCTGAATGATTAGCTTTGCATAATCCTCTCTTGAGTAATTAGTCGTCATATGCAGAAAGTGAACGAACTTGGTTATCTTATCAATAATAACCCAAAATGAATTGTATTGACTAAGGGACCGTGGAAGATTGGTAACAAAATCCATGTTAATCATTTACCTTTTCCATAGGGTAGAGCTATCTTTTGAGAGGTTCCACTTGGTCTCAAATACTCAACTTTGACTTGTTGGCAATTCATATATTTAGCAACAAAATTTGCTACATCCCTCTTTATATTATTCCACCAGTAAATCTCTTTAAAGTCATGTTACATCTTTGTCAAACCAAGATGAATCGTATACCTAGACACATGATCATCAGTAAAAATCCTCTGCTATAACCCATATACATTGGGAACACATAATCTCTCTTTATATCTCAAAGCACCGTCTCCCCAATTTTGAATGCCATAACTTTCTACTGACACATATCATTATTGATTTCCATAAGTATAGGATCATAAATCTATTTATCCTTAACTTTATCTCCAAGAAATTATTTGGCCACCTTCTGAACAATAACTATGCAATCCTTGGAGTCCAAAAGGCAGACTCCTAAATTTTCCAGCCGATTAATATCTTTCACTAATCCTTGCTTCTCCTTCTAAATGTGAGATGTACTCTTATTGGAAAACCTACTAAGAGCATCATTAATGATATTAAATTTAGCTGGGTGGTAATTCAGGATCATGTCATAATCCTTAAGTAGTTCAAGCCACCTCCTCTTACTGAGGTTCAATTCCTTATGGGTGAATACATATTGCAAACTTTTATGGTTCGAGCAGATGCCCATATGCACTTCATACAAATAGTGATAACAAATTATGAATGTAAAAACCATTATGAGTTGGGTAATGCCACTCGTGCACTTTAAATTGTCAAGAAGAATAATCCATAACATTTTCATGCTGCATCAGAACACAACTAAATCTTACTCGAGATGTATCACAATACATAAAAAAAAACCTTAGTACTTTTAAGAAGCATCAAGATAGGGACAGTAGTCTAAAAATCCTTAAGCTTATAAAAACTACCCTCACAAGAATTATCCCACAAAAACTTCACCTTATTTTGAGTAAATCTCGTAAGAAGGGAAATAATAGACGAGAAACTTTCTACAAATCTTTGGTAATAGCCTGCCAAGCCCAAAAAGATCCTAATATTGGTTGGAGTTGTGTCACTAGGCCATTTCTTTACCACCTGAATATTCTTGGATCCACATTAATCCTTCACTAGATACAACATGCCTAAGAAAAGTCACAACTTTCAACCAAAATTCACACTTAGAAAATTTCACATACAACTCTTAATCCTTAAGGGTCTGTAACACAATTTGGAGAAGATTGGAATGATCCTTCCCACTTTTGGAGTACAGAAGGATGTTATCAATAAAAACTATGACGAATAAATCTATAAACTATATAAACACCATATTTATAAGGTCCATAAAAGCAGCTGAAGCATTAGTTAATCCAAAAAACATAACAAAAAATTCATAATGGCCATAACAGGTGTGAAAAACTGTCTTGGGGATATCAACTTTCCTAATCTTTAACTAATGATAACTTGAACGGAGATCTATTTTAGAAAAAAACTTAGAACCTAAACCTAATCAAAAAGGTCTTCAATCCTAGAAAGAGTATACTTATTTGTCATGGTGACCTTATTTAGTTGACAGTAGTCTATATACATCCAGAGTGACCTATCTTTCTTTAATACAAAAAATAGGAGCCCCTCAAAGAGAAATAATAGGACAGATAAAACCCTTATCATTAAGGTCTTTAATTGCTCCTTTAGCTCTTTCAGCGCTGCCTGAGTCATCCTATGTGGTGGAATAGAGATGGGATGGGTATCAGAGAGAAAATAATCCTAAAGTTTATTTTCCTATCAAGAGGAATACTAGGAAGATCATCAGTGAAAACTTTGAAAAACTCATTAACCACTGAAATAAACTGCAAGGAGGGAATTTCAGTGTTAGAATCTTTGACCCAAACTAAATAATACAAATCCCCCTTAGATATCAATTTTTACGCTCTACGACAAGAAATAAACTTCCCCTTAGGTACTAGGGAACTCACCTTTTATTCTATCACTAGTTCATTAGGAAAATTAAAAGTGACCTTTCTGGTTCTATAGTAAAAAGTAGCATAGCACGAGTGAAGCCAGTCCATTCCCAAGATCACATAAAATCCACCATATTAAGACCGATCAAATCAACCATTTTCTCTATATAAAATATGGACATAATACAAACCCTATAGATTTTCTACCTATAATAGACTCACCTATTGGGGCAAAAAATGAGAAGGGTTCAAAAATATTATTGAGACCAAAACCAAAGTGACCGCCACAAAAAGAGTCACATAGGATAGAATGGAACCGGGATTAAGCAAGACATAAATCTCATGAAAGAAAAACTGTAACATACCAGTGACACCATCTTGGGATCAGAATCCTTATGAAAAGAAAGTGCATAAAGGAGATTACGGATATTCCACATCCTTGAAGTAGCACCCTTCGTAGTAGGAACTAAAGTAGTAGCTAGAGTCTTCTTAGCCCCTGATACACCTCTAGTTGAGGGTCAATATCACTGCATATGACCTATATGGCCATAATTAAATCATAAGTTCTTCCCCTCATGACAATATCCATGGTGAGGCTTTCCAAAGATACAGAAAAAAGGGCAAGGTGGGGCCAACTGATCTACAATAGCTTGAGACTATGCACCCTACACCATCAGACCATTACTAAGATAGAAGAATTGATTACCTAAAGGATTAGGGACTAAAGCACTAGTTGATGAATGAGAATTACCCCCAAGGCTTCTTCTTAAACCATGCCTCCCCCCTTTTCTACTATTCTACTGGCTCGCATCCTGCTTTGCATATATAGACTTCTTACTTTACCTTTACTCCATTTTTGCCTGTTTGTTTTTCTTTTCCTTCTCCTACCGAGTATAAACCACCAATATTGATATATCTATGTCACTATTTAGTATTGTAGCCTTACATACTAGTACCAAATCATGAGAGAAACCTGAAGCAAACTTCCTTATCTTAGACCTTATATTAGATATAAGCTCAAGAGAATAACGAGAAAATTGGGAGAACTTCAGTGAATACTCCTTGACACTTATTTTACCTTGCTTTAGATTCACAAAATCCTAAGCCTTAGCTTCTCTTAAATCTGAAGAAAAAAAGTGGTAGAGGAAAGAATCAGAGAACTTTTCCCACATTGTGAGCTCAACATTTTCACCCTTTTACTCTTTCATTTATTATACCATTGGTAAAACATCCTTTTTAACTGGTAAACTTCAAAATCTATCTCCGCCATATCACTAACATGCATAACTCTAAAGATCTTTACATCTTATATACAAACTCTTATGGATATTTCTTAACCCTAGAACCCATAAAAGTCAAGGAATTCAGCCTCATAAATTGACCAACCCTATTAACCTCAGATGATCCAGTGATAGGGCTAACATGATTGGACCGATGAGATTGTGATGCAACAATTTGAGCAAGCATGTGAATGGATTATCGAAACTCAAAATTTAAGACATCTCTCAAGACCCACTAATAGATAGATAATTGAATTAGACTTCAAATGATACCAATTTTTCCCAAATCCAATGTTAGAGCAAGAAGTTATACCCATTTTACTCCAGCATGTTAGCTTGGAAACTAAGTGATGACATATCTGACAGGCCATCACATATCTGAAGGCATATCAGCCTTAGCCGTCAACTGAGAATTTCAACAACTAGGAAGTGGTTTTGTAGGGATATTTTAGTATTTTTTTCTCACCCTAAACCATACCCCA
Source organism: Capsicum annuum (assembly GCF_002878395.1). Taxonomy (NCBI): domain Eukaryota; kingdom Viridiplantae; phylum Streptophyta; class Magnoliopsida; order Solanales; family Solanaceae; genus Capsicum; species Capsicum annuum. Next base: position 113,943,948 of record NC_061115.1, on the reverse strand, counting down.
AGATGTAAAATACTATAAACACGAAATTTAATCTCAATTCACCAAAATATACTCACTTTCTCTCAAACTCTCTTAAGAACAAGTCTTAGGGTTTTAATAGAAGATCAAATCTAAAGAATTACACCATCAACCTTCTTAAAGTCAAGTATTAAGGTATTTCAAGTGTTGATTCATGGATCCCTATCACCCATGAAGCTCAAGAATCTCTTTTCAAAATACAAGATTTGTGTATTTATGAATGTTCATGATTTAAATAGAATTGAAATTTATGTTCATAATGTTGTGGGGTTTTGATTCATCCTTTAAATTACATATTCCAATGATTGACCCTAGTATATGAAGATTTGTAAAATAATCATGATACCCCCCTTTAATTTAAAAGTTGATTGATGTATCCATGATTATTAGATGTGTTGATGATTGTATAACTAAAGCAAGCTCCCCATGTGTTTGATTAAATGCCTATGTAAAGGAAAAGTACCATACTAGTATAAGAATATGAAATCCCCATTCATGTACAAGTTCATGCATGTCAAGTGTTTGACAAAATGTCTTATTTAATGAATTATGGATATATGTATGGACATTGTGGTGCTTTAGAACTTGTACTTCATGAGATCCCCAACTTATTGTATTATGGATTGTCGATGTTGGTCACGTATTCCAGAAAGTCATGCTTTGTCAGTTTCTTTCCATTGAGTTCTGGGGGTACTTGTACCTAAAAAATATAGATGTGCGCCTAGAGTAAGTGACATGTTTTCACGATATCCTCAGTCATGCCATGATCTATAGAATTTAGTCATTCATATGACTTAGGAAAGCTTAGTAATTCAGTAATCTCAATAGTATTCCGTCAGTTAATGGAACTCTATGAATTCAGTGTAGTCCAGTTCACTTAATCATATTCAGTGTCTATTCATATGGGAGTAGGAATTAGCACCGAGTGAACCCAAGGATAGGAACACATACTATCAGATGAGGGTGTGATTCTTAGAAGTTATCTTTGCATTCCAGAACTATGTGGCCAGCATAGGTTAAGGCATCAACACTTTCAGATAAGGGTTGATGGGGTGGATAAACACTGTCAGATGAGGGTCTCACTGTTCTCTTTTTGGGACACTGTCAGATGAGGTTACCCACAGTTTGTCATTCCCAATGGAGTAGTATTGACACCCTTCTAATCAGGGCACAGAATAGACCCCAAGCTTAGTTATTATGGCATATTTTAGGGCATATCGGTTAGATTCTACTTCCCACAATTTCAGTTACAGAATTAGGACTGTCAGATATAGTCATACAGTTTTAGTAAAAGAACTCAGATAGTTCTTCATATTTAAAAATCATCAGATAAATTCTACTCAGAATAGTATGGGACTGAGATAATTCCATCAGAAACTAGACAGTCAGACATAGTCGCTTAGAATATCAATTATATCAGTTACATTAGTTATCAAAATTTCCATGTTATCATTATTCAAAATCAGTAATCATATTATCACGAATTTGGTTACAGTCTCTTATTCATGCATGTATTCTCATGTTCATATTGTTTAGTTAGTTAGCATAGTTCATACATGGGAAACCTTTGAATTAGCCTACCTCAAATGTATACTAACACATTCCATCATATTGATGTATTTATGCTATGGTGTTTTACTTTATACCATAGGTTCTGAGGCACAAGATCCAGAGCACTAGTAGCATTCCCACATCTACAGTCAGAGCTAGCAGTGAGTCCTCATCCTTCGAGGACATGATTATTATTTTATCATTTTTGTACTCAAATTATTTTAGTAGTCGGAGTTAGTTGGGACATGTCCGATCAGCTCATTATTTAGACAATTAGAGGATTTTCAGACTATTATGTTTAGATAGTTTATTTTAGTTGTTTTAGGTATTCCATACCCTATTTAGATGTTATTTTTTTATTAGTTATGTTACAGTATTGAACCTTATGGCCTATCAGCCTTTATTTCTACATTTATATACATATATTATGTAGTGTATAGGTACAACTATCTATCATGGGTTAGCTTGTTGTCCTTCGGGGTTATGGGGACCCTGTAGTATTTCGAGTACTAGATTCGAGGTGTTACAAAATTGCTATCAGAGCCTAAGGTTCAATAGTGTCCTAGGAAATCTAAAAGTTGTATCTAGTAGAGTCTTGCACATGGGTCTATTGTGCACCACACTTATGTGCAGGAGGCTATGAGATGTTTAAGGAATAGTTTCCCTTCTTTTATGTCTCAGATCGTGCTATAGAAAGGTTCTTTAGAAAACTCATGAAGATTCTCATCATGCTTCACTCATGTCAACTCTACCTTACTTCTAAGGTAACAAAAACAGTGAAGCTTAAAGTCCTTCAAATAGGGCTTTCACAGACAGTCCCCATAGATAATTATGGGATTTCCATAAGCTCACAAGTATCCCATCAGTTCCATTAGTTTCCAAAGTTGTACAGATTTTATTCATGATCATGAGAACTCATCGACGAACCCAAATCTAGATATGTTATCAGACCCCTTCTCAGAATCCTATGATAGCATATGACCTAGAGTTAGATGCATAAAGCCAGGAATTTAGATGTAGTAGAGTTGGGATAATATTATCTGTATTAAATAGATTATGTATTCATGAGGATATTTGTACCAAAGTAAATCGGTAAGCTTGAATAGTGTGTGAAAAAATTTTAGTTTATTAATTTAATACTAAGTATGAAGGTGGAGATATGAGTTAGGAGATGTGATATAAGTAGTCTATAAAGAAAAAGAAGTAGTTGGTGCGTTTAGTAATGCAACCATGTGTCGAAAAGAGTATAAGTATCATAATGATGATGGCTTAAAGCTAAGGGGAAGATGATAGACCAAGGGGAAGATGTGTTTAGTAATCAGATCATTAACTCAGTTCAGTTTTAGAGTTTCTTGACCCTAGCGTACAATTGTCAGTTACTCTATAATTAGTATTTCAGTACCTGAGTTTACCGAATGTTTCCAAATTATGTTGTACACTTGGTCCCGCATTCAAAAATAATACAGACCTCATGAATCCATGCTCAAGTTACCTCATGTTACTCAGTTAATTCTTACCTCCTATGCATAATATTCTCCAGCCTCAGTCCAGCTATTAAGACTAAGTACAGCTCGGTCTTACATGCCTAGTATTCAGCTAAAAGTTATCCAGATAATCAGATAAGTCAAAATATTTTAGCACTAGAGCTGAGCACCTGCGTGAATCTTTTGGGTAGTCTGAATTGCAGTACAGGAGACTTAGTCACCTTATCTTAAATCATGTTCATAGACCTCAACTCATCTTACCAAAATTTAGCCAAGTGATGATTTTCTTATTCAGCTATCTTAACCAGGTCACGCCAAGGTTTCCTTGTACCCTAAAGCCACTAGAACTCTATAGAAAAAGTTTTAAAGAAAGGCTCATGTTGATTATAAGTTTTTAGCATGAGTTAATCCGCAAAACCAGTAATTTAGTTTAGCAGTCAGACAGACAAGTATGCATGGCTTGGGTTCCCATCCCTTCCATCTAGATGTACTATCCAAAGTCTCATGAATGTAACCATTCTTAGATGAACCAACTAGATAGAAGTAAGCTCATCTCTGTCCGTGTATCATGACTCAGTTTTAGATCTTAGATAATCTATCACGATTCAGTTCATAGTTTCCTTGTGTATCTCCCTAATTTTTCTCAACATCTCATCCAAGTTAGAATTCTTCAAGGGACATAGCATCCCAAGGGAGAGATACCCTATGAACCCCTAAACTTTCATGACATAAACATCCCATTCTTTTTCATATAATGAATCCAGGTTAGAGTAGGGTGTACTCATAAGTTGACCCTCAAGTTTCAATATTAGCAGTGAGCCATGTATTTAGGGGCACTGTTCGGTTTATGATATTCAGTTCATAGTATTCAATTCATACATCTCATTTTAGACTCAGCTATGTTCTTATGTTCCTATTCATGCATGGTCAGTAAAGGATCTCGAGTTTGAGATTGGTGACTATATTTATCTAGAGATATCTCCTATGAAGAGAGTGAAGAGAGCTATCAAGAAGGGAAAAATCAATCCCTGATATGTCGTCCCTTCAAAATTTTCAGTCACTTTAGTAAAGTGGCTTATGAGCTAGAATTGCCTTCAGATAAGTGCATAAAGTCCCATAAAGTCCCTTGCTTGATAAGTGCATAGGTGACTCGTCAGTTGTAGTTCCTACAGAGGGCATAGATATTCAGAAAAATGTCTCTTTCGTTGAGATTCCAATCGAAATCCTAGACTATCAGATTCGTAGACTGAGGAACAAAGAAGTTCCTCTAGTCAAAGTTCTTTGGCAAAACAAGTTCGTTGAGGGAGCTACTTAGGAAGCAGGAGCATACATGCGAACCAAGTATCCTCACCTTTGTTTTGCTAACTTAGACTCAGCTCATGGTAATAGCTTTCATTAAGTTTATTCAATTTCATGTCCAAATTTGAGTTACAAATTTGGTATCAGTTATCATGTTCAGTTTAGTTACCAACTTGGTATTCAGTTTCATGCTTAGAATTATGTTATAACTTGGTACTAAGTACCATTGCATCTTCAGTTATATATTCATGTATCAGTTCAGTCATATAATCATGCATTAGATATGCATGAATTCATCTTATCAGTCATGCATCAGATATGCATCCTAATTATGAGAAATTCAGTTTATCAGAAATCTCAGTCATGAATTCATGAATCAATTACCCATGCATCAGATATGCATGTTTAGTATGATATGTTTATCCATTCAGTCATGTCAGTCATAAAATCATGTTTCCATTGTGCATGTCCAGTATGTACTTTCAATTATCATTTTTGTTAGTCTAATCAGTCTCATTCGAGGATGAATGTTCCCAAGGGGTAGAAATTGTAATACCCCAAAAAATGCAAATCAATATTAGCACCATATTTCAAGCTTATGCATAGTACAGCATGGTTATTTGGTAGTTTCATGATCAAGTTTGATGTAAATTGAGGTCTCAAATATGTCCTAGCTATTAGGCTAATCAAAATATTCCTTACCGAATGAATTCTTGGGAAGGATATTGGTATAGTCAAGTTCAAACTAGAATATCTCTCATTATAATTCGAATTTTTTATCTCATGACCCACCAATAGATATATAATTGAATTAGCTTTCAAAGAATACCAATTTCTCCCAAATCCAATATCGAAGAAAAAGGTTATACCCATTTTACTCCAGCATGTTAGCCTGGCAAATGAGTGACGATATATCTGATGGGCCGTCACATATCTGACATACTTGGTCGTCAGCTGAGAATTTCAAAACTGGAAAGTGGTTTCGTAGGGTTATTTTAATCTTTTTTATCACCTAAACCATACCCCCATGACGTAAAATACCATAAACACAAAATTCAGCGTCAATTCACCAAAATATACTCACTTTGTCTAAAACTCTCTCAAGAACAAGCCTTAGGGTTTTAATAGAAGATTCAAATCTAAAGAATTTCACCGTCAATCTTATTAAATTCAAGTATTATGGTATGTCATGTGTTGATTCACGGGTCCCTTTCACCCATGAAGCTCAAGAATCTCTTTTCAAAAAACAAGATTTGTGTATTTATGAATGTTCATGATTTAAATAGAATTGAAATTTATGTTCATGATGTTGTGGGGTTTTGATTCGTATTTTGAATAACATATTCCAATGATTGACCCTAGTATATGAAGATTTTCACAATAATTAGGATAAACCCCCCTTCAATTTACAAGTTGATTCATGTATCCATGATTGTTAGATGTGTTGATGATTGTATAACCAAACCATGATCCCCATGTGTTTGATTAAATTCTCATGTGAAGGAAAAGTGTCATACTAGTACAAGAATATAAAATTCCCATTCGTGTACAAGTTCCTGCATGTCAAGTGTTTGATGAAATGTCATAGTCAATGAAATATGGATATATGTATGGCCATTGTGGTGCTTTAGAACTTGTACTTTATGAGATCCCCAACGTATTTTATTATGGATTGTCGATGTTAGTCACGTATTCCACAAAGTCACGGTTGTCAATTTCTTTCCATTGAGTCCTGGGGGTACTTGTACCCAAAAAATATAGTTGTGTGCCTAGAGTCAATGACATGTTTTCACGATATCCTCAGTCAAGATACGATCCATAGAACTTAGTCAGTCATGTGACTCAGGAAAGCTTAGTAATTCAGTAATCTCAATAGTATTCCATCAGTTAACGAAACTCCATGAATTTAGTGTAGTACAGTTCAGTTAATCATGTTTAGTGTCTATTCAGATGGGAGTAGGAATTAGCACCGAGTGAACCCAAGGATGGGAACACACACTGTCGGATGAGGGTGTGATTCTTAGAAGTCATCCTTGCATTCTAGAACAATGTAGCTAGCATACATTGAAATATCAACACTACATGATGAGGGTTGATGAGATGGATAAACACTGTCTGATGAGAGTCCAACCGATCTCTTTTGGGGACACTGTCAGATGAGGGCCACCCACAGGTTGTCCTTACTAGTGGTGCGGTATTGACACCCTTCCAATCAGGGCCCAGATTAGATCCCAGCTCAGCTATTATGGCGCATTTTGGGGCATGTCAGTTAGATATTACTTCCCACAGTTTTAGTTACAGAATTAGGACTGTTACATACATTCAAACAGTTTCAGTAAAAGAACTCAGATAGTTCTTTAGATTTCAGGACTATCAGATACAGTCAACTCAAAATAGTACATGACTCAGATAGTTTCGTCAAAAACTAGACTGTCAGACACAGTCGCTTAGAATATTAGTTATATCAGTTACATTAGTTATCAAAATTTCCATGTTTTCAGTATTCAGACTCATTAATCATATTATTATGAATTTGGTTACATTCTCTTATTCATGCATATATTCTGAGGTTCATATTGTTCAGTCAATTAGCATAGTGCATGCATGTGAAACCTTTGCATTAGCCTACCTCACATGTATACCAGTACATTCTATCGTGCTGACGCATTTTCACTATAGTGTTTTAGTTTATGCCTTAGGTTCCGTGGCACGATCTCCAGAGCACCAATAGCATTCCTGTATCAGCAGTCAGAGCTAGTATTGAGTCCTCATCCTTTGAGAACATGATTATTATTTTATTATTTTCATACTCAGATTATTTTAGTAGCCGGATTTAGTTAGGGACATGTCCCATCAACTCCTTATTCATACAGTTAGAGGCTTTTCAGACTATTATGTTTTGACAGATTATTTCATTTATTTTGGGTAATCCATATCCCATTCAGATGTTATGTTTTTATTAGTTATGTTACAACAATGAACCTTATGTCCTATCATCCTTTATTTCTGCATTTATATACATATATGATGCAGTATACAAGTATAGATATCAATTATGGGTTAGTTGTGGTCCTTCGGGGTCATCCGTGTGGCGTTCTGGGTACCAGATTCGGGGTGTTACACATTGGTACACAATATCCTTGAGCTGATAGGATATAAAGTTTACACCTTCCATATTAGTAACCTACATCACCCAGAATATCTTCTTAATTTTATCTTAAAAACCCCGAGGATGCTCCTCTACCTCCACCCCAGTAAAAGTAGAAGGATTTAGTTTCATGAACTGATGAACCCTTGTGGCCTTAGTAGACATCCCACCAGACGCATCCCGCTCAGCCTAAGCAGTAATAAACTAAGCAATAGTATGAATAGACTGGAAAATTCTGCATTAGTCACCTCACCCTAAGGATGACTAGTAGCAATTGAAGGAACACCATAACAATCAGGGATAGGGCCCAGAGATTAAAGATTAAATCCAGATGTAGGACGTACCCCATCAATATTGTCCCTAGATGAGACTGAAGATTTTCTCTGTGTTTCAGATAGTCGAGGCATAATCTGAAAAGTGAACAACAAAGGATTAAAGAAGAATTCTAGGACTTAGACTCCAATCTAGAAAATAGAACACCAACTAATTGAAACATTCCAAAATGTCTTGTAGCCCTTCTTTTATAAGTGTAGTGTGCTACATACCCTTAAAAGAGACTCTACCATACACAACTTTATGGACTTTCAATTTATCATGAACCTAAGGATTTGATACCAACTAGACATGACCCAATCGGGGGTTTTGTGGTAATAGGCATACCAAGTCTGACCAGGACCGGAGACCACCCCGTTACCCAACCGAATCTCCAGCCGCCTGCCTAAGTTGGCTGAACTTCGAACATATATCAAGATAGCATAATTGGACAAAAACTTACTTTGGGATATGTTATTCCTAGACCATCCTTACCAAGTCATCTCGTCATACCAAAACATACCAACCAAACCACCAAGCTAAACCTATAGTGAACCAAGGGCAAAAACTAGGACATAACCAAATGAGATTCAATACATAATATGATTAATCCCAAAAAAAAATATGAAGGAAAAACCAACAATATCGTCAACCAATATCATCCCCAACACCAATACCAATTCTAAGGTTGATTCCAATACTGACCCCACCCATTCCAACCCATAGCAGTACCACAAAGCCTCTAACCAAAACAATACCTAAATTAGGTTAGGAAATGCCCCTAACTATAGCAAAACCAATCTCCATAAAAAATTTGAAGTAAAAAATAACATCCATGAAATGGATCCTTCTGAAAAGAAGTACGTGCTCACCACTTCAATCCAAATGCTGACCTCAAAGTCTGAATTGCTAAGTAGGGGGAGTGGAACAGCCGATTCCTACATTGTGTGGGGATACAGCACCCGAAGATGGATTAGCAGGTGAACGATCTCAAGAACACAGGATAAGGATAAAGTAATGTCATTTATAAAACTAAGTGAAAACCATCAATATGCACACAACCATACATATATAACAACCATGTTTGGAAAAGGAACCAGGTTTAGCATGCCATTAAAACCTTTACCTGGATTATATAGCTTTACATTTCTATACCACCCATGGGCTATATGGGTTCAGCTCCCCTGCTGAAAAGGCCCTAGTACGTGAATCCGCACGACTAGAGAAGAAAATCTAGGATGACTGGTACATCCCTCAAATATAAAGTGTGACATTATGCACACGGTCACTAAGACCAAACCTCACATCGACAAATATGAGTGTCTAACTTAGATCCCCAGGGACATCCATCTTCCATGGATTTGCTAAACATCCCTCCTTTATGCCCAATTAAAACCATTTTCAAACCAAACCATTATTCCATCTTTTATTAACCAAGGCTATTAGTAGTGGTATCGTCATACCAATAAAAACTTGCAAGTATCATCCTTAGACAAACCTTAGGGGATTCCTATGTACACCACATGATTTCCAATTAACCAAAACTATTGCCACCAAGGCCTTTTCAATCAATTTAAAACAATTTAAATCATTAATATCATTTAGGATTCCATTACCAACTTTAAACCATGCCTAAGTTACATTGAAAATAAATATTATAGTGAAAACATTGTTAAAGACATTTTATCAAACACTTTTTGGGCATAGTATTTCCATAACCAAAGTACATTCCTAAAGATCCATTTCCATGCAACCAATTATCCAAAACCACTATTAATGCATATAAAATCATAATTAAAACACAGAAAAATCATAACGAAGCATTTATAACCAAAACTCCTTAATCATATTTGAAAAACCAAAATCATACATTTAAACCATGAAAACATTGTATAAAACCATGCCTTTAGTTGGAACTAACAATGAGCGAAGAGAACATGACTGAAACTAAGATGATGGTGGAGACAAATCCCCAAGACAAGCCCCAAGTTACTCCTTTAGATAAAACCCTAGATTTCTTTTCCCAAGAACTCTAGAGAGGATTTATGAGTTTTTCCAAGTGTTTAAGAATAGAATACTATGGTAAATAACCTCTCAAGATCGATATAAGTCGTGGGACCTTATTAGGATAAGTGGAAAAATATCCCGATTGGCCTCACTTAACTGGATTAAATTTCTGTCACAGAGATATGATTAACTCTTATGAGTCGTATCCTCTCTGTATGAGTTGTAACCATTATTTGTATCCTTGGTTTGCCTCTTGGACCTAACACTGTACAAGGTATGACACACCTAAACCCAAGTCTTATTAATGTGGATGATTTGTATCCATCAACCGTACCATTGGTGACAGCGCCCAAGCCCCCACATAAGTGTACATGGTCTACCAAGTAATATAGTAGCCCTCAAGAAAGTCAAATATCTATCCTACAAGGACTTGTTCTAACAACTATTTGATTACAGTTTACTATTTAGATCAATCTAGTGCAAGTGTAACCAAACAAGAGTTTTGAATATTTGTAAACTAAAGAAAAGTAAGCAATGCGTAATATAAAACACTAGAGATAATCAATAAAGTAAAACCCAGGGTTAAAGCACTTCTAACAATCATACTATGTTATTAAACTTTTTATTTTAACTCGCTTATATTGGTTGTTAATTCATAGGGTTAATTGCTTGATCATGGTTTCCCGACCTCTAGCCCTTTACCTAATTTGGACATTACAACAATATTGTTGAGCGGGAATGTAATAATTCAATTAAGTTCTTTAAGTTATCATCTTACATGTGAATCAAGTAAGGATTCTAGGTACATCCCTGTCCTAGAAGCTAATTCAAATTCCTTATTTTATAAAAGAATAAGAACCCTACTTTTTTTATACCCACATTCTATCTTTCTATTCCTTCTCATGAGATTACAAGGTTTACAATATATGCATTCTAAAGGTGATCAATCCTTAAAATAATAAAAACTAGGATAAAAAATCAACCAAATATGATAAGTAAATTAAAATAAATCAATTAAAAACAATAGTCTTTATCTTCTCGGCTTTAACCCCGAAAAGGGTGTTCTTAGCCACTAATCGACATAGCCGTAATCAAACTAGTTGAAATATGCTATGATCTATTAAAATATAAATAAAGAAAATAAAACCTAAAAGATGAGTTTCAAAAGACTCCTTAATCTCCAAAGAAGTTCAAAAGTTCCTTTACAATGTATGTACGTGATGTATTTATAGTAGAGTGGAAAGCCTAAGCTGGGTAGGACAAAGATATCGTGTTTAGCGGTGTGTGGGATTACTAGTGCGTCGCGTTGTTTGCTCAACTTGACTAGAAAATACATCGCATTACATAATCAAGTCAACTAGCCAATGCGTCATGTTGATTTTTCAATTCAACTAGGCATGGCGTTGTGGTTCAATCGCGTTGGCTCACTGGATGTTGCATCCAAAATTTGGTTAAGTGTTTCATCGTCCTTCCTTTTATCCAAGCCCTGTGGTGTGTTTCCAATGGATTTACAGACTTTATATCATCAATATATCACAACAATCAGCTCCCAAAAGATCCTACATCAATTTACACTACGGGTTATAGATCAAAACAACACACAATCCATGACGATGAACCAAGAACATGAGCTAAGACTAGGCTAGTTCACATTGATCTTCAACTTATTGTTCCGACTCCTGAATTAATCAAATAGAAATTTTCTCATTCTAAACAATTTGTTCTGAACATAATTAAACAACAACAACATTGGGAACTCATTAAACACAATAGAATCCAATGCAATAGACTAGACAAACACCTAGCTCAACCTAGAAACACTAGTTTTCTCGATTGAATTCTAAGTGATCAAATTAAATACAAACTTGTTTAAAAACACCTTGACACATTTTAATCACATCCTTGAACACATATATTCTTATTTATATCATCATCACACATAAAGCATACGAATGTTACTCAAAACAGGTCTAAATGTTCCAGAATAGCAGCACTAGAGTGCATAAATACACCCAACATAACCACCTTACACTTAAAGCCTTATTCATCCTTGAACAACTCTTTACTCTAAGAATCATAATCTGAGGAAACTCTACAAAAATTCTACATTCAAGAAACTCAAGATAGTACTACAATAACTACACAGAATGCAAGTTTCTACACTAAGCATGTTATATACAATTGAAAGCTCATGAACCTTCTCCAAAACATCCTAGCCTCAATAATTGACTCAACAAGTGGCAAAATCATGAGGACTTCTCAATTCAAGAAATCATAGAAATCACCCATATTTATCAAAAATGTGCCCTCATAACAAGAGAGTTACCCATGATCACTCACATAAAAGCATTTTATAACATAATGGGCACAAGAGTCAAATTTCGCTCACTCTCACAATGAATTCACAAGTTACACTAGATAAACCATAGGCTAGCCCTTAGATTAGTGCTCCACTAATATTAAAATAATGAAGATTAATATCAAATAGGTCTTTTCGGGTTGTAATGTAGGCTAAGGGATGGGTAGGAACTATTTTGGACAAGAATAGTGACTATCTTCCCTAAGCGCTTTAGTATAGAACTTTATATAGTTAAAACCAATCTCCAACAATTAAATCACACCATCTTTGTGTACCCCATTCTTTTATTTTCACCCCATCTTATTAAGCTCATCTACATACATTATAGTGGGAGGATTCTACGCACAACTCATTCAATTTGAAAAAACTTTTCTTCTTTTCATTACTCAACTCCCCATTACAACACATAACAATTCTTTTCAACACTAATAACTATCACTTTAGGGATTCACTTTCATCTTTTCCCCTCTTATTTCTCAAACTCCTTACTAAATTAATTTTTCATTAAAGTGCCTAGGAGCTTTGGGTCAAATCCAGGTCTATCAAAGAAGGGATTAGGCTACATATGAGGATGCCAAAGAAATAGCTAAAGGATCAACAGGGGCTTACTAGGATTATGCACTAAGGTAGGTTAAAAAGACAATACAAACCAAGGCTATCAAAGAAATGCTTATATCATCTCCTAAACCCACACTCTTTATTTTGCTTTGCATACACACTAGGCAAGTTTTAGGCATCACATGCAAGTAGGAATATACAAACACCTTACATGCACATGGCTCTTGCTCAACTCACGTAGGATCATCATAGACTTTCAACCAAATAATAGCATGAATTCAACATTAAGCCAACCAATACAAGTGTAACAATCATAAGCCTAGAAGTCTCAAAAGTAGTAATTCACACGATCAACATTCTTTTACAAACAAATAACTTGCATCATGCAATCACAAATGATACTAACAAGAATATCTCACTTATTCCTAATAATTTTTTTTTAAATTACCCTAATAATGGGAATTTCCCCACCCCACACTTAAAAATCTACTTTTTCCCCAATGTATTCTTTAAAAGTAGAGATAAAAATACTCCCTGAGGCCTCTAGGCCTAGCTAGTAGCATCTTTAAACATTAAGAAGGTTCGGGGACCCCACACTCAATCTTTGCCATGCTTCTTAGCTCAAGTATTCAGCACTCAAACTTTCCATCAACTTGTGACTCGACAAAACAAAAACTACGTGAAGTAAAACCTACAAAAAAACCAAAAATAAAACATACCTACTTAATTTGGGATGCCTCCCAAGAAGTGTCTGATTTAGTGTCGCGGCACGACCCAACTGAACTTAACCAAGTTCCTTCATCTTTTTCCTCACGCTTGAAGGTCATCTTCTTATTCATTTTTGACCTCTTGAGTATGATATCTCAAGGTCAACAACTTTTTTAACTATAGCCTTTTAAGGCTTATCAATCTGCATCATGTAAGACTTAGGTAGTTGCGGCTTAGTATGCTCAATAACGGTGTCTGAAGATGTTTTTTATGGAATATGCTCCACGACCCCACACTTATCCCCTTTAATAACAGTAATCATGCACAAGTCTTAATAGTGGGATAGTATATTAAGAAGCTTGTACACTTTAAGAATTACCTCTTTGTCTTCCAACCTCATTGTGAGTGTACCCTCTCTCACATCAATTAAAGATCCTCCCATCACTAAAAATGGGCATCCCAAGATGATTGGTACTTTTTCGCCTGCCTGAAAATCTAGAATAATAAAGTCAACAGGAATAATAAATTTACAAACCTTTATGAGGATATCCTAATTTACCAACCTTTATGAGGATATCCTCTATCTCTCCTTCAAGACGGGCTATGGTCCCATTTACTAGCTATAGTAGTATAAATCTCGGTCTAGGCTTTCCCAAACCTAATGTATTGAGCAAAGATAGGGGCATCAGGTTGATACTTGTCCCTAAATTACTAAGTGCCTGAACTAACTTACTGTTGCCAATCTGAATAAGGAGAGTGAACTTTTCTGGGTCGTTAAGCTTTTTAGGCATTTTTGAGTTACCACCAGGCTACACTCTTCAGTGAGTGCTACCGCCTCCACATCCTCTAACTTTACTTTATTAGCAACCATATTCCTCGAGTATTTAGCATACTTGGGCATTTCCTTCAAAATATCTAAAAGAGGTAAGTTAATGTGTAGCTCTCTGAATGTTTCAAAGAACTTTTTGAAGTAGGAATCCTCTTTTGCCTTTATATGCTTCTTTTGGATAGGTAGTTGTGGTATATTCATTTTTTTAGCATATTTTTCTTTTGAATACTTATACTTTCTCGACTGTTTAGCAACTCTGCTATTTACATGTTAGGAAGTCAAATCTATATTTACCTCCTTAGTTGTCTTTGGAGGTTCTTCATTAAGCTCTTTACCACTTCTCAAAGTGATTGCCATAATTTGTTTTAGATTTTATATATCTCCTGGCAAACCACCTTGAGGCCTAGTATTTAGTGTCTGGAATAACTGCCCCAGCTACAATTCTAAGCTGCTCGTGGCCGCTTACTGGTTCTTTATCTCTGCTTGTTAACTTTTCATATCTCTGCCAACTGTGCTTGACCAACTATAAGTTGTTTCAACATCTCTTCCATGTTGCTAGTTTGAGTTATGGCCTAATTCCCTTGAAGTTGTTATTAATTGTTCCATGCTGGATTTAGTTGTTGAGTCTAATTTGTCCTCTGGACATTGCCCACAAATATCACTAACTTCGGATTTGCAACATTGATGGCCGCAGAATAACCACTGTTACCAAATACCTCATACTAACCACTGGTCTACTGAACTACATTAGCTGCTATTGCAGGCTATGTAGCTCCAACTTTTAGGCTACTGAATTGAGTGTTCATCAAATTTTTCAATGCAACAACCTGAGTTGATAAACAGTGTATTGGACCACCGGAGACACACCTGCAACTTTCTTTATGGCACTTCCATATCCCCATACCACTCTAGATTTCCTTATGCTATGCGAATCAATAAAGTGTACAGATCATCATATGTCAACTCCAATACTTGACCACATATAGCTGAATCAACCAAAATTTTTGTGTTGTTATTAAGTAGTTCTACAAAAGTGTGAGCAAGTACCTCATTGGAATTTTGATGATGTGGACAATCTTGAAGAAGTACCTTAAACCGCTCCTAAGCATGATAGAGGTTCTTATTTGGCCTTTGTTTGAAGCTCACTATCTCACTATGAAGATTCACAGTCTTGCCAGATGGAAAGAATATACTCAGGAACTTACGGGCTAAGCCATCCTATGATATGATTGAATTTGCTGGCTCAGAGTTCAACCACCTTTTAGCTTCCCCAATAAGTGAATAGGGGAAGAGTGTCAGCCTTACATAATCAGTATGCACGTCTGTTGGAATGAATGTGTCACTGAGCTCAATGATATTATGCAAGTGGACCTATGGATCTTCATGTGCATGCCCTGTAAACTATCCACTACTAATCAAAAGCTGCACCATATAGTTCTTTAGCTTGAACCTCCCTCCAATAACTAGTTTCTAAAAATGTGAGGTCAGATTTGTCGCAAGTGGTATTGCCACTTATCTAACCATCCTGTGGGTTGCTTGTTCATCAGCCATGATAGCAGTATTATCTTGATATTTTTTGATTTACGAAATACGGGGGAGAAGAATTGTTTCTCTCCTTCATTATAGGAAAAGTTGCTCAGGTTCGGGTCTTGGTTAAACTAACTCCTGATTCCTTTCCAGCTTACTAAATTGGAAACATGTTTCCTACAAATACAAAACCAAGACCAAGAATAAAACACCAATGAAATCTAAAAATTAAGACTAAAAACAAAACAGTTGCCAAATTACAAGTCCCCGACATTGGCACCAAAAACTTGACAGCGCCCAAGCATATATGTAAGTGTACGTGGTCTACCAAGAAATATAGTGGCCTTCAATAAAGCTGACTATCAATCCCACAGGGACTTGTTCTAGAGACTATTTGATTTAAGTTCGTAATTTAGATCAATCTAGTGCAATCATAACCAAACAATGGTTTTGAATATTTGTAAACTAAAGTAAAGAAAGCAATACGTAAAATAATAAACTTGAGACAATCAATAGAGTAAATCCCAGGGTTAAAGCACTTCAAACAATCATACTATGTTATTAAACTTCATTCATTAACTCACTTATCTTATTTGTTGATTCGTAGGTTTAATTGTATGATCATAGTCTCCTGACCTCTAACTGTTTACCTAATTTGGACATTATAGCTATATAGTTAAGAGGGGATGCAAAAATCCAATCAAGTTCTTTAAGCTATCATTCTACATATGAATAAACTAAGGATTATAGGTACATCCCTATCCTACATCCTAATTAGAATTCCTTATTTTATAAAAGAATAAGAACCCTACTTTGTTCATACCCATGTTCTATCTTCCTATTCTCTCTCCCGAGATCACAAGGTTGACAATATATGTATTCTAAGGGTGATCAATCCTAAAAATAATTAAAACAAGTATAAACAAGAAACCAAATATGAGATGAAAATTAAAAGAAATCAATTCAAAATAATAGTCTTCATGTTCTCGGTTTTAACTTTGGAAAGGGAGTTCTTAGCCACCAACATAATCGTAATCAATCCAGTTTAATACATGTTATGATCATTTAAAAAGCTAAATAAAGAATAATAAAACCTAAATGATGAGTTGCAGAAGCATCCTTAATCTACAAAGATGCTCAAAAGTTCCTTTACAATGTGTGTACGTGATGTATTTCCAGTAAAGTGGAAAGCCTAAGCCAAGTAGGACAAGGATGTCACGTTTGGACGTATGAGGGATTAATAGTGTGTCGTGTTTCTTTCTCAAATTGACTAGCCAATTCATAATGTCACAAAATCAAGTCATTTAGATAACTTGTCACGTTGCTTTTTCAATTCAACTAGGCATGGCATCACAACTCAATCGCGTTGGCTCACTGGAAGTTGCATACAAAAATTTGGTTAAGTGTTTCATCGTCCTTCCTTTTATCCAAGCCTTGTGGTGTGTTTCCAATTGATTTATAGCCTTTATGTGATAAATATATCACCATAATCAGCTCACAAAAGATCCTATATCAATATACACCATGGGTTAGAGATCAAAACTACACACAATCCATGACGATGTACCAAAAACACGAGCTAAACCTAGGCTAGTTCACCTTGATCTTCAACTTATTATTTAGACTCTTGACTTAGTCAAATTTAAATTTGAACATTCTAAACAAGTTGTTCCATATATAATTACACAATAACAACATTGGTTACTCATTAAACTCAATAGAATCTACCGCAATAGACTAGACAAACACCTAGCTCAAGCTAGTAACACTAGTTTCCTCGACAGAACTCTAAGTGATCAAATTAATTACAAACTTGTTTGAAAACACCTTGACACATTATAATCGAATCCTTGAACACTTATATGCTTATTTATGTAATCATCACACATAAATCACATGAACTTTCCTTAAAACATGGCTAAATATGGAAGAATAGTAATACTAGAGTCCATAAATACACCCAACATTACCTGGAAAAATAAAATCCAGTAGGTTTGAACACTAACCACCATACGAGCCCTGGGTACAACTCGTACCCTAGATTACAACTCTCGATGAGCCACTCGTACTCGGATTAAAATTAATTTACCAAGTCTAAGGTTAAGTGATGGAACCAAACGATCTATATCCAACCTATGACTCATACCACCAAGTCTTACCCATTTCTGTGACCAAAATCTATCCAACCAGCAACCACTGGTCAACATACGATTGGACCATACCATTAGTACCCCAACATACGACTCGTACCCATGAGTCATATTGGGTCCAGAGACCAGAATTCTAGGAAATTCTCTAAGCTCTAGAAACCAGGGTGTTTTACCTAAATACACCTATTTAGCAATTAAAAAAATATCCCATCAATAAAAAGAGACAGGGTTGGGGCACGAGCCCTAATACGAAGGAAAAGCCTCGCAGTGCCGGGTCTAATATAAGGAAATCCTCTTATGGTGTTGGGCTCATTACAAGGGTATGCATTCTCCCTTCACAGGGTCCTTCACAGCATGGGGCCATCGTGCATTGGCTTCTTCATGATTCACGGCCTATTTTTGAATCCTAAACCACCCCCAATGCGCCTGAACCTTTCCCAAAGTGTTTTACACTCAATTTAGGGGTCACTTAGGTTTGTTTTTAGCTCAATTTAGACTCACATGGTATTACATTATCTCCTCTTAGGATCATTCATCCTCAATTGAGAGTTTATGATACTCTTAGCATGATGCAAAGAAGAACATAGAGGGACTTAGTGCGTAACTTGAATGAATCAAGAGAAAAATTAATATTCATACCTCAATCACCCTTGTACACCATTCTAAACAAGCAGGAATATCTAGTTTTCATGTCCTCCTCTAAATCTCGAGTAGCTTCCTCAACTCTTTGATTTCTCCATAGCACCTTTACCAAAGTTATCTCCTTAGTTCTCAATTTTTTAACTTCTCTATCTAGACTTTCGATAGGAATTTCCTCATATGATAAGGAATCTTTCATACCAATATCCTCAACAGGCAATACCACGGAAGTATCACCCATACATTTCTTAATCATGGATACATGAAACATATAGTAGACTGATGCCAAATATACCGGCAAAGTCAATTCATATGCAATATTCCCAACCCTCCTTAGAATATGATATGAACCAATGTAATGGAAACTAAGCTTCACCTTTTTTCCAAACCACATAACTCCTTTCATAGGAGAGACCTTCATGATTACCCAATCGCCAATTTCAAACATAACTCTCTTGGCCTCACAACTTCATAAGACTTTTGGCGATTTTAATCCATCTTAAGCCTTTATTGAATAACCTTGAATTTATCCATAGCTTGATACACTAAATTGTGTCCAAAAAATCTAGTCTCACCTACCTCATACCTCCTAATTGGTGATCTAAAACTCCTACAACAGAGGACCTCAAAAGGAGCCATTTTGATGATGGAATGATAACTATTGTTATAAGCAACATCAATAAGCAACATGTGATAAACCCAAATTCCTCTAAAGTCAATTACATAGGCCTTTATCCTATCTTCTGAAGTTTTAATAGTACACTCTGCTTGCCCATCCATTTGAGGTTGGAAAGCGGTACTAAGGTTCACCTGAGTACCCAATACTTTCCAAAAAGATTGCTAGAAATAAGAAGAAAATTGCATACATAATAGACACCAGGGCCCCATGCAACCAAACTATGTCCTGAATGAATAGCTTTGTATAATCCTCTCTAAAGTTATTAGTCCTCATATACAGAAAGTGAACAAACTTGATTATCCTATTTATAATGACCCAAAAGGAATTGTATTGATTAAGGGACCATGGAAGATCGGTAACAAAATCCATGTTAGTCATTTACTATTTCCACATGGGTAGATCTATCTTTTGAGAGGTGTCATATGGCCTCAAATGTTCAACTTTAACTTGTTGGCAATTTATATATTTAGCAACAAAATTTGCTACATGCCTCTTCATATTATTCCACTAGTACATCTCTTTAAAGTCATGTTAAATCTTTGTCAAACCAAGATGAATCGTATACCTAGACACATGATCATCAGTCAAAATACTCTGTTGTAACCCATATACATTGGGAACACATAATCTCTCTTTATATCTCAAAACACTGTCTCCCCAATTTTTAATGCAATAACTTTCTATTATCCTATATCATCATTGATTTGCATAAGTATAGGATCATAAACCTATTTATCCTTAACTTTATCTCCAAGAGATTATTTGACCACCTTCTGAACGACAACTATGCAATCCTTGGAGTCCAAAAGGCAGACTCAAATTTTCTAGTGGGTTAATATCTTTCACTAATCCTTGTTTCTCTTTCTAAATGTGAGATGTGCTCTTATTGTATATCCTACTAAGAGCATCATTAACGACATTAGCTTTAGCTGGGTGGTAATTCAGGATCAAGTCGTAATCCTTATGTAGTTCAAGCCACCTCCTCTTACTGAGGTTCAATTCCTTATGGGTGACTACATATTGCAAACTTTTATGGTTTGAGTGGATGTCCACCTGCACTCCATACAAATAGTTACTACAAATATTGATTGTAAAAACCATTATGAGTTGGGTAATGCCACTCATGCACTTGAAGTTGTCTAGAAGTATAATCCATAAACTTTTCATGCTATATCAGAACACAACCAATTCCTACCCGAGATGCATCACAATACATAACAAACCCCTTAGTACTTTTAGGAAGCATCAAGACAAGGGAAGTAGTCAAAAAATCCTTAAGCTTATCAAAACTACCCTCACAAGAATCATCCCACAAAAACTTTACCTTATTTTGAGTAAATCTCATAAGCAGGGCAACAATAGATGAGAAACTTTCAACAAATCTTTGGTAATAGCCTGCCAAGCCCAAAAAGCTCCTAATATTGGTTGGAGTGGTGTGAATAGGCCATTTCTTTACCACCTCAATATTTTTGGATCCACATTAATCCTTCACTAGATATAACATGCCAAAGAAAATTTACAACTTTCAACAAAAATTTACACTTAGAAAATTTTACATACAACTCTTGATCCTTAAGGGTTTATAACACAATTCAGAGATGATTGAAGTGATCCTTCTCACTTTTGGAGTACAGAAGGATGTCATCAAAAAAAACTATGATGAATAAATCTATAACTATCTAAACACCATATTATAAGGTCTATGAAAGCAGCTGAAGCATTAGTTAATCCAAAAAACATAACCAAAAATTCATAATGGCCATAACAGGTGTGAAAAACTATCTTAAGAATATCAACTTTCCTAATATTTAACTGATGATAAATAGAACGGGGGTCTATTTTAGGAAAAACTTAGAAGCTAAAGCTAATCAAAGAGGTCATCAATCCTAGAAAGAGTATACTTATTTGTCATGGTGACCTTATTTAGTTGACAGTAGTCTATACACATCCAGAGAGACTTATCTTTCTTTCATACAAAAAATAGGAGCACCTCAAAGAGAAACAATAGGACATATAAAACCCTTATCATGGAAGTCTATAATTTCTTCTTTAGCTCTTTCAACAATGCCTGAGCCATCCTATGTGGTGGAATAGATATGGGACGGGTATCAGGTAGAAAATCAATCCCAAAGTTTATTTTCCTATCGAGAGGAATACTAGAAAGGTCATCACTGAAAACTTTAAAAAACTCATTAACCACTGAAATAAACTGAAAGGAGGGACTTTCAGTGTTGACCCAAACTAAATGATACAAACCCCCCTTAGATATCAATTTTTAAGATCTAAGCTAAGAAATAAACTTCCCCTTATGTACTAGGGAACTCATCTTTTATTCTATCACTAGTTCATTAGGAAAAATAAAAGTGACCTTTTGGGTCCTATAGTCCAAAGTAGCATAGCACGAGTGAAGCTAGTCCATTCCCAAGATCACATAAAATCCACTGTATTAAGATCTATCAAATCTACCACTGTCTCTATATGAAATATGGACATAATACAAACTCTATAGATTTTCTACCTATAATAGACTCACCTATTGGAGTAAAAAATAAGAAGGGTTTAGAAATATTATTGAGACTAAAACTAAAATGTACCGCCACAAAATGAGTCACATAGGATAGAATGGAACGAGGATCAAGCGAGACATAAATCTTATGGAAAAAAAACTATAACATACCAGTGACACCATCTTGGGATACCTCAGAGTCCTTATGAATAGAAAGTAAATAAAGATGATTACGGATATTCCACATCCTTGAAGTAGCACCCTTCATAGTAGGAAATAAAGTAGCAGCTAGAGTCTTCTTAGCCCCTGATACACCCCTAGTTGAGGGTCAATCTCACTGCATATCACCTATATGACCATAAATAAATCATAAGTTCTTCCTTCATGACAATATCCATGGTGAGGCTTTCCAAAAATATGGAAAAGAGGGCAAGGTGGGGCCAACAGAGCTACAATAGCCTGATACTATGCATCCAGCACCCTCAAATGATTACTGGGTTAGAAGCGTCGATCACCTGAAGGATTAGGGACTAAAGCACTAGTTGATGAATGAGAATGACCCTAAGTTTTCTTCTTAAACCATTGCCTCCCCTCTTTTCAACTATTCTACTGGCTCGCATCCTACTTTGCATATATAGACTTCTTACTTTGCCTTTTTTCTATTTCTTACTATTTGTTTTTCTTATGCTCCACCTGCCGAGTATAAACCACCAACCTTGATATATATATGTTAATTTTTAGCACAGTAGCCTTACATACGAGTACCAAATCATGAGAGAAACCTAAAGCGGACTTCCTTATCTTAGACCTCATATTAGACATAAGCTCAAGAGAATAATAAGACAATTTAGTGAACTATACTGAATACTCCTTGTCACTTATTTTACCTTGCTTTAGATTCACATAATCCTTAGCCTTAGCTTTCCTCAACTCCCAAGGAAAAAAATGGTTGAGAAAAGAATCAGAGAACTTTTCCCACATTATGAGCTCATTATTTCCACCCTTTTACTCTTCCACTTATTATACCATTGGTAAAACATCCTTTTTAATTGGTAAACTTCAAACTCTACCTCCTTCATATCACTAATATGCATAACTCTAAAGATCCTTACATCTTATCTACAAACTCTTAAGGATCTTTCTCAACCTTAGAACACATAAAAGTCAAGGAATTCAGCCTCATAAATTAACCAACCTTATTAACCTCAGATAATCTGATTATAGGGATAACATGATTGGGCTGATGAGATTATGATGCCATAATTTGAGCAAGTATGTGAATGGATTATCGAAACTCAAAATTTGAGACATCCATCTATGAAGACTAACTAGGGTTAATACCATCTTGAAGGGCTCTAAACAGGCTAGTAGGGGCTGGTGGGACCCTAAGTAGAGCAGTGAAGTTAGATTTAAAGGCCCAATATTGAGTGTACATTATGCGTGTATGACTAACCTCCTCAGCATTTCCTGATTTGGGATGGAGAGTCTAACATAATTTCTATGGCCATTAAATATTCATAGAGGCATAATCTAAAATATAAGAAGGTCAGGAGTTACAAAAAATTCATAGTAACTATATACTCTAGCCCAAAATAAAACACAAAGAAGGGAAACATTCCTAAATTTCATGTGACCTTCCTCTTTTATGTATGGTGTACAACACACCAACAAAATAGAACTCTACTTGACATAATATTGTAGATACCTAAAGACCATGAACTATGCTCTAATAACAAGATTGTCAGACCCAAACTGGGGCCTTGGTCGTGATGGGTAACTAAAGCCTGAGATGATCCCCTTAGCCTTACATAATAAGCATAATTTAATAAAAAAGTGGAGAAAGACAACACAGTTAAATTAAAAGTTCATTAAACCATAGATTTAAATGCATAAGTAAAAACCAAATCCAAAAAAATAGTAACCCAATACTTTCTACAAAGCCTCTATCCTTACAAAATCTAACAAGTCGGAACATGACCCCAACTATGCCAAAAGAAAAACAAAAAGTATGGGAATGGTAAAATGACTGAAAAGTAACAATCCCTTATGGATGAACCACTTTTCACCAGCTGTCCAGTAGAGGAAACAATTACCCTAACGCTGCACAAGTTCATAAGGAAAGGACAACGAACCTACATCTCGAAATGATGTAGCATCTAGAGTTGGTCAGTATGGTGAGTACTAGTATGTAACCTCAAGAAAGGATAAAACATTCATTTACCAAAATTAGTTAGAAAACACATATTCATCATCTATAATAATATTAAAGTAAGGGATAGGCGCCAAGGAACATAAAGACATGACCATTTAAAATTTAGTCCTAAACTATGTAACTTTTCACCGACCTCCAGTAATCCATGGGATATGTAGGTCTGGCACCCCCAACTGGTGGGGCCCTAATCTATGTTAGCTGCATGGATTGTGATTTAGGCTAAATTCACTAATAGTGAATAGCTAGCCTAAATATCACTGTATACTAGAGCACGAAGAAAGTATACAACGGTCATCCTCCATTTAGGAAAAGACCTCCCAACTTCAGCAAAATGCAGTTTCAAGTATTAGTCATAAGGACTACACCTTCTCAGTGAGTCTACACAATATACATTTAATGCTCAATTAAAATAATTTTCATAACCATTAATCCATTGAGTCTTTCATTAAGGCATTCCCATATTGGTATCGTCATACCAAGACATGCAAGCCATTCATATTATTTCATGCCATACCCATTAAAATATTTAGACTCAAAAAGTTCAAATCATAATTCATAATCGTATCCCCAAAGGAATTTCAAAAACCATTAAATCCTTTTTCCTATTATATATCCCACTACCTATAAATGATAAAATAAATATCACACAATTCTTACTTGAAAACAAAACTTAGAAAGGAGTTAGGGCTCATATCTTTATCATGCAAAAAATCATAAAAATTATGAAACCAAAATACCAAATTCACCCTTTTCATAAGTCATACTTTAGTTTACAAAACATCATATACACATGAAAAAATATTAAGACAAAGATAAATCAATATTAGTATTTTAAAACCAAATCCCTCAACCCCAGCTTTAAAACAACCATTAAAAGTATATGGTTAAAAATATATAATACAAAATAATGATAATTAAAGTAAAAGAGTGTTCAACATACCTTTTGATGAGAATGTCCCCAAAGAATAAAAGAAAGATAAGACCAAGCTTGAACCCTAGCCTTTTGCTTTCAAGTATTGCTTTGAAGTGTAGAATGACCTTTAGGGATGATTTCTATTTATTTAATGAATTAGGAATGTACTAAGTAAAGGATGGACAGTTTAATATGTATGAAAGGACCTAAATACTCATATTTAGAAATTAAAACAATATCCTATCAGTGAAATAGAGAGGGGGTCACAGTGCGAGCCCCAATACAGAGGGAAAGCCTAGTAGTGTGGAGCCTAATACTTGGTAGCACCCTCATAGTGTAGGGCTCACTACATAGTATGGCATTACCCCCTCGTGGGGTCCCTCGTGGTGTAAGACCATCAAATATTATATCTCTCATGATGTATGATGAGAGGTGATTTTACCCCTCATTCTCACTAAATATTCATGTATATTACCTTGTTATGAATGAATAAATGAGACATATTCGTGAGTAAATACACTAATATACACTCTTTGCAGGTATAGAGTTGAAAAGATAGAAAGATATGGATTGGACTTAAAATGATCAAAAAGGAGAAGGAAAAGTGCAGCTATAGACCTGAAATAGAAGAGCCTCAGGTACCGCGGTTGCGGCCTAGTTGGTGCGATCGCAGCTCAGCGAAAATATTTAGCCCTAGGGAAAAATTGGAAATTCACCTTGTTGATTCTAATTTTGACAAAAAGACTCAAACCCTAGCCCCATGTATCTATTTCATCTTCCCTAATTTTTAGGGTTTAGATCTTAACTCCATAGCCTCCATTTTTGGAGAAGAAAATATTGTGTAAATTTTGGGTGAAGAATACATTAGAGACTTTCTAAGTGGAAGATTTGCTCACTACCATTGTTGCTATTGTGGGAAAGCCAAGTTTAAAGTAACATTCACTTTAATCTTCAACAATTCATTTCAATGGAGATTATGCGTATATCTATGCTTATTTATCTTATGTGTAGCTAAATATCCCTCTTGGGGTTATGTGTGAATAGGATTTAAAGTGTATGTGGGTTGTTATTATTAGCATCTATTTGGTAATTCATGTTTATGGATTTTATCATGGCTACGCTAATTTGGTTGGGATTTGATGGGTGAAAGCTCATAATACCCACATGGGTTTGATGAGTGAAAGCTCCAAGCTCTAGAAAGCTCAAGGCCATCTTTGAAAGAATGGTTTTTGGTGAAGTATAGGAATTCATATCATCCTTGAAAGAGGGATGTAAAAACCAAAGTAATAATAGATAATTACGTGTGTAGTTTGCTAAATTTTCATTATCTTAGACATAAGGGTGAATGTGAGGAAAACTATCCATTGGTATCATACTAGAAATAGGGATGCCTCGATTGAGGTTGTGGTTACAAGCTGTTGAACACATCTATTAGGTATTCGAAAGAATCAATGGGTGAAAATTTGGTGTTTTTTCGAAAGACTAGCATCGAAATCTCTAACCAAGCCTACCCGTATTTGACTTACTAAATTGATGTTGATTACTAATCCCCATATATCACTCCCTTAGTAATACATAATCTCAAGATCCGTGCATAATTGTTAAACTCTAATTATTCATAGCCCCAAATTTATACTAAAAAAAACCAAAAAAAAAACATTAGTGTAGGAACCTATCTCCCTATTTCATCTTTTTGTACCATTTGTTTGAATTTGACTTGTATCTATCATTTTGAATTAATTTGATCCACACTCACATTGTTTCTCGTGGATTCAACCCCGACTCTAAAGTTGGGTAAATATATTAATGACAACCGCCTTGCACTTAATTTGATGTGTAAGTTGAGCGTTATTAACACACGACCTATTTTCACATCCTAAACCTCTCCCAACATGTTTGAACCCTTCCTAAAGTGTTTCACACTCAATTTAGGGGATACAAAAGTTTATTTTTAGCTTGATTTAGACTCCTAAACACCTGGGGTGTTACAAATTTTATGTCTCAAACTTATGAAGATGCATATCTATTCAGTTTGAAAAAAACCTAAACTTTAATCTCTTTAGCTGACCACCATGACCACCACTTTTGGTGGGGTACACCTACCGAAAAGCCCTAAACTAGTGCATGTTATTGAAAGATATAGTGAAATTCAGGAGTAATCATCCAATAAGCAAACTTATGCTAATTTAGTGAAGCCTAAGAATATTAACGTTAAAGAATATCTAGTACCGCCTAAACCAGTGGTAATATTGTAGGGTGAAACAAGTATAACATGGAAATTATGCAAAATAAGAAGCTTAATCATTTAAGAGAATTCACAAGATGCAATTATAGGTAAATTTTTATAGGGCAAACCAAATATAATGGAACTGCGGAAATCAATTCCAATTTAGTGTGGTATTAAAGGTGATTGCAATATAGATGTATTGGATTTAAAACACACTCTCATTAGATTATCTATATTGAAGGATGATGTTAATCTATTGTTAACAGTTGCATACAACATAAAAGGCAAAGATAGGTTTTGGCAGATGCGTAGCCTAAAGTGGGATCTTTGGTTTGAACCTGATATGGAAAAAAATAGTAAAGGTTGTATGGATCTCAATGCCTTATCTACTCCTAACTTCTCTGCTAAAAAGGATATATTTTTTATAGCCTCTATGGTATGAAAGCCATTAACAGTTGATATGGCGACAAAGAATCAAAAAAGACCAAGTTGTGTGAGGGGCAAAGTGGAAGTAGACTTTGTAGCAAAGTTGCCACAAAGCGTGAGAATAAATGAAGAAGATGATGTTACAGGGGAAATAAAGTTTAAGTGGATTCAAATTCAATATGACTATAGGTCAAAATACTGCACGGAATGTTGTTTACAAGGGCATGATAAAAATATATATTGGAATAAACATCCTAAATTATATGATGAAAAGATAGAGGAGAAAATGAAATACCTAATTCAATAGAGTGAAGTTGATAAAAAAAAATAAAGATGAAGATTTTAATAACAACCATAGAAGGAGAAATAATTACAAACAGCAGTGCCTTACTAGAAGAAACAAATACAAAAAGGATAAATATGGCAATATTATGGGAGAAATGAAAAAATAAGTACAGAAAGAAGTTTCTGTATCAAACACCTTTGATGCATTAGCTGCAGAAGAGGTTAATAATTATAATGAGAAGTAGGAAGAGGAAATAGATAGCCCCAAATCATAGTAGATGAGAAAAGAAAGCACAAAGTATAGGGTAACTAGCATCTTTGGACATAAAGTACCTAACAAAGAGAAAGTTGATGATTAGTAGCGAAGGAAACTACGCAAGCAGATTCAGAATAGATGAGATACTATAGAGCAGACATAGTCCTCACAGAATGATGAGTCAATATAATTGGCTGTGATTAGTATGCAGGGAACTAAAGAAGGAATAAAAGTGGTTGAAGATGTATTTTCACTAGCAGTACATACTGAAAATTAAATTGATTTTAGTAATAGGGATAAAATTTGTATAGATAAAAAAGATTTCGAGGACAACATAAAGAAAATTATCGTTGAAGGGAATGTTTCACTGAAGCAGATTGATAAGTTAAAAGCATCTCAAGGGATTCAAAGAAAGAAGGACAAAGGATCAATAGAAAGTTTAATACAGACTAAAAGTTCTTTAAAAATAAGTCTAGATGAATGCACTTGTTTGGAATATCAGATCAGTGAATACTCAAAAGGCATTCACTAGATTGATTAGACTTCAGAATAGACAATAATTTTACTTTATAGGTTTGATGGAACCCTTTCAGGACAATCACTCAATTGAGGAATATAGGAGAAAGTTAGGGATGCAGCATGCAGTGGTCAACACTTCAAGTAAAATTTGGGCTTTCATGGATATTATTGTTAATTACATAGTGATTAAGGATGAAGAACAACAGTTGACTATAAGGTTGGAGAATCTGGATACTGGTATTGCTTCTTCTGTTACCTTAGTATATGCTAAATGTTCTTAAAATGAGAGACTAAAGTTATGTGGGAGTCTTTGGAAGAATTGTCATAAACTATTCATGAGCCTTGGGTTGTAGGATGTATTTCAATGTTATTATAAATGAAGAAGTAAAATTGGTAGGTTTTCCTGTTATTGTGTCTGAAATAAAATATTTTAAGCATTGTATTAATATATGTAATTTTGAAGATCCAAGCTTTAAGGGAAGTAAGTATACATTGTGGAATGGGAGAACTTATGAAGAATGTATATTTAAAAGATTGGATTGAGTTTTGTGTAATAATAGAATGTGTGAGCTATTTTCTGTATTTGAAGTTGAGCATTTAATCAGAAGTGGCTCAGATCATACTCCATTGCAGCTCAACTTCAGTGCTGTAAAGGAACATATATCTAATACTTTTAGATTTCTAAATCTATCACTAAAGGAGAAAAGGTGTTTGAAAGTTATAAAGAGGAACTAGAAAATAGAAGTGCAAGGGAATCCTTTTTCTAATGTTCCATCATAAATTAAAGCAGGTTAAATCTGTTTTAGCTAAATGGAGTAGAGAAATTTTTGGGAATATATTTCAAGAAATTGCTACTTTAGAAGAAGTTATCAAAGTCAGGGAACAACAATTTGAAGTTTCACCTTTAGGAGCAAATAAATAAGCTTTGTTTAAAGCTCAGGCAGAGTTAAGTGTTCAACTAAGAAGGGAAGAAGAGTTATGAAAGCATAAAACTTGTTTGCAATAGTTTAGAGATAGAGAAAAAAATACCAAATTTTTTCATATAGTGGTTAAAGGCAGAAGAAGAAAATTGAATGTGGGGAGGATTTAGAATGATAAAGGTGAAAGGTTAGATGATCAAGAAGAGATTACTAAAGCTGCATCAATTTTTTTTTCAAAAATAGTTTTAAAAAGATGGAAGTAATGATGATTTTACATGCTTGAAGAAATGCCAACAGTGATCTCAAAAGAGCAGATGAGGAATTTAATAAAGTTCTAATGAGCTGTAGAAAGCAGTGATGGGTTTGAACTTTGATAGCACAGAAGGTACGGATGGAATGTCAGGAGCCTTTTATTAGGATTTTTAGGATATTATAGGGAATATGTTCATCTTATGTTAGTAGCTTTCTTTTATGGGTATGAATTACCAGGATTTGTAACTTATAAAAATTGGTACTTCTTTCTAAGAAGTTAGTAGTGAATACCTTTACAGATATGAGGCTAATTTATTTAAGTAATTTCGTAAATAAGATCTTTTCTAGAATCATTCATGAAAGAATAAAGGGTTTACTATCGGATATCATTTCATAAGAAAGGCTGGTTTGGTACAAGGGAGAAGCATTGCTGAGAATATATTAGTGCTTCAAGAAATTATTTCAAAAATAAGGAAGAGAGGTAAAGTACCTAATATGGTTATTAACCTAGATATGATGAAGGCTTATGATAGGGTGGATTGGTTTTATTTGACCAAAGTGTTGAGAAAAATAGGGTTTGGCGAAACTATTATTGATATGATATACAGGCTTATGGGCAATAACTGGTATTCTATTCTGATTAATGATCAGGCAAAGGGATTTTTTAGATCTTATAGGGGACTAAAATAAGGTGATCCCTTATCTCCTACTCTTTTCATAATAGTGGTTGAGCTAATGTCAAGAGCTTTGAAAGCATTAGCTAAAAAAAAAAGATTAAGTTGTTTAGGTTACCAAGGGGAAGTCCAAAGATTCACCATTTTGCCTTTTCAAATGACATGATCATATTATGCAAAGCTGATTTGATTACTCTTCCAGCATTTACAAGCATATTAGAGAGGTATGAAATAGTATCAGGAAAAAAGTGAACAGGGAGAAAAGTGCAATTTATTTGCATAAAGGAGATTCTCAAGGTGTAGCTGTTATGGCTGAGGTGGCTATATGTATCCTAAGGAAGGAATTTTTTTTTACCTACCTTGGATGTCTTATATTTCATATGAGGAAGAATAAATTATTCTATCAATCTATCATGAACAAAATAAGCACTAAATTGTAGGGATGGAAAGGTAAGATATTATCTTATAGAGGAAGAGCAGTTCTAATTAATCATATACTTCAAAGAATTCTTGTCCATTGCTTATTAGTTATGAACCTCCTTTGAATGTTATGAATACTATTCAAAAAAATTTTGTTCAATTTTCTGGAGTAGTCATATAGGAGATAAAAGTAGACACTGGGTAAAGTGGATTTCTTTATGTCTACCTAAAGAAGAAGGAGGGTTGGGTTTTATAAAAGTTTAAAATTTGTCTATGTCATTATTTTGTAAATTATGGTGGAATTTTTGGACTAAAAGGTGTATATGGAGTATATTCAAGCATAATAAGTATTGCAAAAACTATCATCCTAATGAAGTCATGTGAATGCAAGGAGCAGGGTCTCAGGTATGGAAGAAAATATTATAGGATAGAGATCTTATAGGATATCAGATTTTATGGCAGCTAAATGATGGAGAATCAGGTATGTGGTTTGATAACTGGGTAGGTTATGGAGAACTATACACTCTTAATCAGATGAGTAGAGAGTGGGACAACAGGTATCAGAGGGTGAAGGATGTAATAATAGATGAAAGGTGGAATGAACCTGCTATCTCAGTTGGTAAGTCAGGAGATTAAAGATCATATTATTGATAAAATATATCCACCAGTCAACTTAACATGAACTGATAGTCCCATTTGGATTATTTAATCTAAAGGCTCTTTTACTATTAAATTAGCACGGGAATACATCTGAAAAAAGGAAGAAAAAAGAAGTATTTTTAAGTACATCTAGGTAAAGGGATTACCATTTAAAATGGATTTTCTAATGTGGAGAATGTGGAAAGGAAAGGTGCCTATGGATAAAAATATGAGAAGATGGGGTTTACATTGACCTTCTAGGTGGTTATGTTGTACTAATCCAAATCAAGAAACCATTTCACATGTGTTTCAGAAAGGTCCACTAACTAACAGGACATGATCATATTTCTCTTCTTTTGCAGGTATTAACATACAGGGGATGAGATTCAGAGAGATTATAATAGCATGGTTGAATGTTGATAGCAGAAGGAGAGCAAAGATATATTATCAAGTTATCCCTAGCATGATTATTTGGGAGCTGTGGAAGATAAGGAACAGTATATAGCATGAAGGAAAGATTAGTTCATTGCAAAAAGTAATATTCAGTGTAAAAAAAAGCATTTGAATTTTTCTTAAATTTAGAAACCCAAGCAACAATTCCTAAAGCATTGCTGGAGATAGTGAAAGAGTTGGAGTCGAGGAGAGCTAAGCTGAAGATCACTAAAGTAATGTGGAAATTTCCTGAGGAATGATGGGTGAAATATAATACAGATAGAGCATCAAGAGGGAATCTTGGTATTAGCTACCATGCTTTTTTTTTAAGAAATGAGCAAGGTGATTTAATTTTCCCATAGGGATCTAGAATTGTAGATACTACTAGTACGGAGGCAGAAACAATGGCTTTCTTACAAGAAGCAACACGTTGCAGTATCAAGATATAACAAAGTAGTGATTCAAACTGATTCACTTTTTATTCAGAAGATTTTAATTAAGAAATGAAGATGCCCTTGGAATTTATTAGTTTTCATAGATCAAAAATGGGAATTACTTAAAAACACGTAGGTACAGGTTCAGTACATCATGAGAGAAGAAAAACAATTAGCTGATAAACTTACTAATCATGTAACAGAAAAGGAGATTTCACAATCACAATGTTCCAAAAATGGGAAATAATAGCCAAGAAGATTCTAAATAGTGATAAAATTCAATGTCCATACATAAGAGTGTAACCAGCAAAGGGGTGAAAAGGCTGAAAAAGCTACAGATATACTTGTCCATATGCAAGTATTTACATAACACAGTTTTATCAAATGTCATACATAGCTATTTATCCTATTCTAATGTAGCCAGCACAAAGGACTCACAGTGCAGGGGAGGGTTTATAAAATTGTGCAAGTTATACACCTATAGAGAAGAATACAATCCAACTACTTGCGGTTTCAATCATCTCTTCATCTCCCTGTCGGCCATAACTAAAAAAAAGAGGAGGTTACTTCATGCAATCAAAATAATAAAGCCAAATAGAAAACAAGTTTGCAACTTACTTGGATGTGTAGTTACTTTCAGGGATCAAAAAAATCAATGAAGCATCAAAAAGGTTTAACATTCCCAACAACCGGAGAGCACATCTAGGAAAAACAAAAATGAGGATAAATGAGCTGAAGAGGAGATTTATGGATACAAAACACTGAGGAAGATTCTTACTTCTGAAAGCTGATAGAGATGATTTCAACTTATTTACTAATGTTCCAAGGTAGAGAATTTATTACCTAGAACATTTTCAAGAGGAAACAATGGTTGAACACCGGCAAAGACAATACTTTCTTAGGTTTTGGAGGGATGTGGCGGATAAACTATGGATTAGGAAACCCTAAACATTTGGGTATATGTAATATACATAGGAAGGTCGGGTCATATTTTAGGATTAGATTTGGGCCTACTTTATTTATGTGTTTTGGTTTGCTATTTTTTCATAATTAGTTGGTCCATTTGTGTAAAAACTTCTGTTTATCTTTCCTTTTATCAATAAAATCCTAAATTAAATAAAAAAAATTATGAAGATGCATATGTGATCTTAGACAGGCTCACTAAAACTAATAAGGCTTAGCCTAATGGAGACAAAGAAGCTATAAGTGATACTTATTCAATTGGTATTTCTTCTAAACAACATAAAAGTAAGGAATAGTGTGACCAAGACAGGGTTTATATGTAAATATCAATGAACTTGATCATAAAACATTTGTTAGCAAGTGATGTTGAAAAGGTGAATGATATAGGTTCACAAGGTAAATAAGTTGAATCAGACTCTAAGGATGAGGATTATTATCTTAATACTAGATGAGCGGTCTCTGGGCCAATGCTCATGGAAACCAAGGGTTGAACTATCAAATGCATAATTCGTATGATAGGGGCTATTTTTAAATATAGAGATCATGGGAATTAGAAGACCAAGAATGATAGAAGTGGTCCATATATTCCTTCTTGAAATTGTGATTGAACTAGTAATGATTTAGGGAGTTCGAGGATGGACAATATGTTGGCTAAGGTGTTGCAAAGATTCAAATCTATTGATATCAATATTGATAAAAAGAATAACAAAATCTCTAATATCATCTAACTGGTGGATTCATACTTTACCTCCACGAAGTAGTTAGAGTATCAAATGGGTTAGATGTACGCAGTTCCAAATCAGATAAAAAATGGTACACTACCTAAAGACACTATTCACTTCAAGAAATGATAGCTAATACATGGCTTCCATAACCCAAAGCAAGGAATATTGCCAAAATTGGTACCCATTATTGATGAGCATGAGGAGAATATGGACTATAATTCTGGAATTATAGTTTATGATGATATTGAACACAAAGTCCTAGATAACTCTGAAAATACAATGATTTTTTATGACAATAATGGCAACGCTGAGAAATTTACAAGTGTAAAAGATTGGACTTCTTAGGTCATAACAAAGAAAGAGGAGGTTGCAAAGCTTTTAACTTAAATTTCTAGAACTTCATCTCTATATTCCTTAGTAGATGAAAAATAAAGTTGAAGAAGGAAAGTTCCACAAGTTTATTTCTATGTTGAAGTAGCTGTCAGTAAATATTCTATTGGTTGAGATTGTAGAGTGAACATGGTTATGCCAAGTTCACGAAGGACTTAGTCACCAATAATATAATAGTCAATTTTGAACCTGTTGATAATGTACATCATTATAGTGAAATTGCTTCACACTCCTAGGTTCAAAAGAAGAAGGATCCTAGTGCGTTTACTATCCCATTACTATAGGTGCATTCAACTTTGCCAAGGAACTGTGTGATCTTTGTACTAGCATTAACTTGATTTTGCTTTCTATTTATTAACATTTGGGTATGGGATCCCCTAATATAATGATAATACAACTATTAATGGCTAACTATTGGGTTGAAAGACTTGTGGGCATTTATGTGATGCACTAGTAAAGGTGGAATGCTTTATCTTTCCTGCTAACTTTGTGATGATGGATAGAAAAGTAGTTATTGAAGTTGAAATAATCTTAGAAAGACCCTTCTAAGCTATAGAGAGAGACTTGGATGATATAGAGAGCACTAAACTAAAGTTTATTTTGAACAATAATCGAGGGATGTGGATATTTTACCCATGACTAATATTATTGATGATGGGGTATATAAGGTGTCCATTAAAAAAAATTGCAGTTTAAATTTTAGATATAGTGATGATGAACTTTGATAGTGATGACATGAATGTTTACAAAAAGACATTGAAGGACTATGTTGGGATAGGGTACTATTCTTATTCCCCAAAGAATTTAGGCTTGGACTTGAAAATTAGACATAATCATCCAACTAAGCCTTTAATTGAAGAACCACTAGTGTTGGAGCTAAAGATTTTTCCTGGTCATTTACGATATGCATTATCGGATTGAATAACTTATTACTTGATATTGTCGTGACTAATTTGGTTGAGTGGTGATTGAGGACTTGTGTCAGTGATGTGATGGTTTAAAAGGGCAATTACATCGACTTTTACTGACATTATTAAGATCTCTCCAATGATTACCACTTATAAAATTCAGCTAGAGGCATATGTTATTCCAAGCATAGAGCATTAACATACTTAATCCATAAATACAAGATGTGGTGAAGAATAAGATTATTAAGTGGTTAGATGTAGGGATAATATATCCTATCTCAAACAAAATATGTGTGAATCTCGTGCAATGTGTTCCCCAAACAAAAAATTATGATTGTATTACCAAACAAGATATATGAGTTTATCCCACTTCAGCCAGTCACAGGCTGGTGTATATGTATGGATTACCAATAATTGATCTCTTAGGCATTAAAAGATCATTTTCCAATGTCGTTCATAGATCAGTTGGTGAATAAAGTAGCAGCCAGAGGTTGGTAATATTTCTTGGATGGTTACTATAGGTATAACTAGATTTCTATTACACTTGAAGATCAAGAGAAAAGTACCTTCATATGCATTCATGAAACATTTTCATTCAACTGCATGACCTTTGGTTTATGCAATGCACCTGCCACTTTCCAAATGTGTATGATGTTTATTTTTTTTGATATAGTGGAGAAAACCATGAAAGTGTTTATGGATAATTTTTCTGTGGTAGGAGATGTTTTTGAAAATTGTTTGTCCAACCTTGGTAAAGTCTTATAGAGATGCGAGAAAACAAACATGGTATTGAATTGGGAGAAATTCCACTTTATGGTGAAGGAAGGCATTGTGTTAGGACATAAAATATCTGAAAGAGGTATTGAGATCGACCAAGAAAACATCAAATTCATTGAGAAATTACCTTAACCAATCTCGGTAAAAAGGGTTTGTAGTTTTCTTAGCCATGAAAATATTTAGTGAAGATTTAGAAAAGACTTCTCTAAAATTGCTAATCGAATTTGTAAATTGTTGGAGAATGATGTTAATTTTCTATTCATTGAGGATTGTTTGAAGGAATTTGAGTGCCTAAAGGAAAACTTGACTAGCACTCCTATTGTTGTTGCTCCAGACTGGTCCAAACTATTTAAAGTTATGTGTAATGCAATTGTTGTGGCACTTGGTATTGTATTGGCCAGAAGAGGAAGAAGACCTTTCACCCAATCTATTATGCTATCAAGGCATTGAATGGAGACAAAAGAACCATACTATACTGAGTAAGAATGGCTTACAATTATATACTATGTCTTTGATAATTTCCAGGCATATGCTTTTAGAACAAGATTTGTGGTGCACAAATCATGTTGCCTTGACATACCTCATAGTAAACAAGAATGAAAAACCATAGTTTATCAAATAGGTGCTCTGACATTATGAATTTAACTTGTAAGTCACAGATCTTGAAGATTACGAGAATCGGGTTGCTAATCATTTGTCTAGACTTGAGGATGAGAGAAAAGTAAAGAATGAGATAGGGATTGATGACTCTTTCCCAAATAAGCATATATTAGTTGTTTCTTATGATCTTGTACCTTGGTTTGTTGGTATTGCTAACTATCTTATTAGGTACATGATGTTCGAAGTCCTGAACTTTCATCAAAGATATAAATTTTTGCATGATGTAAAGAATTACTTATGGTATGAACTATATATGTTCAAGGTTTGTATTGATAACTGTCACGACTCGAAACTACCCCCTAGTTGTAACACAGTTCTTAGAACCATAAGCGATACAAAGTTAACCCATAGTTCTAGAATAATGCTTGAGCAACTAATCAAAACATATATAAAAACTAAATTGACTGAGCGGAAGCATAGTCATGAGAAAAGTTTGTCAAAAAATAAGGGAACTTACTAATACGGTCTAACCGGGTTCTGAAGTTAGATATCTAACATGATACTAGTTTTTGAATATGGATATTTGTTATGGTTGGTACTAATTGGACTAGGAGAAAGGACTCACTGAGTTTACACATAGAATGAATTAAAATAAAAAACCCCATGGGATAGGTATATATATGAAACTTAGGCTAGTAAGACTAGATGAAAAGATATGAAACTACATGAGCTTGTCTTTCTGATCGCTAAACTGATTTGTTGGCTATACAAATAGACTCATACAAAGAGTTTTACAATTCAACTTAAGAATTCCCGGGATAAACATATATGTAGAACTATCAAGTGATAGATAATGACCTAAATTGTCTAAGAGTTTCTAAGGGATATATGTTACCTTCAATGCTCTTTGTCAGCGGTTTTTATAACATTAAAGAAGGAAGAATTTGGGGCATAATCTGAGTGAGATATCTAAATAAGTATTATAACATGGTTTGAGCAACCAATAAGGGATGTGAACCGATGCAATGACAAAGTAACTAAACATGTAACTAGCCAATATGTTCTAAATAAACTAATAACAAAATCATGCAAGCACAGACTTTAAACTGTGGGAGATACTATAATTTAACATATAATCATGTGAGCTAAACATGGAGTTCTGATCTGAAGTGGTCTTATACACTTTTGTATCATTATTCTAGCTTATTTTGCCTTATTTTGAGAGTAATTTAAGTGTTTAACGTGTTCATATTAATATAAATAAGCATTTAAGTGCCCAAGTGCGTGATTACAATGTCCAAAGTATTTTTCAAACAAGCTTGTGCTTAATTGAGTAATTTAGAGTTCAACCCGGAAAACTAGTTTTACTAGCTGGAGTTAGGTGAGTGTCTAGTTGATTCCGGTGGATTCTAATGTGTTTAATTTGTTCTAATATTTTAATTATGTAATTATAAGTGGAATAACTTATTTATAATATGCAAAACTTAATTTGATTAAGTCAAGAGTCGGAATAATGAGTGGAAGATCATTGAGAATTTATCTTATCTTAGCTATTGTTTTGATTTGTCATTGAAAATATTGTGTTATTTTGATATTTAATTTGTGGTGTATGATATTTTAGGAGGCTTGGTGTACTAAATACGGTGATATATTGATGATAAAAAGGTTCGTAATTTATTGAAAATACACTACAAAAGGTACGGACAAAGGATAGGACATTTCACACTTAACCAAATTTTTGAATGAAAATTTTAGTGAAACTATACAAAGTTAATGCGTCACATCGATGTACCAACGCGTTGAGCGATGCATCGCTTTGATAAAAATGTGCCTGGTCAACTTTAAAGCAGCCGACACAGCTGGAGCACTTCCTATTTTCAATATAATTAGGCATATATGGAACACAAATTAAGGAATGATATAGGATGCTAGTGAAATCTGCTCTTGGATCCGTGCTGCTTTAATCTTAATCCTAATAAAATTTGGTTTATTTTATTATAAAGTGGACAAGACCTGGACAGCTGGTAGAGTATTGGACAATAAAAATACAACTACTGAACACACAATGGTACGACCACACGGATTGGAGAAAATTTGAGGAGACGGTTACACGGTTAATTAGTTTTTTTTTAATTTGTATTTTTTTTATTTTTTTGGTCTTTAATTTTTCATATCATGAATTTAAATATTTGAATCGTGATTATGAATATTAATGGCTAAAAACCTCCTTCCGGGGTTAAAGCCAAGAATATGAGTACTATTATTTTGGATAAATTTTGCTTATTATATTTGGTTGTTTGTTTATTCTTGTTTTAATTATTTTATGGATTGATCACCCATAAAATACATATATTGTTGACCTTTTGATCTTGGAAGAGGGAATAAGGAGATAGAACATGGGAATAAACAAAGTATGAGTTTTTATTTTTTTATAAAATAAAGAATTAAACCTAGCGTCTAGGACATGGATGTACTTAGATACCTTACTTGATTCATATGTAGGATGATAGCTTTAGTTAACCTAATTAAATTTTTATATCCCCGCTCAACGGTGTAGTTGTAATGTCCAAATTAGGTAAAAGATTATAGGTTGGGAAACCATGATCATGCAATTAATCCTACGAATCACCAACCAAGATAAGCAAATTAACGGATGAAATTTAATAACATAGTATATTTATTTGAAGTGCTTTAACCCTGGGCTTTTCTCCATTGATTGTTCCAAGAATTTATTTTCCTGCATTATTTATTTTTATTTTTTTATTTACAATGATTGAAAATTCTCTTTTTGGTTACTTTGACATTAAATTAATCTAAACGGTGAACTAAAATTAAATCATTGTTAAATCAAGTCTCTGTGAAATCGATATTCGGCTTTCTTGAAGGCCACTATATTACTTGGTAGACCACGTACACTTGCGTGTTGCACTGTCAAGTTTTTGGCGCCATTGCCGGGGACTTGTATTTTGGCAGTTGTTTGTTTTAGTTTTACTTTTAGATTTATTTGGTGTTTTTACGCTTGGTCTTGGTTTTATTTTTACAGGAAACATGTTTTCAAAGTAGAAAGCTAGCAAGGGATCATGACTTGGTTGAGCCAAGTTTCGAACCTGAGCAACTTTACCATTAACGAAGGTGAAAAGCAATCCTTCTCCCTAGAATTCCTCTACTCTAAGAAGACCAAGATAACACTGTTCTTATGGTTGCAGAACAACAAGCAGCTGGTAGGAAGGTTAGGGAAGTGGCACTCCCACTTCCAACGAACTTGACTTCCATAATTCAAAGACCGGCAGCTAGGGGAATTTTGAGTTGAAATATAATATGGTGCAATTTTTTATTAGCAGTGGACAGTTTGCAGGGCTTTCACACGAGGATCCATAAGTCCAATTGCAGACCTTCATTGAGCTTACAGATACATTCACTTCAACCAGGGTGACTTCAACTATGTGAGGCTGACACTCTTCCCCTATTCACTTATTGGGAAAGCTAAAAGGTGGTTGAATACAGAGTTGGCCAGTTCAATCACAACATGGGATGACTTAGCCTGAAGGTTTCTCATCAGATTTTTTCCATCAGGTAAGACTGCGAGACTTTGTAGTGAAATAGTGAGCTTCAAAAAAAAGCGTGATGAAAATCTCTATCATGCTTGGGAATGCTTCAAGGCCCTTCTTCAGGATTGTCCACACCACCAAGAGTCGAATGAAGTACTTGTTCATACTTTTATAGAAGCTCTTGATCATAATACAAAGATTTTTCTAGATTCAGTCGCAGGTGGTCAAGCATTGGAGCTAACTTATGATGAGTTGTACACATTGTTGAACCGCATAGCATAAGGAAATCTAGAGTGGCATTCAGATTTTAAAAGTGCCACTAAAAAAATTATGGGAGTATTGGAGGTGGACCAATTAACAACCCTATCAACTCAGGTTTATAAATTACAGAATTTGATCAACACAACATTCAGCAGCATGAAGTTGGGAGTAACACAACCTGCAGCCAAAGTCAATGCCATCCAACAATCTTCAGGTTGGTGTGAAGTATGCAAAAATAGTGGTCATGTGGCTACCATATGTGCTTTAAAATCGGTATTAGTCATGTATGTAGGAAATGCTCAAAGGCCAAATTATGGTAATTCCTTCAACATGAAGTTAAAAAATCAGCCACATAATCAGTCATGAAACACTCCATAGCCAAAGGCCCAATCGAATCATTCTATGAGCAACACGAAAGAGATGTTGAAATAAATCTTAGCAGAATTACAGAATTAGAAAGTGGCTTAGAGGAATTTAGAATTGTAGGTTGGGCAGATACAATAAACATTAAATACCCGTACTCAAGGTGGTCTGTCCGCTGATAAAAAAAATCCAAAGCAAGTCATGGCAATTACTTTGAGAAGTGGTAAGGAGCTTGAAGGAGAACCTCCAAAGACAACTAAAAAGGTAGATGTTGATGTGATCACCCAACTGGTAAATGACAAATTTGCTAAAAATTGAAATAAGTTTGAGTACTTGAATAGAAAAGTTGCTGACCCAGAAGTAAAGAAGTAGTTGCCACTACCTTTCCCTCAAAGCAAATAAAAGTGAAGGAGTATGCGCTGTTCAAAAAATTCATTGATACATTTAAAGAGCTCCATATTAACTTACCATTGCTAGATGTTTTGCAGAGTATGCCAAGTATGTAAAGTACTTGAGGGATGTGGTGGTGAAGAAGGTGAAACTGTAAGATGTGGGAGCTATAACACACACTGGAGAGTATAGTGTGGTAATAACACAGAAAATCCCCAAGAAATTGAAAGATCAAGGGAGGTTTGCTATCCCTATTCAAATTGGGAGAAAAGACGTTCATGCAATAAGTGACTTAGGGGCAAGCATAAATTTAATGCCCTTATCATTGTTTAGAAAATTGGGCTTGGGAGAGCCAAAAGCGACATGAGTGGTGATGCAGCTAGAAGACGAATCTATAGCATATCCGGATGGAATCATTGAGGATGTGCTCATTAAGGTTAGTAAATTTATTATTCCTGCTGACTTTTTTGTTCTTGATTTTGTGGTAGATGAATAGGTACCAATTATTTTGAGGCGTCCATTCTTAGCAATCAGAGAGGTTTTGATTGAAGTTAAAGAAGGCACCTTCAAGATGAGGGTAGATAATGAAGAGGTGGTATTTGATGTTTATAAGGCCCCCATTAAAAATCCCTTATATAACGATTTATGCATGATCAATGTGTTGGAAAGAGATAAGTATGGGGTGCCTAAGCCACTAAAAACCTCTTCCAAATACCTGATTGAGCGGCGTAAGATGAAACCACCAATTTCGAACATGTTAAAATGTAAAAGAGGTTTGAAACGAATGAAGAAACCAATCCTAAAAGGGAGTTAAAAGGTGAAGGAATATGGTTGAGTTGATATGGGTCGTGCCGCGACACTAAATTGGGCACTTCTTGGGAGGAAATCCAAGGTAAGTAGGTTTTATTTTTAGTTTTTAGTTTTTATTCCACGTAGTTGGTTGAGTCACGGGCTATTGGGAAGTTTGAGTACCATAAACTTGAGCTTGAAGCATGGCAAAGACAAAGTGTGGGGTCCCATGGATCTTCTTTATGTGTGAAGATGCTGCTAGTTAGGTCTAGAGGCCTCATGGAGTATTTCTATCTTTTACTTTTAAATTCACTTTGGGGACAAAGTAGATTTTTAAGTGTGGGGTGGGGAAATTCTCAATTTTTGGCTCAATTTAAAAAAATTTAGGTTAGGAATAAGTGAGATATCCTTATTGGTGCTATTTTCTTATTATATTATGCAAGTGGGTTTGTTGGTAAAAGCATTTTGATTGAGTGAATTACTATTTTTGAGACTCTTAGGCTCATGTTTATGACTCTTGTACATGTTGGCTTAAATTTGAATTAATGTTATTATTTGGTTGGGAGTCTATGATGATCCTATTGAGTTGAGCATATGTCATGTGTGGTGTGAGATTTTTGTTTTTTTCTTATTGCATACGATGTCTAGAACTTTTTCAATGTGTGTGGGAAGCGAAATAAAGAACGTGAGTTTAGAAGATGATATAGTCATTTTTTTGACAGCCTTATTTTATACCTTCTATTTGTCCTACCATTGTGTATTATCCTAGTTAATCCCCATTGAGCCTTTAGCTTTTTCTTTGAAAACCTCATAAGTAGCCTAATCTCTTCTTTGATAGATCATAATTTGATCCAAAAATCTCCTAAGTACTTTAATGAAATTTTGAATTAGTAAGGAGTTCGAGAAATTGAAGAAGAAAAAAAAGATATTGATGCCCCAAGGTAATGGTTATTGGTGTATAGTTGATGTCTGGTAGATGATTGTGATATA
This sequence comes from Capsicum annuum, assembly GCF_002878395.1. NCBI lineage: Eukaryota > Viridiplantae > Streptophyta > Magnoliopsida > Solanales > Solanaceae > Capsicum > Capsicum annuum. The sequence continues at coordinate 113,900,861 of NC_061115.1, read as the reverse complement.
ATTTATGTTAAAAATATTGTCATGATTGTGAAAAACAGAGAAAAATTAATTCTTGTGGTAGTAAACTATGTGTCCACCAAGTGTTTGTGAAAATACCTAAAAGAGATAGGGCAAAAATTAAAGAATGGGGTAGACAAAATAGTGTAATTTGGTTGTTGGAGATTGATTAATGTAGTGTATTAAAGCTCTTAGAGAGGTTAGTCACTATTCCTAAATAGTTTCTACCCGTCTTTTAGCCTACATTACAATTTGGAAAAGTCCTAATTAATCTTAATTTTTACATTCGACTATTAGTGGAACATTACACTAAGGGCAAGCCTATGGTTCATTATGTGTTACTTCTGAATTCTTTGTGAGAGTGAGCGTAATTTGATTCTTGTACCCATCATGTTATGAATTGCTTGATTGTGAGTGAATATGGGTAACTCTCTTGTTATGAGGGCACATATTTGATGAAAATGAGTGATTTGTATGATGTCTTTGATTGAATGATAAACATGAGTTTGCCACTTAGATGAGTCACTTCTTGAGGTTTGGATGTTTTGTAGTAGTGTTCTTTAACTTTCAATTGTGTAAATAACGTGCTTTGTGTAGAAACTTGCATTCCGTGTAGTCATTATAGTACTAGCTTGAGTGTCTTGCATTTAGTAAAAGTGTAGCGTCATCTCAAATTTTTATGCTTAGAGTAAAGAGTTGTTCGAGGACGAATAAGAATTTAAGTATGGGGTGATGATCTGAGGTGGTCTTATATACTTTTGTATCATTATTCTAACTTATTTTGTCTTGTTTTGAGAGTAATTTGAGTGCTTAACGTGTTCATATTGATATAAATAAGCATTTAAGTGCCCAAGTGCATGATTACAATGTTCAAATTATTTTTCAAACAAGTTTGTGCTTAATTGAGTAATTTAGAGTTCAACCCGAAAAATTAATTTTACTAGCTTGAGTTAGGTATGTATCTAGTTGATTTCGGTGGATTCTAATGTGTTTAGTTTATTCCAAATATTTTAATGGTGTAGTTATAAGTGGAATAACTTGTTTATAATGTAGAAAATTTGATTAAGTCAAGAGTTGAAATAATAAGTGAAAGATCATTGAGAATTTGTCTTATCTTAGCTATTGTTTTGATTTGTTATTGAGAATATTATGATGTTTTGATCTTTAATTTGTGGTATATGATATTTTAGGAGGCTTGGTAAACTAAATACAGTGATATATTGATAACAAAAGGCTCGAAATTCATTGAAAATACACTATAAAAGTCATGAGCATAGGACAAGACGTTTCATACTTAACCAAATTTTTAAACACAAATTCTAATGAAACGACAAAAGTCAATGTGTCGCATCGATATGCCAACGCGTTGAACGACGCGTCCCGTCGATAAAAATGTGCCTGGTCAACTTTAAAGCTGCCGACACAGCTGGAGCATTTCCTATTTTCCATATAATTAGGCATATATGGCATATAAATTAAGGAATGATATAGGATGCTAGTGGAATCTGCTCTTGGATCCGTGCAGCATTAATCTTAATCCTATTAAAATTTGGTTTATTTTATTATAAAGTGGACAAAACCTGGACAGCTGGTAGAGGACTGGACAATAAAAATACAACTACTGGACACGCATTGGTACCACCACACGGATTGGAGAAAAATTGAGGAGTTGGTTACACGGTTAATTAGGTTTTTATTTTATTTTTAGTTTTTAATTTTTTATATCATGTATTTAAATATTTGGATTGTGATTATGAATATTGGTAATTAAAAACCTCCTTCTAGGGTTAAAGCCAAGACATGAGTACTATTATTTTAGATTAACTTTTGATTAATTTTACTTATCATATTTGATTGTTTGTTTATTTTTGTTTTAATACCTTTTGATCTCGGGAGAGGGAATAGAGAGATTGAACATGGAATAAATAAAGTTTGGGTTTTTATTCTTTTATAAAATAAAAAATTAAACTTAGCATCTAGAACAGAGATATATTTAGATGCTTTACTTGATTCATACATAGGATGATAACTTTAATTAGCTTAATTGGATTATTACATCCCCGCTCGACGATGCAGTTGTAATGTCCAAATTAGGCAAAAGATTATAGATTGGGAAACCATGATCGTGCAATTAACCCTGCGAATCAACAACCAAGATAAGCAAATTAACGGATGAAATTCAATAACATAGTATGATTGTTCGAAGTGCTTTAACCATGGGCTTTTCTCCATTGATTGTTCCAAGAATTTATTTTTTTGCATTATTTATTTTTATTTTTTTTATTTACAATAATTGAAAATTCTCTTTTTGGTTACTTTTGCACTAAATTAATCTAGACGGTGAACTAAAATTAAATCGTTGTTAAATCAAGTCTCTGCGGGATTGATATTCGGCTTTCTTGAAGGCCACTATATTACTTGGTAGAGCACTTACATTTGCGTGTGCACTTGGGCGCTGTCAAGTTCGATGTATAATCCCTATCAAAAAGGGCCCAATATACCTTACCAGGTATAAAGGCTGATCTGACGTGGTACCACTGGTCTGATAGGTGACCCTTTAGAACATATAGTGGTGTTGCAGTTTTTGGGACTTAGGTACTTCTACTAAAGGTCTCAGCCTAACTATTAGGTGAGCCTTTATCTGTGCGTCTGCTTGGTGCTAAGTACTGTTACCAATTGAACCTAAACTGATAAACTAAATATCTCAATAAAACTAAAGTCATGAGGTTAAAAGACAAGTTCTTTGTTCGAAATCATTCTAAATCATGAAAACTGAAGGACTGAGTTTTTAGCTGGTAATGCATGATATCCTAGGTCATCGGGTGTTCATAACTCGCCATTTCTGAAGAATGCAACTAAATATATCAATTTAATACTAAAAAAAAGAAATTTCATAGCCCAAGCCAAAATACTGAATATCAATACACCGAGGAGCCATAAAATGATAAGTCTGTAAGGATAATGAATTTCATGAGAACACATGGCTTGTCAACTAATGTAGACTGAAATTCACTAAGTCGTGCATAATTCATTTCGAAAGAGATTGAAATATATAAAACATGCATAATCTATCACATATTAAAATAACTTAGTTAAACTATGAAAATCATGAATAATTACATTGAATGAGATTATAATAATAAAATAACATGATAGAATCAAATTTTTAAGAATTTAGAATAATTGAGTATTAACCCTAGATCATGAGTTCATAGAGATTATAAATAAAATTCATATTTTAAAACTAGATTTTGGGCATAAGGGTGACCATATACCTGCACAAATAAAATATTAGATTGAAGCCTTGGGAATCAGGCTTAGTAAAAACCCCTTGGTTTAGGCTTGCTTGAGAGTTGAATCGCTTGATTTTCTAACTTATAATGAAATTGAGAAAAATAATAAGATATTTGAGGTGATTAAATAGACTTGTACCTCTTATAATAGGTGAAGTTATGTAGTTTTGTGGTTAAAAGAGTGGGAAAAGACCAAACAACTCTTTTAAAATCGTCTAAAAAGATTTTGGTATTAGTCTCGATGACTTTCATGATGACCCGTAGGGTCTGGGGATGAGTCATGGCCTGAGTAGTCGTCGGACTCATTTTTCACTTTCCTCTACAGTTACCACGAGTCACCCTATGACTCTTAGGGTCTGATGATGCCTTATTGTATCTGAGTAATAGTGAGTAACAACTTCAGTAAGGCTCTAGTAAAAGGGTCATAACTTTTACTTGGACATCGGATTAAGGCAAAGGTAGATGCATTAGAAATCTAATTTAAATATTTATCATTTGGTGGGTTTTGAGCCCCAAAACACTTCAGAATCTAGGAGTTATGCTCACTTGAAATTGACTATATCAAGTTACTTCACGAGAAATCAATTAATAAGGGAGGTTTTGACTTTTGTTTGAATCCAAAGTTCTAAAGAATCATTTGGGATCCAATTTTAGGGGTTTATTATTCTTTTTCTTATTGATTTTGTGGTTGAGCAATTATTTATTATTGATTTTAGGATTTTGAAATTTTTTCTAGGGTTTTGGCACTTACTTATTATCAATTTTAATTTTTTTTGTGAGAGAGACGCGTGCTGTCTTGAGTAATAGTACACATCTCTTAAAGATTTTTTGGAACTGGATTAGGTAATGAGTGGGGTAGTGGGTTTTAAATTAAGGTGGATTAATTATTTGGGGGTATAAAATAAATAAAAATAAGTAAATGTCTCAGATTGCAACAAGTGGCATAACGTTAGTCTGAAGGGTATATACATATCAAATCATTAACAGGAGGGGTATATTTGTATCCAAATAATGATAAAGATTATATATGTACCATTTATCAAGGTTTGGGTGTATATTTATACCTTTTTTGAAAACTAAATAATGCAACTTGTATGTGCATTCACTCCCATAAGCTGATCACTGTTCACAACGTTCATCTTATTCTGTAAGTCAAACTAAAGCATAAATAGAATAAGCCCCAGAAACAAAATAACAACTTAAAAGGATAATATTGTAACACCCCACATTTTGGACTAGAATGAAAATCCGTCATTCATATGCGTAGATATTCCAAAAGCCTCAAATTATATGTAAATTTAGTGTGTTAATCAATTATGTAGTGTGAGAATCTATTTGAGCATGAATTAAGATCATAGAGGTCCCCTAACTCAAGGACAAGTTGAAAGCTTTCCTATCGTTCAAGTTTTAGTGAGCATCAAAACTTGGGTCAACTTTAATTGACCATAACTCCTTGTATATATAGAATTAAAGGACCTACTATATATAAAATGAAATCTCTTTGAATTATCTTTCCAACAATACCAATTTTGCCCAAATCCAATATCGGAGCAAAGATTTATGCCCATTTTACTCCAGCATGTCAGGCTGAGAAACTGAGTGACGACATTCGTGATAAGCTATCACAAGCGTGATGACTTATCACCAATGTCGTCAGCACTGGGCAGATTTCCACCCCCAGTGATGATATTTTGTGATAAGTCATCACGCCCGTGACAGCTTATCACCAATGTCATCAACCTTAACCAGAAAATCAAGATTTCACCCTTTTGTGACGATATTTCATGATGATTTATCACCAGCTTAACGACTTGTCACGACTGTCGTTAGCAATTTTTTTTTAAGAAATTAAGGGACATTTTTGCAAGGGTATTTTGGTATTTTTTCATCTTTTGGAGGCCTCTATAAATATGAGAACCCCCATCCAAACCCTAATTTTATCCCTTTCTCTTCCAATTCTCTTTAGAAAATATCTAGGGTTTCAATTCAAGAACATTAATCTTCCAAAAAATCATCCATAAATCTTCAAGATTTCTTCAAGAATCAAGTTCCTCATATTCTGGGCTTCGAGAATCATTTATTACAAGTGCGGATAGAGTTTCAAGCATTAGAATTCATCCAATTTCAGAGATTAAGGTATGGAAGTATTGATTCTGGGGTTCCTTTCACCGAAGAAGCTCAAGAATACTTTTTAAAAATTCAAAGATAATATTTTTTATGAGTTTTTATGATTTATGTTGTTTGAAATTGAAGTTCTTAATGTGGTTGAAATTAAATTCATAATTTAATGATAAAGACTCAAGCTTTGACCCTAGTATGTGTTGATCTTATGGTGTTCATAATAAAGTCTCTTCAAGGAGAATGTTGAATTATGTAATCATGTTAATTGGTGTAATGAATTGTTGTAAAGCTAAGACGATTGAAGTGTGATGTTGTTATATGTTGACTGACGTCGGAAATAATCATATTTTTTCATGTGTGTTGAACTATGATCATATCATGTTGAAATCCTTGTATGATGAATTGGTTGATGGAGTCATGATATTTAAAAGTAGTAATTGTTGAATAACTAAAGCATGCTCCCTACATGTTTGATAAAATGCTTCTATAAAGAAAATTGGGTCATTATGACAATGTTGACTAGAAATCCCCAAGTTTGATATAAGCTAAGCATGCCAAGTGTTTGATAAAAAGCTTTAGTGTATGAATGGTAACATGTTAGCATGAAATTCTTAATTATGTACCTTGAATGCATGTTATGTGTTTATTGCAAGATCTTGTGGAATGAGTTATGAAATGTTGGCTTGCATTTCCTATAAAAATACATGTTAGTATTTTCAAGTGCTTAAAGTGATGTTTTATTGAGTATATGGTGAATCTATTACTATTATATGGATGTTGGTCATGAATTCAAAGAGTCGAGTCCTGGGGGTACTTGTACCCAAAAAATATAGTTGTGTGCCTAGAGCCGAGTCAGTCTCAAGATAATCTCAGTTGTGCTATGATCAATAGAACTCAATCAATGAATGAACAGTAAGAAAACTCAGTAAATCTCAGTATTTAGTTTAATCAAGCTCAGTACTCAGTATTCAGTTTAGATTTTAGTAAAGCCTTTGTAAGTTACAGAACTCAGTTGTATTCAAACAGAGAGTAGAATTTAGATATATTCCGTCAGATAACGAAACCAAGTGAACTCAGACACCTCAGTCAAGTAAGAAACTTAGTAATAGATTCAGTTTAGTTGAAGTACAAGTTCTAAGAATCGGTTCAGAGTCTTTCAGTTAGGAGTAGGATCTAGCACCGAGCGAGTGCAAGGATGGGGGCTCCCCGTCAGAGAGGCAGAGTTATTAGGAGCAATCCCTGAACTCTAAAACTGTGTAGCCAGCACAGAATGTAGGAGTCACCTATCAGAAAAAGTCTTATCACCCATCAGAAAGGCTTGACTATTATACTACCTTAGGATTGACTTCCTACGAGGGTCACCTGTCAAATAGGCTTGACCAGAAAGGTCTTTACCCGTGGCACGGTATTGATACCCTTCTATTTGGGGTTACAAGTTGGATCCCACTAGTTCAGGCTCGGGGCATGTCGGTTAAGTGAGAACTCCTACAGTTGCAGTTTCAGTATCAGTCTTCAGAGAAGAACTCAAAAATTAGGACTGTCAGATATAGTCATCTATCTCAGTACGGAACTCAGATAGTTTTAGTGATTCGTGGACCACCCGCTAGATAGGCCTGGTCTTACATAAAGTTATTCAGGATCAGTACTTATAGAGATTACCCGTTAGATAGGCTTGATCTTAGTGTTCGATTCAGTTGAGTATTCTCATTATCAGAAGATCCAGAGATCACCCATTAGATAGGCTTGATCTCAAATTTAGATTTAATTATTCTTTATCATTATAGAAGACTTAGAGATCATCCGCCAGATAGGTTTGATCTCAGATTCAACCAGACGATACTAACAGGCTTATACTTAGTTGTTGATATTAGTTGACTCAGTTATACAGTATTCCAGAGTTAGTGAACTCAGATATCAGTTTTAGTAGTTCCAGATACTCAGAATCTCAGTATGTTCAGAAAGTTTAGCTTGACAGTATGTCTAGTATTAGTTATTAGATTTAGTCCTAGTATGCTCAGTCAGTATGTGCAGTATGTTTAGTAGTTACAGATTCTCTATGTGTACTAATCCAGCTCTTGTATATCATTTAGTTAAGTAATTGTTCATGCATAAGCCTTTGCATTTAGCCTTAGCTCATTTGCATACTCAGTACATTCCAACGTACTGACGCATTTGTGCTATGGTGTTGTTATTTCATTTGACACCATAGGTTCAGAGGCACGAGATTTAGAGTACCCATAGCAGTCCAGATTCAGTCAGCAGCAGTAGAAGTATTAAAGAGTCCTCATCTTTCGAGGACGATTATTATTCCAGTATAGTATTATATCCAGTTTATTTTATTAGATAGAGTCAGTTGGGGACATGTCCCATTAACTCCATAGTTCAGACAGTTAGAGGCTTTTCAGACAGTTGTATAAGTATTCAGTTTGCAGAATTATGTATTTTAGATATTTTGAACCTTATGGCAAGTTTTCGCTAGTTTTTTGCATGTATTTTATTATATTATGCAGTGAACATGTACAGATATCAGAAGAGGGCTAGCTTGTGGTCCTTCAGGATCATGAGCACCGCGTGACATTTCGATTACAGAAAATCGGGGCGTTACAAATATGAATATTCCTACAATGTCTTATATTTTTATTTAGCATTCTTTTTCTTTCATGTGAAATTAGATTTATAGACATACAAAAATATTTGGTCGAAATAAACATAGTTTGTAAATACAAATAGTAGTTCTAATAAACCAAAAGGAGATAGTATATCAATTATTATTCCTTGAGACCTTAAGCATTTGAAGTCCTCCAAATCACGATTGCTTCTGCAAATGTCAATAGAAAAATGACTTAATCAGATCCCCCCTAAAAAATAATTCCAATGTTGTGACTATGCACAAACACTAGCTAATCAACCTACAAAAATTAGTAAAAAACACAAACACAAATAATCGAAAACCTCCATAAAAAAGAGAAACCAAACATAAAAAATTAACACCTACACAGAATAATTGATATTGTAATTTTCTACAATTTAAGTAGAAAAAGGCTTCAAATAAAGTAATCCTAAATAGACACATTGTAAGACTTTCTATAAATGAACATGTTAAGTCTTTTAAGTTATTTATAATATGATTCAAAATTTTGATATCGCTCAAACTAACCTCATTTGAAAGATAAAGCAAATGATGTTAAAATATAGTAACCCAACTAGGTTGGGGTCGAACACACAGGGAATAGGGCACTATATCTCTCGAACTTGCTGAAATCATGGGGTTGTCCAGAAAAGTAAATGGGGGATTTGTAGGAATAGTAAAAAGTAACAAGAATTTTATGCTTTTGGTTATAAATAATCTAAGACGAATACTAGTCTTGTGTTCCTCCTGGCTTCAACCTTCATGGATTTATCAGGATTTGTCGAACTATTCCAATACCTTGCATGCAGAATTTGACAATTTATGAGCATCAACTATTTTAAGGGCTCACTGAAAAATCTCACTCTTTACCTTGTGATTCTTAGAGTATCGCATTACTAACCCTTGCCCTGGATTCTAAATTAACTACTACCTTGTGAGTCTCATATTATTAGATGAAACATAATTATCTTAAGTAGATAAAGCTGATTAGCGTAGATTAATAATTAGCTTGAAATCACTATTGTGATCTCCTTTTCCCAATCTCTACCTCTTTTTTAAAATAAGTAGTGAATAAAGATAAGTTCTTAACGTTGGAAACCGCTAAGAAATCAATTTAATAAAAAAAAACCACAACACATGCAAGAATTTTTATCTAGAATAGCTTGGTACTTCCTCTACTTTGATAAGCCACTAGGGTTTCCATAACCCTAGCTAAGAAAATTAGCCGCTTATAGTTATGAGAACACTCATGGAATTCATAGACAAAAATATAGAATTTTTCTCACAATAATTAAAAAATAAAAGACAAAGCCTCAGATCAATTATTCAACCAAAAACGAAGAACACAAGAATCCCAAGATCACAAGTTAATCTTGGAATCAAAAGATGTTTGTAAGTGTAAATTTATCCCAAGAGGGCATTCCCTAGCCTCTCCCTAACATATCTCAACTAAAAAATCTCAAAAGGATATTTATAGATTACATGGAAAACCTAAAAATCAAAAACAAAACAAAGAAGAAAACTTGAATCAGCGGCCACCTACAGACCCACCTACCGGTCGTAGGTAGCAGACCAATTTTTTGTCTTATTATTCACTAAACTTGGAGTATTAGAGCAATTATAATTTGTCACCCATGTCCAGTAGGTGGTACCTACGGTCAATAGGTGCCAAAGTACCTAGCAGAATTTCATCTTTAAACTTGTTCTTTTGTTAGATCCCAAAACCTAGTTTGATGAAAAATCAACTAAAACACACATCAATCCCCAAAAATACACATAAGTACTTTCATATTTCTTGGTTTTAAACATCAAAAGTGCTATGAATCCATAGAACTTAATTATTCATGCTTTAATTTTACTTGGAGTGTAAGATGAAGGTTATTGAATGGTGATCGACTTATGGGAGTAGATGTATACAAGAGAGCTTGAAATATTGTGCATTGATTTCACATTTTTCATCTATATTTTAGTAATTAAGATCTTAAGAATGATGTTGCATTTCTTTTTGTATGTTATCTCTAGGATTTCTCTTTATTTTATATTTTATATGAATTTTTGATCATCATAAGTTATAGTTTCTTTTGGTTCAAAAGAGTAACTTATGACTTTGTTGAAGTTTGATTATAGTTGATCAAACATTTTTCTATATGAAATCAATTATATATATGTGTGAGTTTATAAATTTCTAATTGTCGTATGTTCATAGTTTCTTTTCATTCAAAAGAGTAATTTATGACTTTTTTAAGGTCTGCTAACTACTAATCAAAAAACAATTTTCCTCTATGATATCAATTATACTTATACTTTCTCATGAACTCATATATACATAGATACATACACACACACATCTATATAGAGAGAGGGGGGAGAGGTAGAGGGAAGGGAGGGATTGTAAATACCTCTTTTATTAATATTATATTTAATAAATTATTGATCTTACTATATTTTCTAACCACACAAAGTGTGGACAAATTCATTAGTTAAGACATAATAAAGTAGTGTTAACTCTTTCCCATGAAGAGTAACTTGTTTTCTAGTAAGATTCTTGGGATAAGTCTAGTTTTAGAGGCAAGACTTATATATCATCCCATAAATCAAGACACAATATGGTAGTACTAACTCTTTCCTATGGAGGTGTAGCTTGTTGTTTGGAAGTCCTTGGGATAAATCTTATCTCTAAGGAAAGAGTTATAGAGTATCTCATAAATCAAGACATGTCATAGTTTTAAATCGTCATATAGGGCATAAATTATTGCTTGAAAGTCCTTTGGCTAAGTATTTCTCAAACGTAGTAGTGTCAACTCTTGCCCATGGGGCCATAATTTGTTGTTTGAAAGTCCCTAGGCTGTCTTGTCTCTAAGGCAAGAGTTATAGAACATCTCATAAATCAAGATACGATGAGTTAGTTTGGACTCTTGTCCATGGTGCATAACTTGTTGTTTGAAATTCATTATAAGGAAAGATTTATAGAATATTTCATAAATCAAGACACAACATGATAGTGTCAACTCTTGCCCATGGGGTGTAACTTGTTGTTTGAATGTCCTTGCGCTTAATTCGTGCCTCTAAGACAAGAGTTATAGAGTATCTCATAAACCAAGACACAATGTGGCACTGTTAATTCTTGCCCATGGGGCATAAATTATTAGTTGAAAGCCCATGTGCTAAGTCTTGCCTCTAAGGAAAGAGTTATAGAACATATCATAAATCAAAACATAATATGGTAGTTTCAAATCTTGCTTATGGGCTGTAACTTGTTGTTTGAAAGACTTTGGCCCAAGTCTTGACTCTAAGGAAACAATTATAGAGCATCTCATAAATAAAGACACAATGTGGTAGTGCCAAATCATACCCATGGGGCATCACTTGTTGTTTGAAATTCATTAGGCTAAGTTTTACCTCTAAAGCAAGAGTATAGAGCATATCATAAGTCAAAACATAATTTGGTAGTGTCAGCTTTTGCCCATGGGACGTAACATATTATTTGAAAGTCCTTGGGCTAAGTATTGCCTCTAAGGCATGAGTTATAGAACATCTCATAAAGTGAAATATAATATGGTCTTATCAACTCTTACCCATGTGGTGTAACTTATAGTTTGAAATCCCTTGAACTAAATTTTACCTCTAGGGCAAGAGTTATAAAGCATCTCATAAATCAAGATACAATGTGGTAGTATAAAATTTTTCCCATTGGGCATAACTTCTTGATTTAAAGTTATTGGGCTAAGTCTTGCCTCTAAGGCAAGAGTTATAGAGCATCTCAAAAGTCCAAAACATAATGTAGTAGTGTCAACTTTTCATAGGACGTAACTTATTGTTTGACGGTCTTTGGTTTAAGTTTTGCCTTCAAGGCAAGAGTAATAGAATATTTTATAAATCAAGACACAATGTGATCGTGTCAATTCTTGTCCATAAGTCTTAACTTGTTGATTGGAATGAATCGAACAAAAGAAAAGAATAAAAGTTACAAAACAAATAAAGATTGATAAAACTAAAAATAATAAAAAATAAAGAAAATGAAAAGAAAGAAAACAAAAAAAATTGAAGTTGAGAAGAAAAGGAAAAATAAAAGAAAAAAGACAAAGGTTGGGAAAAAAATAAAATATGATTCAAAAAAGATAAAATTAAAAATTATAAAAAAATATAGGTTGTAAAAAAATTAAAAAATAAAAATAAAAAAAACAAACCAAATAGAAATAAAAAAATAGAAGTTGAGAGGAGAAAAGGAGAATAGGTAAAGGTTGAGAATTTTTTTTAGAAAAGGAGAAAATAAAAATAAAAAATCAAAGTAAAATAAAAAAGCGAAAACAAACTTGAAGTTGAATGATAAATGAATATGAAGAGTTGTTTGAAAATATTTGATATATAGAGGAGCAAATATGTATTTTCATGGATAAAAAAAAGACTGACTAGTTTTCTAGTAGTTTTGTCATAAGGGAAAAAAATCAAAGATACCTACTATATATGGGGGCCATTTCTGGAAGAGAGTGAAGTAGAGTGGGTTAGGATGGGTGGATCTCATAGAATTTAGGCTTGGTTTTTTCAATAAATAAAGTGAAAGTTGCATAAATCCCAACACTTCAAGTGTTAATTACTCCTTTTCCCAACTTTAACTCAAATTACACAAAATCCCGAAATTGGCCCATCAAAATACATCACTTAACATCGGATACATCATTGTCGCTGATACATTAATATCAAATCAAGTAACATAACATGTAATGTAACAGAAAACTATTCAATTAGGAGAAAATTAGACATTACTTATTTAAATTGCTTCTTATTATTTCAAATACAGAGATATTAATTCAAAATTGATTTCTCTTCTACTTTTCAATTTATATTTACAATGCATCATTAAAATCTATATTATGTGAAGGATTTTTGACATTTGGATAGCAGATATCAATTATAAAAAATACAAATGCAATAGAATTGTGATCGGAGAGAACGTAACGTATCAAAATTTGATTTCGCCAATTGCAGTTGAATTGAAATTGTTGAAAGAAGGAAAAAAATTAAAGCGAGATACATGGTTAAAGGAAATTCATCACCAATGTTGATTCGAAATGATATGAGAGTGAAACTTTATTTACAGGTAAAAAAAGTGTTCCTGAAATTGGAATATATCCATTAGGAATTAGCAGAATCGACAAAGACGTATATGAGATGTTGTTGCAATGAGATATAAGAGTCGTACTTTGGTTTGCAAGAATGGAGATGGAAGGACTTGCACTATCTGTGGTTAAGTTGTCACCTTTGATAGACAATAAGATATAAAACTTAACTAATAATCGCAAAAATAATGTTGCTAAGGAGAAACAGATTTACAAGGACAAAGCTACGTTGTACTTTTCATGGAAAAGTATGCCATTGATCATTGTTTTAATTTTAAAGCCAACGATCTGACAAAGAAATGTATGAATATGTTGAGATTTTTATTTCAAAAATATACATATATTATTTGACTTGGAAAATGATCACAGTATTCCCAAATTTGTAAGATACATTGTGTTAGATTGTTAGAATGCTACGTATGTTTCATGATACATACCTTTTTTGTCTGATAGATTTTATTACTGACAATTCCATCATGCTTTTGTACTAAGATGCATGTTGTATTATCACTGTTGTATGTTTTATTTCTCATATACATACTTTATTTGTATAACGAGCCACAAAAATTACTTACTGTCCATACAATATTGTAATAAACACATTATTAGTAAACTGTCGTTCATATGGACAGATCCAAACATTTATTTTTTTATTGCAACTATGTCCTAATCTATTTTACTACGGATAGTAGTTGAATTTTTAAGGTATCTTGTCTCAAATCTTCAGATCTCTTCAAAGTGAGATATTTTCAAGATGAACATACCTGCCCTTTGAAGGATAGGATATTCGACTATATTTAAGGTACAGTGTCATTTCTTAATAGTTTTACTTCTCCTAAATTTATAAATCATTAGAGAATACACAACCCAAACTACATAATTGAAGATGTTAAATCTTATTTCGTTGTGGCTATTAAAACACCTAGACTTTGGACCCTTTACAAAACTTTATCATTTGATGTCACTAGGGTGTGTACGACTAGGCGGTTGAATCACACCCTTGATACGATTCGTATCTGCCTCCCCTCACCCACTCGTACCTTGACCAGCATAATAGGGTAGCACACTTTCTCTTATACGACATGAACACCCCTCAACCCAAACTAATGCATATGAGTCTTACCCAACCCAATCATATGGAGTGAAGTCTCAACTCAAGTGAACTATTTTTTATACGAGTAGGGAATATGGTTAGGGCATGAGTCATACCCTTTGTATACCACTAAAGGGTGTCCACTAGTACCCTAACTAGTGTAGAAGTCCTAGGAGGAGACTAAGGTACGAGTTAGGGTACCACTCATACCCTGGGTACGGTTCCCTAGTGAGTCATATGGGGGAGTCGTACCCCTGGATGGGATCATTTTCCAGCTTTTAACAAAGGTCCTTGTGGTCATTTTTCATGTCTAAAACCCTAATACCTCTCACTATATAAGTGTGTGTATCCTTTTAAACATCTATTTTGATAGATCAAACACCCTAATTACTCTCTCAAGCCCATTTTTGAAGAATTAAGGGTTAGGGTTTCAAGAGTGGTCTTCAAGAGGTAAAGGTGAGTCATTATTCTTGGTGATTCATCTTGTTTAATTCTTGTAACTCTCCTCTTTCTAAATAACTCTAAACCCATGTATTTCATACTTGAATTAGTAAGTGTACATGGTGGTTTTGAAATCAGATGAAAAGGATTTTGTTGCCTAATGATGAATAATGATGATTCTTGATTAGACTTATGTTTATACATGTTATTGACGGTAGTTGCACATGTGAATGCTCATAGTATGTGGTATAACATGTAGGTCTTGGGTAAATCTAGTCTTGATGATTTCTATAATAAAATTAGACTTGGTAAGGGCAAGTACACAATGTGTTTGTGAAAATATCTAAGTGAGATGTCTAGTTACATGATGGTGATGCTTTAAACTAGAGAAATGGCCCAACATATATGAATGCTTGATAAATGGTATTGTGAAGTTAAAATCATCCATGTATTATATAATTTATGACCTTAATGGCTTAATGAATAAGAAGGGGGTTAAAGTCCCTAACATAAAAATGAACTTGAATTGTATGTTGAACTAAATTGTGATATAGAATTGATAATGAAGTGTGAATGTCTTGAAAAGGCCTTAAGGACCATAGATTGAATTGTATGATGAGTTGAATTAAGGCATTGGCCTATTGACATAGTTGAGCAATGAAGGCTTCCATAAAGTCCATGTGGTCAAGTATGGTGTTGAATGAGCAAAATGAGTTAAAGTCCTTATGTGTAAAATTAAATGTATGTTGATTCATAGATAATGGGTTAGAGTCCCAATGTTGGCTCATGAGAGTCGCACGATGGGTTATGGTAAAGTCCCTTGCATAATGAGATCTCATGAGGTTGAGGTACCTCGCCAAATTAATTGGCTTGGGGCTATGGCCCCTTATCTAATATGGCCTAAAGTTAGAGTCCCTTGCCTAATGTGTGAGCATGTGGTTAGACTCCCCTTCTTCAATGAATGTGTGTGAGTTGTTAGAGTCCCTCACTTAAATGGATGTGTATATGTTTAGAATCCCTTACTTGATGATATGTGAATATGGTTAAAGTCCTATGCCTACTAAGAAATGCTTAAATCTATATGTGTGGAAGTTTGGAGTCCTCCATTGTATGCATTATGAATGATTGCTTCCTATGTGTTAATTGACCCCTTGGGTAGCATGTGATATTTCCAGACATATGGATAAGTTTATCAATGTGATTTAATATGATATAAATTGACTTGTTATTGAATAGTAATGTTATTTTATCCTTATCCTTAAGTTTCATGCTAGCATTCCAATCGCTAACCGTTTACGGATGCTATGTCCCCATGCAATATGGGGGCTGGAACATCATCTTGTCTTCTTGCAAAGTGATTAGGTGATAGATATAATTCTAAATTAACTTCAGAGTGGTGGGCTTTCTTATTTTGAAAGACATTCATTCCTGGTACTCTATCTTTAGACTTTGTCTCATTTTGACTTGGTTTAGCTATTGTTGGGGGCTTGTCCCAACATATGTATTTCTAAACTTTAGTTTGTATAGAGGTATTATGGATGACTGTGGACTTGGGTATATCATCTAGTGTGTAGATATTTATGAAATAGTTAGATATTTTTTAAGTTATGACTTGTATTATGTTTTTCGCTATCTTATTATATGGTTAGGAACTATTTGACCTATGGGATTGATGTGATGATTTTGATGGGTTATCGAGCGACCTCCTATTTATGTGGGCTTGAGGTGACCACGCGACATGGCCCAATTTTAGGTCGGGTCAAGTTGTTATCATAGCCTAGTTTATGGTCAATTGGGTGTCCACAATACCATGTCGAGTAGAGTATCTTTTATGGGTGTGAAGTATGCCACACTTATAAAAGAGGAGCTATAAGACATCTTAGGAAAATATTTCCCTTTCTTATGTTTCAGTCTCAAGCTATATAGAGTCTAAGGTCTTGGATTTCTCTGATTTCTGTTTGCTATCTTTCAGATCATGCCTCCAAGGAGATGTCAGATTCAGGCAAACCCTTTTAAGGGCCCTATGGATGAAGCTCGTCCAACTTTTGGAGTTCAAACTCGGGCTAGGGATGCAACATCTAACCATCTTTGTGGGGTTCCACCTATCCTCACTAACCCAGACTGTGAGAGTGACCCATCTATTCCGTCACCTCAAGGGGATGCTACTAATGTCGAGATTCATCGCTCTATTAACCTCTTGACTCAATTGGTAGTTTCTTAAGCGGTGCATGGTGCTTCGACTACCGTTCTTTTGGGGCCATAAGAATCAGCCAATTTATAAGGTTGAGCCCTTCTATTTTCTCCAGTACAAAGGTTGAGGAGGATCCTCAAGGCTTGTTGATAAAATAGAGAAGATCTTCCAAATTATGCATACTTATGAGATTAAGGCCATTGAGTTTGCTTTCTACCAATTTAAAGATATAGTGTACCGATTGTACGAGGGGTAGGAGCTGTCTAAAGGTGTTGATACTAGTCCCTCTATGTAGGAGGACTTCTCCAAGGCTTTCTTAGACTGCTTCATTCCTCAAGAGTTAATAGAGGCTAAGGCAGAAGATTTTGTGATATTAAAGTAAGAGAGGATGTCTGTTCAATAGTATGACTTGAAATTCAATGAATTGCCAAGGTGTGCTCTCGAGATGGTTTCTAGAATGAGGGTTAGAATGCATATATTTGTCTCGATATTGTCCCGTGAGTTAGTCATTGAGAGAAAGGTGGCCTTGTTGATTGAGAACATAGATATTTCTAAGTTGATATGTATTTACAACAAGTGGAAGAAGAGAAAAAGAAACAAGTTGAGCTTAGTGAGAGGCAAGGAAGAAAATTTAGGCCCTTTGAGCTTAGTGGTAGTTATGATGGAAAGTGGGCCCAGATTAAGTGGTGGAGTTCGAGTTCTTTCTCCTCGTATAATGTGCTCTTTCTTTACCTAAAGTTTTTGGATGATCATAGGACTCAGTCTTGTAGTGGGTCATGGGAATAGGGTGCCCAATTCTAGGCTAGTGGTGGCTAGTCGGCCCTACCTTATCCTCCTTGCAGATTCTGTGGTCAGAGTTATCGTTGTTAGTATACGAAGAGGAGAAATAGATCTTTCCATTATGGTAAAATTGGACATATATAGCATGAGTACCCCTCTCTAGCAGATTTTTGGGCCAACAAGGCCCCTATTGTTACTCAATCTACTCTTACACTGAAGGGTGCTATATCTGCCTCAACTTCTATTTCTGGTACCGGTGCTAGTCAAAACTGCTTGTATGCACTTGCTACTTGCCAGGATTCTGAGGTGTCTCCCGATGTTGTCATAGGTATGTTGAGACTTTTCTCCCATGATATGTATTGTTTTCTTGATCCAAGTTCTACTCTTTCTTATGTGACCTCATATGTGGTTATGCATCTTAATTTTATTTCCGAGAATTAATCGGTTCGTTTTTCTATTTCTACCCAGTCGGAGACCCTGTAAAGGGTCTATAAGGTGCACATGATATAAGTTAGTGATAGAGATACTCTTGTAGACTTGATAGAGTTGGACATGGTTGATTTTTATATCATTTTAGGGATGGATTAGTTGCACTCTTGCTATGCTTTCTTAGATTGTCAGACCCGTAGGGTCTTGCTCCAGTTATCAAATGAGCTACGCTATTGTATAGGAAGGTGGTTCCTTAGTGCTTAAGGGAAGGGTCATTTCTTATCTAATGGCCCAAAAGTTGATTTCAAAGGGGTGTTTGTATCATTTGGTCCAAGTTAACGATTCTAACTAGGAAGAGCCTTCTCTAGAATCTGTTTCCATGGTTAATGAGTTTATCAAGGTGTTTCCCGATGATCTCCCCAGAGTTTCTCTTGATAAGGAAATTGATTTTGGGATTGATCTTTTTTGGACACTTGTCCAATTTCTATTGACTTATAGAATGGGTCCGGCGAAGCTAAAAGAGCTTAACGATCAATTAAACGACCTCTTAGATTAATGTTTTATCTCCCCTAGTGTGTCTCCTTAGGGTTCTCCCGTGTTATTCATGCACAAGAAGGATGGTTCCCTTTATATGCGCCTTGATTATCATCAGTTGAACAAAGTGACCATAAAGAATAAATATCCTTTTCCTAGGATCTATGTTTTGTTTGATCAACTTCAGAGTGCGAAGTGTTTCTCTAAGAATTATCTTAGATCGGGTTATCATCAGCTTACGATTAGGGATGTAGATATCCCTAAGATGGCCTTTACAACCCGGTATGGTCACTATGAGTTTCTTGTCATGTCTTTTGGGTTGACCAATGCCCTGATGGAATTCATAGAATTGATGAATAGGGTCTTCTATCCGTTCTTGGACATGTTTGTCATTATCTTCAATGATGATATCTTAGTCTATTCTAAGAGTAAGTCGAATCATGTAGATCACCTCTTTGCCATATTGCAAACCTTGAAGGATCATCGTTTGTATTCTAAGTTCTCTAAGTGCGAGTTTTGGTTGAAAGCCATAGGTTTTCTTGGTCATGTCATGTCTAGTGAAAATATCATGGTAGATACCCTAAAGTTCATAGCAATTAAGAAGTGGCCTACATCTACGACTCCAACTAATATTCAAAGCTTCTTAGTCTAGCCGATTACTATCGAAGGGTTGTAGAGAGTTTCTCTACTATAGCTACCCTGTTGACCAAATTTACCCAAAAGAAGGTCAAGTTCTTGTGGTCTGATGCGTGTGAGGGTAGTGTTTAGAAGTTGAAAGATAAGTTAACTTTGGCTATAATTTTGACCTTGCCTAAGGGTAGTGATGGTTTTGTGGTATATTGTGATATTTCTCTTATCGGTCTTAGCTGAGTGTTGATGCAACATAGTAGGGTGGTGGCCTATGCTTCTAGGTAATTGAAAGTCCATGAGAAGAACTACCCTACTCATGACTTAGCGTTGGTAGCTATGGTCTTTGCATTAAAGATTTGGAGACATTAGTTGTATGGGGTCCATGTTGATATCTTTTTTGATCATAAGAGCCTCCAATATGTGTTTACACAAAAGGAGTTAAATCTCTAGCAAAGAAGTTGCTTGAGCTATTGAAAGACTATGATATGAGTCTTCATTACCATCTCGATAAGGCAAATGTAGTCGCCGATGCTCTTAGTAGATTGTCCATGGGAAGTTTGGCCTATGTAGAGGAGGATTAGTTAAAGACATTCACCATGTCAATAATATTGGATTTCAACTTGTGGACTCCGAGGGTGGTGGTGTATTTGTGCTTTCGGTATCTCATTCGTCTCTTATTGTTGATTTAAAGAAAAAGCAAGAATTGGATCTCGACTTAATAAAAATCAAGAGTAATGTGAGCCAACACAATATTGCGGACTTTGTGATTGGTGGTGATGGTATCTTAAGATACCAAGGTAAGATATGTGTTCCTAACGTTAATGGATTGAGGGAAATCGTCATGGTTGAGGCTCTAGATCCCATTATTCCATTCATCCCGATTCCACCAAGATGTATCATGATCTTAGAGAGTTATATTGGTTGGGTAATATGAAGAGTGATGTGGCTAGTTATGTGGCCAAGTGTATAGTGTGTCAACAAGTGACGGTTGAGCACATGAGGCCCGGGGGCTTGTATAAAGAGATCCCATTACCCGAATGGAAGTGGGAGGCAATTATTATGGACTTCATTACTCGTCTTCCTAGATCCCAAAATCAGTGTGATTCTATTTGGGTCATTGTTGATAGAATGACCAAGTCCGCTCACTTTTTCCCATGAGGACTAATTTCTCCCTGGAAGTTTATGCTGAGTTGAATCTTGTGGAGATCATGAAGTTGCACAGTGCTTCGATCTCTATTATTTCAGATTGTGGTCCTCTATTTTCAATCCCACTTTTAGAAGTCATTCCAAAAGGGTTTGGGTAGTAGAGTGTGCCTTAGTACCGCTTTCCACCTGCAAATGAATGAGCAAGAGGGAAGGACCATCCAAACTTTGGAGGATATGTTGTGGGCTTGTGTGATTGACTATGGTTGTAGTTGGTATGACCACTTGCCTTTGAATAAGTTACCCTGTAATAATAGTTACCACTCTAGTATTAACATGGCTCCTTTTGAGGTATTGTATGGCAGGAGATGTCGATATCCTATTGGGTGGTACGAGGGTGATGAGGGTAAGTTCTTGGCCTCTCTTTAGTTCACCAATCCTTAGAGAAGGTGAAGGTAATCAGTGATAGATTGAAAATCGATCAAAGTCGCCAAAGTCCTAAGCGGATGTGAGGCATAGGGACTTAGATTTTAGTGTTGGCGATTGGTTATTCTTGAAAGTGTCTCCCATGAAGGGAGTGATATGTTATGGTAAAAAGAGAAAGCTTAGTTCCTGGTATGTTGGTACCTACTTGATTTTGAAGAGACTAGGCAATGTTGCCTACGAGTTGGAGTTGCCTTCTAGTATGAACTCCATTCACCTAATTTTTCATTTCTCCATGTTACATAAATGTATGGGTGATCCTTCATTGGTTGCTCCTTTGAACAATGTCGGTATTTCAGACTCTTTATCCTATGAGAAGATTCTGATGAGGATCTTGGATCAGCAAGTATGCCAATTATGAATGAAAGAGGTGGCTTCGGTGAAGGTTCTATGGAGGAACCAAGAGTCTGAGGAACCTACGTGGAAAGCGGAAGAAGACATTAAGTCTAAGTATCCACATTTGTTTCCCATTATGGAAACTTGTGATGGAGGTATATGTTTATCCTCTTTCCTTGATTTATGCCTTTGATAGAAAATGGGTTAAAGTTCCCAATGTTTGAAGTTGAGTTATGTCCTATTTGGACAATGGACTAAAGTCCCAAAGGTATAATTGATTGTATTTTGTTAGATTCTTGGTTCAAGTCCCTAATCCATTGAAATTATGTATGTCTTGTTGTTAGGGATTGAAGTCCCTAGGTTGCAAAGTGAGTAAGTTTGATGAGCAATGGGTTTGAGTCCCTAAGTAAATAAAATGAATGATTGATTGATGATGAGCATGAGGTGTGTTGGGTCCTTGTTGAATGCATGCTTTAACTTTGTGTCAAGGTTGATTTGAAGTGTATTTATGTATTAACTTGTGTTTAAGTTTGACTTACCCCTCATTCGAGGACAAATGGTCCAAGTGAGGGAGAATTGAAACACCTAGACTTTGGACCCTTTACAAAACTTCATCATTTGATGTCACTGGGGTGGGTACGACTACGTGGTTAAGTCATACCCTTGGATACGAGTTGTATCCTCCTCCCCTCCACCACTTGTACCTTAACCATCATGATGGGGTATTACACTATCTCCTATATGACATGACCACTCAAAAATCTTAACCAATGCATACGTGTCGTACCCAACCCAATGGTATGGAGTGAAATCTCAACTCAAGTGAACTATTTTATATATGAGTTGTGCATATCGTTAGGGCATGAGTTGTACCCTTTGGATACAACTACATGGTATCCACCCCTACTTTAACCATTATAGAAGGCATAGGAGGAGTCAAGGGTACAAGTTAGGGTACCACTCATATCCTAGGGTACAGTTCCCTTGTGAATCGTATGGGGGAGTCGTACCCCCGGGCGGTGTCATTTTTCAACTTTTAGCTAAAGGCCTTGTGGTCATTTCCCATGTCTAAAACCCTAAGACCTGTTACTATATAAGTGTGTTTATCCTCCTAAATATCCAATTTGATGAATTAAATATCCTAATTACTATCTCAAGCTCATCATTGGAGAATTAGAGGTTAGGGTTTCAAGAGAGGTCTTCAAAAGACAAGGGGAGTCAATATTCTTGATGATTCATCTTGTTTAAGGCATGTAACTCTTCCCCTTGCTAAATAACTCTAAACCCATGTATTTCACACTTGGATTAGTAAGTGTACATGGTGGTTTTTAAATCCAATGGAAAGGGTTTTACTGCCTAATGGTGAATAATGATGATTCTTGCTTATACTTATGTTTATACATGTTATTGATGGTAGTTTGCACATGTGAATGCTTTTTGTATGTGTTCTAATATGTGGGTCTTGAGTAACCCTAGTCTTGATGATTTCTATCATGAAATTGGCCTCGGTAAAGGCATGCACACAATGTGTTTGTGAAAATCTCTAAGTGAGATGTTTAGTTACATGAGGATGATGCTTTGAACTAGGGAAATGGCCCAACATGTATGAATGCTTGATAAATGGTATTGTGATGGTAAAATGATCCATTTACTGTGTAATTGATGACCTTAATGTCTTAAAGAATAAGAAGGGGCTTAAAGTCCCTAACATGAAAATGAACATAAATTGTGTGTTGAACTAAATTGTGGTATAGAATTGCTAATGACGTGTGAATGGCTTGTAAGGGCCTTAAGGACCATAGACTGAATTCTATGATGATTTGAATTAAGGCATTAGCCTATTGACATGGTTGAGAAATAAAGGCTCCCACAAAGACCATATGGTCAAGTATGTTGTCGAATTGGCTAAATGGGTTAAAGTCCTTATGTGTAGAATTGAATGTATATGGGTGCATGGACTACAGGTTAGAGTCTTAATGTCGACTAATGATAGTCGCAATGGATTGTGGTTAAAGTCCCTTTCATAATGACATCTCATAAGGTCAAGGTACATTTCCAAATGAATTGGCTTGGGGTTAGGTTCCCCTATCTAATATGGACTAAGGTTAGAGTCCTTTGCCTAATGTGTGAGCACGTGGTTAGAGTCCCTTGCTTGAATTAATGTGTGAGAGTGGTTAGAGTCCCTCACTTAAATAGTTTTTTATGTGTTTATAATAACTTACTTGATGATATGTGAATATGGTTAAGGTCCTATGCCTAATAAAAAATGCATAGATCTATGAGTGTTGGAAAGTTAGAGTCCTCCATTGCATGCATGATGAATGAGTGCTTCCTAAGTGTTGATGAAACTTGTCTCCTTAGTTAGCATGTGATATGTCTATACGTATGGAGAAGGTTATGAATGTGAATGAACATGGTATATGTTGACTTGTTATTAAACGATGATTCTGTTTATCCTTATCCGTGAGTTGTATGCTAGCGTTCCAATTGCAAACCTCTCCAAACGCTATGTACCCATGAAACATAGCGACCGGAGCATCATCTTCTCTTCTTGCACAGTGATTAGGTGATCGAAGTGGTTCATTCATTGACTACAGAGTTGTGAGTTTCCATATTTCGGAAGACATTCATTCTTGGTTATCTTTCTTTAGAGATAGTATTATTTTTACTTGGTTAGGTTGTTGTTGGGGGCTTGTACCAACACATATATTTCTTAACTTCATTTTGTATAGAGGTATTATGGATGACTGTGGACTTGGGTATATCATCTAGTGTGTTCATATTTATGAAGTTAGATATTTTTTAAGTTATGACTTGTAGTATGTTTTCCGCTATCTCATTATATGGTTGGGATCAATCCAACCCATGTGATTGATATGATGTTTGTGATGGGTTATCGGGTGACCTTCGGGTCATATGAGTTTGAGGTACCCATACGACATGGCGTAGTTTTGTGTCATATCAGATATAATTTACTAGTAACCAAGGTGATCTAAGGAGCATGTAGTAGAGATGCTAAGGGAGAAATTGGATGATGGTTACCATCAAATGCTGAGATATATATTGCACGTCCTGAACTTTAGGAAATGTCGTATGGGCACCTCTAGCACATATATACCTAAGGTATCCCCGTAACCCAACCTAAACACATCATCATATTATAGGAGTCGAAGGAACTCTAATTCACAAGTTAAGATCGTAGAATATAATCATAAGTCAACATAGATTCATAATAATAATAAAAACACCCAAGTGCACAATAAATCTATACAAAAAAAAATCAATAAATGTAAATGTCGAAACAAACTTTGACTATATCCAAACCAAGTCTTAAAGAGACTAAGCCTAATGATAAGGACTAAGAGATGAACGTTTTCCAGATGTTAAGGATGCTCACCCCTTAAAGTCAATGCATGAACTGCCTGATCATCTAATCATTGTGTAGGTAAAGAAGAACATGCTCAGGCCCCTACGTCATGTGGGGACGTAGCGTCCAGAGAGAGCTAGCAGTTGGAGCGCTAGCATGTAACTCAAGGATAAGTGATAAAGTACATCATCAAACAAAAACAAATCAACATATCATATTGTTTCACGTCCATACATTTAACCATAAATATAGATATATTACAAGCCAATCAAGATATCAAGGATCATCAATGTTCTCAAAAATTCATTCATTAGGCATGAAATGGGGGACTCCGACCCTCCACACTTATAGGTTCAACATTTCATACTATGGATAAGACTCTAACCACAATCACATACACTTAAACAAAGGACTTCATCCATGCTTAATCATTCATTAACCAAGTAGTTTAACCGCATACACAATCAATCAAACAAAAGGGCTTTAGCCATACACACATCCAATTGGACATGGGGCCTCAACAACATGTCCACACATTCAAATAGGCATGGGACTTTGACCTCATGCTCCCACATTAGGAAAGGGACTCTAACCTCATTCAATACTTGGACTTTAACCACAAGCAATGTCGTTCGGCGAGGTTCTCTAACCTCAAGAGATCTCTTCAAGCAAGGGACTTTAACCTCGAGCATTTTCATTCGGAAAGGGACTTGACCTCCACGCCTCTTCATAAGGCAAGGGAATTTAAGCTCAAGCTATTTATAAGGCAATGGAGTTTGACCTTAATCAATCGCAACTATCATTAATTGACATTTATGACTTTACCTTATTCCCATGCATCATCGTTCATTCAATACAATATTTTAAGGACTTTATCCATTTGAACCAATTTAAAATTATTCATGACCACATGGTCCTTATGGGTGTCTTCATTTCTCAACCATTTCAATAGGCTAATGCCTTCATTCAATTCACACACTTTAGTTTAATACACCATCAACATATTACTAGACAACTCACTTAGACATTTTCACTAACACCTTATGTGTGCACCTTCAAAAAGGTTATTTTCATGATAGGTATCATCAAGATTAGGGTTACTCAAGACACTCATGTTAAAAAACATATAACAAGTAACCATGTATACAATCTACTATCATAACATATATTAATACAACTATAAGCAAGAATCATCATTATTCATTGTTAGGTAACAAAACCCTTCTCATTTGATTAAAAACCACCATGTACACTTACTAATCCAAGTATGAAATACATGGGTATATAATTATTTAAATATGGGAAGATATACATGCCTTAAACAAGATGACACACCATCAATCTTGACTCTTTCTTGCCACTAGATGAATGCCTCCAAACCCTAGCTTCCAATCTTGCTTCAAGAAGCCTTTTGAGTGTTTTGGAATGTTTAAGTCTTATAAATAAAAAGTTAGAAGGATAATATGCCTTATATAGTTAGAGGGTTTAGGGTTTTAGGCATGGTAAATGACCAAAAAGTCCTTGGTTAAAAGCTGGAAAGTCTACTCGTGTAGGGGTACGACTCCCCCTTACTGTTTCTATGACAATTGTGACCTAGGTTACAAGTGGTACCCTAAATCATACCCTAGGCTTATCCTAGGTTAAACACACTGTTGTGGGTATGAAAGGGCACCATTGAGTTATAACCAAAGGGTATGACTTACCCTCCAGTTATGAGCTTCACCCTTAACATAAATAGTCCTCTCTAAGTTAGGTTTTCACTCCATACGACCTTGTAGTATACGACTCATATGCATGGTTACGACCAAGGGATGAACTTGTCGTATAGGAGATAGTATACTACCTTAACACACTACTTAAGGTATGAAAGGGGGGAGGGGTAAGGGTACGAATTGTGACCAAGGGTACGACTCAAGCTCCAAGTCGTACCCAACTCAGAGACACCAAAATTTGTTGTTTCTCAATGGCTCAAAGTCTAGGTGTTTCAATATGTATATTCTAAATTCAATTTTCTTGGCTCACACATTAGGATGCATAAGTGGATTTGAGTTTTGCAAATAAGTTGTTGTCGTGGATGTGGCTCATTTTGCAGAAGCATATAAAGAAATATTTATTTTGCTAGAACTCTCGATGGGGCAGGTATGTGTCAAATAAAATTTTTGAAACTAGCTTTCTCTAAAAGTAAGATAAAATATTTTCCTTTTCTAGGTTGTATACTGCCAATTGCATATGAGGTTGTAGACTCTAAAAATAATTATTCTTGGACATGATATTTTAATTGTTCCAAAGTAATTTTGGAGAGCATGATAATATGTATATTATATCTAATCACAACAAAAGCATACTAAAGAGTGTCAGCATTATGTATCCTGATGTACTACATTTTTTTAATGTATTTAGCATCTGTGAAAGAATCTATACACCAAGAATCTATGCACCAACTTCAATAGTTGCACAAATAGACTTAGTAAAACATACCATGCAATGGCAAAGACTTATAGACAAGAAGATTTTGATGATCTTATGATGAAGATGGATATGGTCGATCATAGGGTAAAGGATTACCTACTTAAGGATGGTTATAGAAATTGGGCAAGATCCTATGCACCAGTTAATAGAAGAAGAATGACGACATTTAATATTGTTGAATGCATCAATGGAAAATTATTTGAGGCATGAGAATGTAACACCCAAAAAATAAAATCCTAGATTAGAACCATGATTCAAGTAAATGTATAAATAAAACTCCATGTTTTGGTAGTATGAGAAGTAATTTATACATGTATTAAGGCCACAAATTACTCCTAGCTCATAGCTACGTCAAAATCTCTCTTATCGATTACCTTCTTGTGAAGTATCTTGCTACATTCAACTTTAAATGAGCATAACTCATAGATTCTGAAATAATTTTGAGCTCAAGTCCCATCAAGTGTTTGATATTTGAATTATATTCAACTCATCTAGTTTTGCGTTAATTAGATATCGAAGTAAAATATTATGCTAAATTTGTTGAAGAGTGTTTGTTTGTCATAATGTGATGGCTTGAGTGATGAACCATCACACTAGCGATGATCTGTTAGGTCAAGCCATCACTCTTAAGTAGTAAGACCAAAGTTTAGTAATTTGTGATGTATGGAGTGACGGCTGTTCAATGAATTGATGGTTCATCACCCAAACTATCGATTAGGACTATTTTGCACTAACATAACATTTTCAAATGGACTTTTTGGTTTTTTCCCACACTTTTAACACCAAAACAACGTCATTTAACCTATCTAAAGGTTGGTATATAAGCCTAAAATACCCCAAATTCCTCATTAACTCAAAATATAATCAACACATAGAGAGAAAATAGAGAGAGTGGTGATTTTCTTCTTCCAAGGAAAAATTATGGTTCTTCAATCTCAAACTTCAAAACCAAAGATTTCATCAAGGTTTTCAACCACAAGTATGTTTGATTTTTTCAACGAGTTTCTTTCATCCATTGAGTCTCAAAGTTAACTCAATTCCTCAAGTTTAATTCACCCTTTAAGCTTAGGGTTTTATGATAAAGTACAAATTCCTTCAGTTTTTAGTTTCATACATTGAGTAAACCATGAATAAAATCTTTCTGCACTCATGACTATGAAATCTCATTATATTGATAAATTCTTGATTTTAGGCTTGTGTTATAAAATTTCCATATTACGTTCGGATTGACGTTATTCCATGATTTGTCCATTCTTCGGAGATGATTGGTTATGAATATCCGATGACCTAGGATTTTATGCATAAACTTATGAGTTCTATATCCTCTTACTTACATCTTATTGAATATTTTCATATTATGAATTTATTTTCAGTTTTCAGAATATTACTATTTTTGAGCATTTTCAGCTCTTAGTGTCATGTAGATGGAAGTAGTACTTAGCACCGAGTGGACATAAGTATAAAGGCCCACCCATCAGTTAGGCTGAGACCTTAAGTAGAAGTCCCAAGTCTCAAAACTACAGCACCACCATAGCTTCTAAAGGGTAACCCATCTTGACACCTTAGTCCTTTTGAACATCAGGTTAGTAAATCCATGTCAATCAGTGTTCAGCCCTTGGAAAGTTATTGAAAACCCATCCGGCTGGGGTTATAAGTTGGACCTTGATTAACTCAGATTAGGATATGTTAATTAATGGTAACTCGTATAGTCTATAGTTCATAGTTCATAGTTCAGGTTCAGATACTTGCATGACCATTTATTCAGTTGTTCAGCTTATCATACGGTACAAGATTATTACTTGGTCCTGCATCAAATTATTATTATGACCTTATTTTTAGTATTTTATGTGATGCATGTGTTTCTATGTAATTTTATTATTTTACCCTACCTCGTGGTTGCATTGTAGTATTTCTAGGATGTGGGGTTGTTAAACCTGATTCCCAATGCATTTTTCCATGACATATGTAAAATTATGGTTTTTGATGGCTTGAAAAGCCTTATAGTTGACTTTGGTCAACATTTATTTATTTGACCATCGGATGGCAAAATGGATATGCCAGCAAGTCTGGAATGTCGATTTAAGATTTATAACATGGCTGGTCTGGTTTTATGTCTTTTATATCTTATTTTTACCCTTGATTTTGAAAGTTGTAAAATTAGATGTTGTAAAATCTAGATTTTGGGGTTAACTCTGTGAAAACAACCTCTTTTCAAAAACCTGATATTGCCATTGAGTTGGAAGAGTCAAATTTGATAAGGTTAGCATAGTTTATTTGTATTCTCGAGATCCTAGATGAATCTCAAGGGGCCTGTAGAGACTTGGAATTCTCCAAGTCTTTAGCTAGTGCAGCCACAAAAGTGCCATTTTGGCCGCTTTAGCGACAAGCACTAAAACTCCAATTGGTCGCTTTAGTGGCCAGCTACCAAATGGGTAAGGAACTTTAGTAGTCCTTGTGAGATTTATCATACAACACTATAATGGCTCTTACCTGCTTTAGTGGACTGGATGCCTTGGCGGGTACCTCTAAAGCAACTGTTAAATGCTTTAGTGATGACATCTAATGCGTCCAATTACCCGCTTTAGAAACACCAGTGGCCCTTGGTATAAATAATTCATTCTCATTTTCTTCACCACTTTTGAGACATGGACCTTAGGGTATTTAGATTTTGAGTAATTTCTTTCATTTTAAAACTTGGGTAAGCTCAAAATCTCTATTTCAATTACTTTTCTTTGATTTTCAACATTTAAACTTCATTAAAACTTGGAGTAAAAAGTGGAATTTAGGAATTTTGGCACGGAAGGATTAAAAATTGTATTTATTCGATTTAAACCCCAAGTTCAACCTGTTTTCACTTGGGTTCTCTTCTATGAGTTTCTTTAATCATAGGAAATATATATTTGAATTTTTTTTAATTTGATCCTTCTTTTTCAAAAACTTATTTTGAGGGTTCATTTTGACCATAATTTGAAAGTGGTCAATATAGGTTTCAGTGGATTTCTTTTGACATGTAGATTATATATTTGTATGCTTTAGTTGATTTTGGGTCCATTTGTGAGGGGATAGCTCCTAAGTAAATGCTTTTGGGACTGATTTCAATATTCGAGGTAGGTTATAGCTTAACTTTCTTTAGGCTAGGTTGGGTAGTTAATAATAATCTAAAAGAATATTATGGGGATGGGGTCGTATTACAAAAAATATGTTAGGTTAATTATGTGACCGTATTGAGGCCTATGTGAATAATATTTAGTGGTTTGAGATATTAATTGCTATGTGTGACCATGTGGGGTCGTGTATGATGTTGTTGGCCTGGTAATGATAGATTTATGTTTGATTAAACTCTTTTTTCGTTGGAAAAGCCTAGATTTTTGGAATTATGTGGAATGATATTTTCTTGCATGTTTCACTTGATGATTTTTGGGTTACATTGGATCATGGATGGTTAGTTGATTTGAGTGGATTTTTGGCTCACATGGTTGGTAAATTGATTGGATATTTGATTTTATCATTTTGGTTTGTTGTGAGCATTTCATCCTCATGTCATATTCATTCTCAAAATATTGGAACTACCATGGAAATACAGAAAATACTAGAAATACTGGGTTTTTTGATAAAAAATAGGACATAGCTAAAAACCCTCTACCGATGTATATGCCGGAGAAGAGGTATAGATATTGGTATTGGATATTCATTTTATATGGATTTCTAAATCACCATGGGTCCTACGTTGGAATTCTTTAGCTCCATAGGTGTATACAGGGATTGTGCTACAACCTCGCGCATCACATCATCATCATCATTATTTTCTTTACACTTCATATATTGTGTTTATGATATGATTGTATTTTCATCTTTAGCTTGATATCTATCCATTTGGTGTACCTTTCTATACTTGTATTTGATGTATATGTATACTTGTTCTTCTTTCCCTACCCGTATTTATTATATGTATTTTTGGTACAACTGTTAGTGGAGATGTTATAGGCTACCATTTCGGACATTTTCTTATTGAAGGTGATGTGCCCATAGTTTGTTTTTATGTGCTTTATTTTCTACTTTAATCAATTAGCATATGATACCTACTGAGTGTAAGTGGACTGTACTCATCCTTGCTATTCCCTTTCAATGTAGATCCAGGTACGGGTGTGCCACACAAATACTTAATTCAGGAAATATTTGGAGCCTATTCAAGATAGCAGTTGATCTATGCATTTGGATTTTACTTCTACCTTTTCTTATCCAAACTGTCTTACTTATATTCAGAGATAGAGTTCTTTTCTGATTTGGATATCTTATGTATTTTTGACCTCGAGTTGTACTAGTTAGTTCTTACACTATGACATTGAGTGCTGGGATTTGGTTAGTATCTTTATTATATTTCATCTTTTACTATATATATGTTGTTTGACTTTGTTTTAAGGGTCTTTCCTTGGTTTGTTATTGATTTTCTCATTTTATGTCAGTTTGGGTGATAGGATTAATTATGAAGGCTTGCCACAACAAAGTCATCATGACCCTCAATTTTTGGGTCATAAAATATTGGTATCAAAGCTGCTAGGTTTTCATTGGTATCAATAGTGTAATAATAAGGTGTCTAATAGAGTGTCACAGATCGATACCTAGATGTCTGTATCTATCTTTGAGAGGCTATGAGATATCTTTAGAAAACATATCTTATTTTATCATATATCATGAGGATCTTTCATACCCTGTATTCTAATTTAAATTTTACTCTTTCAGATGATGAGGGCTAAATCTAGTGAGGCTAGAGATATAAATCCTTTAATTGAGATATGCCTTTCAGTTCAAGAGATTAGAAAAGAGGTGAGTTTGAGAATTTTGAGCAGGCCTCTATGACTGTTGTGGAGTATAAGGTGTAATTCTATGCCTTATCTAGATATTCTTATGCCAGTATTTCCACTGAGTTAAAGAATATTCAGAAGTTCATAAAAGGGTTGGATATTTCTCTTCGGCTTGCTATGACTCAGATGGTAGTGTATGGAGCATCCTTTCAGAGTGTAGTGGATCATGCTATGATGACTAAGTCTATTCTTAAAGAAACTAAAGAAGGCGCCAAGAAGGTGCACCATATAGGTGAGTTCAGAGGTTATATCTCTTAAGGTAGATATTCTTAAGGCTTCTACAGGTATCATGGTAGACCAATATAAGCAGTCTTCTAGAGTTCATGTAGTTGGTCTTCTATCCTACCAACTTCAAGTGGTCATCCTAGTTCAATCGTACCTCCTTCTTTTGAGTTGTTCCATAGGGTTTGCTATATATGTGATGATACTGGCCATGTGGATAAGGACTACCTCTGCCATGTTTTTAGAGTGACTGTTAGAGGTAGAGGTTCTACTAGAACAGAGAGAGGTAGAGGTAGTAGTTCCTGTGGTAGAGGTCTTGGGGCTACTCAACCAGGTGGTAGACTTGGTCAGTGCTATGCTATGCCTTCAAAGGCTATAAGCAGAGGCCTTTGATGCTGTCATTACAGGTATTATCCCTATTTGTTTCAAATCTGCATTTGTATTATTTTATTAGGGGTCGACTTTCTCCTATGTGTCTGCATACTTTGCTTTGGGTTTTGATTCTGCTTGTGAGCCTCTTGCTGTGCCAATTTGTCATGACCCAAACCTGGGCCTAGCCATGATGGGTATATCAAACCCATCCTAGACGAAGACCACCGCCATCTCCTAACCTCATGAGCATAAAATTATAATAATAACAAAGCTAAAGCCAGCTAAATAGAAACTAGAAAATTAACAAATGACTAATAAAGCTAAGTGTCAAAACAATAGCCAACCAACCTACATCTGTCCATAATAGCCTCAAAAACTAGAATACTAAACAGTTCAGGACATGCCCCTGACCATGAACAAAGAATCCAAGAGTATTAATTCAAATATAATAGAATAAGGAAATGAAAAGGCCTTCTGTTGGATTTAGGCTCACAACTTTACAATAACTCAACAGATGTGCTAATCCACCTAACACTGCTCAGGGGTAAAAGAAGTGTCATTAGACCCTTCATTATGAAATAATGTAGAGTCCTAGGATGGTCAGTGGGATAAGCATTGGCATGTAACTCAACGAAAGTGATAAAATAAATTCCATATCTAAAATTAGTCACACCACATTCACACATTCATATATACATATATAAGATACCTAGATAGGGAACAAGGTTTAAGCATGAGATTTAAAATCATTATCTTGGACTGTGTATCTCTATCCATCCTAAGGGCACCCACAACCTATATGGGTTTTGCTCTCCCTGCTGAAAAGGTCACAATGCGTATTAGCTGCACTAACCAAAAAAATCTGATGAAGGGCCAAATCCACTAAGGCTCTAACCATTCCAAATATATAAATATATATATATATATATATATACTATCTATAATAAGAGGCAATAAGCACACACCTCCTCAACATGCCTGCCTGGCATTGAGGGGCATTTCTATCTTTTAAGCTTTAAAGCTTATAGTTGTACTCTACCGCCTCCATTCTATCTCTATTATGATCTTTTTCACCACCTTTTATCTACTAGTAACTACTCAATGGTCCTCATCTTCTTCTCCATATTGCAGTTTTCTAGAGTTAAATATCTATAATGTGTTGTGTTTGTCTCTTTTTCTTTGACACAATTGTTCACTGAATTTAGGTTAGGAAGAAAATCATCATTCTAAATTAAAAATTAGATTAATTTTTGGTATTGCAAAGTAGATTAGAAAAGTGTTTCGAGGGTTTATAGGATTTGGGATATGATTGTGGAGTCAAACATGGTGAACTAATACCTTCTATGTTTATTTGTGGGCTTTTAGGTTTCTTGTTTTCTTGATAAAAATTAGTGGAAAGGGTTTTGCTAGAGATGATGAATTTGTTAGTATTTTTGTACCTATATGTTTGTCTTTTGGGTTGGAGAGCATTTGGTAATGTAGTTTTGCTAGGAAAGAACCACACTTTATCTTTTGAAGACACTGAAGCTAATTTTGATGAGTTTTTTTTAGTGTGTTCTATTTACTAATTCATTTAGTTTTGCCTACTATTATGTTGTTGTTGACTGAAAGTTGAATTTGTTTAATATTTTAGTACCTTTTGAATACTCAAAATTTTTATTATTTTGTTATAAACTAGTTGGTGTACTGAAGCTTTCACTGTGCTCGATTCAGGCGAAAGGCCACTCTTCTTTATGCATCCTTACCTTGTATTTTTCCTAGAGGTTGTTTC
Source organism: Capsicum annuum (assembly GCF_002878395.1). Classification (NCBI taxonomy): domain Eukaryota; kingdom Viridiplantae; phylum Streptophyta; class Magnoliopsida; order Solanales; family Solanaceae; genus Capsicum; species Capsicum annuum. The sequence goes on along the minus strand of NC_061115.1, from coordinate 113,866,581 downwards.
CCCGGCTTGAATTCATGACCTATTGCTCACATGGCAACAACTTTACCTGTTACTTTGGCACCCCTTCACAGTGAAGTTTTTTCCTTTTTATTTGGTTTTACCTGCCCCTATTTTGTGGTAAACTAGATACCATTTTCAATCCAGTTTGGAGTTGTTAATAATTCATTCTTTGGAAATTGACAAATTTGGGAAAAGATTTAACTAGAGCTGCTATTTGAAGGCAAATAAGGATAAATTCACAATTCTAGGGTTTGCTATTTTGAGAATTCCAGCTACTTTTTGTTGAATTTTCATCTGTATTTCATCAAATTGTTTAGTATTAGTGTAATTAGGCATTCCCATTTGGGATCGGCAACTTATTAAGCAAAGGTTTTTTTTTACTACCAAGTGATTCTTGTTAATTAATTTTCTTCTTTTTCATTGGAATAGTCAAATTGAAGCTGTAAAAATAGTGAAGACTCTGTAATTGACTTGTTCTTGAATGAATTATGCAGATTGATTTGGTATATTTATTCAATTTTTGTATTATCAATATGTTAACTTTTATATGATAATGTTCTTCTAATGCCGAGAAATGCCGAGTAAGGTTTCATTTACAATGAAAGTAATGTGAATATAGCGAGTGAAAGAAAATTTATGGTTTTGAATGTATTTGCAGTTTAATGTTATAGTTTAGTTGTTTTCTTGATTACTGAGGACATCAGAGTTCGCTTTGCCCACCTTGTAGTTTCCTTCTCATATTCCCTTTCCCTACTCCATTTAAAAAAAAAAGAGAGAATCATGGATCTACCAGAAGCTAGAAATAAGTTTTTCATTTTGAATCTATTCAATGAGACTAAGCTAGGTAGATAGTTGAATGATAGGTGTTGAAGTTGACCAAAGATATTTATTCTTTTTGAAGTTTGTATTTTTTTCTTGGGTATTTCTTAAATGGTTAATATAGAGATGCTATGACTGAATGACTTTTATACAATTGATGCTAAAGAAAATCAAGAGTCTCATACTATTTTGTTAATGGATTCAGCTTCAGAGAATCCGTTTAATAGAATACTCACTAGTCTTCCCACGCCCGGAAGTGGTGAATTCGGAAAATACTACAGCCTACCCGCCCTGAATGATCCGTGTATTAGTAAGTACCGCTCCCCAGCTAATGATATTTGTTATATATAATAAAGTACATTCTTTTCATTGTAATATGAATAAAATGACATGCTCCATTGCTTGAATTGTTAATCTGTATCATGTCAGCTGTTTTATTTAATATTATAACTAATTATTCTACTTCTATTTTTTTAGTACATCTCTTTTTTCAAAAGATAATCTCTCTCTTTAATTTAGGTGTTCCTTTCCTATTATAAATGATGGATAGATTCGTACATTGGTAGATTTTGAAGACTGTAAGGTTGGTTCTTGGAAAGAAAAATAAATCCAACTATTAAAATCTTAAGTTTCAGGCAAGGAGAAAAAAATGAACTTTACTGTCATTTTGTTTTCACCATTTCTTCTTTCTTACCAACTGTACCATGTAGCTCATTTATGGTGTACAAAATTTGAATTTGTTATTTTTGATAAAAATTAAAAGTTAACTAAATAGTGAAATAAAGTATCATTTCCAAGAAAATTGGATGGAAAAAAGTGATTTTAATTCATGGATCTAAATAAAAAAACATAGACGCATGAAAAATATGCATATCTTATAAAGATTATGTCTGGCGGTAGAAATCAATTGTCACTTTGTTTCAATTTGCAATATACATAGAGTAAATAATGGTTTTGGATTTGCCCACTAATATTGTTCCTTTCGCCTTTCTTCTCTCTTTAAACAAAGTCTATATATAAATGTTTGATGTATACAATTGTAGGTATATTCTACAACTAATGGATCCTAAAAACTCAAACAACTCTTCATATACAAAAAAAAAAAGGCTGCCATGCAGCTCAAACAACGCGAGATATATCGATTGAGAAAAAATTCTAGAAGTCACACCTTTCTTGTAGATCCCACAACTGTCGTCCTAGAAAGAATCACATCAGCTTGCTGCAACTCTAATTTTCCACAACAAACTGTTCTCACTATACGAGAATTGCCAACATTTCCTGAAAAAGGTCTTTCTTATTATAAAGTCAACGCTGTCAATTTATTTTTCCTAGACGATATGTGTAACACTTTATTGATGCATGAATTAAGAAACAAAAATTAATTTAGAATTATTTTGCTTTGAAAATCCACCTTTACACATCATTTGTACTTTCTTTACCAGCTTCTAGCTATCAAATTTGTGTGAATGAGCCCCAAGATAATTTAACCAGAGGGAAATGAATATGTTGTTCTTTGTCCATCTATGAAACAGGTATGCCTTCTTTTTACATTATATTTTCCGCTAAGGCATATGATATTTGTTGCATTACTATAAGCTGAGACTTTCTATATAAGGGTGCACATCGGGTATGTCTACACCATATCTTGCAACCTTAATGCCAATGAAAGGTTCGGGCTAATTCACTATTTGAATAATAAATTCTATTAATGTATATTACAGTTATCTTCGACTTCCTTAGGAAGCATACGCCAAAAAGGAGTAGCACTTAAAGAGAAAAACTATAGGGGCTTTCTCATTGTACATCTATGGACAACTGCAATATTTCCACCTCATTAGAGGATAATAATGGTGTTGGATTAATCTCAAGGCCACAGAAGGTACTACTTTCTCGGTATCATAGAAAACAGTTGTTACTGGCAACAAACAATGCTTTTCAGATGCTATGGATGGATTATTAGGGTGAGCCTTAACTTTGTGTTCTAAATATTTGAGTTAAGTTCTCATTATCTTTGTTATTATTATTCTGTTTGATGGCTCTTGGTGAGATACTTTTAGTTAGTGTCAAAATTTCGATCTGATTTCCTTTGCATTTTGCACTATTCTGCCTCGGATCTAGGATCCCATAATTAATATGACTGTAACTGGAGTTGGTAATTTATTAATACCATTCTGTTTTTGGGCTTTACGTATATGATTTTCTGCAAAAATGTGAACTTGTTGTGTTTGAGTGACAATTTTCAATTTTTTTCCTGTTTTCTCTTATGGAATTACATTAAATATGTTGCCAAAGGACATTATACTGTTGGCAAGTAGATTGTTTATCTTTGCCTTGATCACATTAAAAAATTGACTGATAACTATACTGCTTTGCAAGGATTCTTGGTCTTTAAAGCTATTGGTGGTGGTACTGGTTATGGATTACGTTCATTGTTGCTCGAATGCTGATCTGTTGATTATGGAAAAAAGTCCAACCTTGAGTTTACTATCTATCCTTTTCCCCAGGTGAATACCGTACATAATCATGCATCTCTCATTTGTAACAACAAGATTATTCATGTGTCTGTCTAATTGATTAATTTCAGGTATCCACTGTTGTTGAAGAACCTTATAACAATGTTCTTTCAATTTATTCCCTTTTAGAACACACTGATATTCGAACTAGTTATCTCAGCTAAAAAGGCATACTATGAGCAATTATTTGTACCTGACATAACTTATGCAGTTTTTGAGTACTCAAGCATGATGGCTAAATGTGACCCAACGCATCGAAAATATATGGCTTATTGATGAAGAAGGCAGTTCAATTTGTTGACTGGCTTCAAAAGGTATTCGTCGACTGGTATGTTGGAGAAGTCATGGAAGAGGTAACAGTTTTCTAAAACCCCTGAAGATTTACCTACACTTAAAAAAAAATTATGAGCAAGTTGGTGCTAAAGGAGTTAGTGACGAAGAATATGGTGAAAAATATTAATGTAGACCAACAACTTTGAAGACAGTATTGTTCTAATGCCTTGCATATGTTTTTGTTCTTATTTTCTATCAGTTGTTGTCCACATGGTAATTTGACATTTCTTTCCATTCATATCTGAGTATTTCTAACTATCCATGATTATCTACATTGTAATATAAAATCTTGACTCAACAGCTCTAGATTACCGACTGTGAAGTTACAACTAATGGTTATAAATTATAGCTATGTTACTATTATTGGGCCAGCGCTAAGGCTTCTGCATCTAGTATATATATATATACATATATCATGTGTGAACTATGCACATAATCATAAAGACCCCCACACCAGCAAATGTGGTTTCTAGTATCGGTCCCCCCAGGACCTCCACCTTCCATGATGAGCTACACAACCCGCTTTAATTCCAAATAAAAACCATTTACGCACATTCCCATCCATTAACCTAGGAGTCTTTTAATTAGGCATTTACAGTTGGTATCATCATACTAAATAAAGTTAAGATTGCAAGTCAATTCCATTATTCCATTTCAAAATCAATTAGCCAAATTGACTCCAATGTTTCCAATTTAAATCAATCCATGGCCACCAAGACCTTTCAAAACCAAGTTATGTTCTATTAACATCTTTTTTGCAATGCAAGTTTTCAAAAGTGAAGTAGATTATGTATATGTCCATGTTTTGAAACCAATTTCACAAGATGGGTTCAGGTAAAAGCCAATCCAAACCATTAAGCCATAAAAATTTGGGAAAACCCATGTTATTCCAATTCCCACACCCATGCGTTTATTTAGTTTGAAATCATGAGATAAACATAAACAACCAACTCAAACCCATGGAAACTCCATTCATGAAACAACCATTCCATGCCCCTCAACCCATATACAAAACCCAAAAATAAAATTCAAGGACAATAATTAAATACATGCTTTTGTATAAAATTAATTTAGGGAAGAGATACATGCCTGAAACATATAATAATTTTAAAGCAATTTGAGGTTTGAATCCCGGATGATGAATGCACAGTGAAACCCTTGAATGTTCTTGGGTTTTGTATTTGGGAGTGAAATAGGGGGATTTGATCTTTGAAAACTGATGGGAATGAGATTATTTTATGTTTATAAGCCATAGAAGGGGTAAAAATATCAAAAGCCCCTTATCCCAAGTGTATAAAAATAAAACTGCACGAAATCTTTACCTTGGTGAGGAACGCGTGGAACGCCAATATCACAGAGACTATCCTCCGTGCCACGCCGATATCGCAGAGGGTAGCCTCCATGACACGGTGATATCATGGACCCTCACTCCCTTGGGGCCCCAAAATGACTCTGAACCCCTTCCAAAAATTCCAAAACTTTCCCTGAACACCCTTTTAACATCACCAAACACAATTTAAGTCAAAAATCGATATTACCAATGTGGGAGGGTCAAAAATAAAATGATGGAAAATTATAAGGGTCTTACATTACTCCCCCCTCTCAGGATCATTCATCCCTGAATGATGAGTTAGGAAAGTTTTAGCATAAGAATAGCAAGAATACACCAAAATCACAAGATAAACTAGAATTTTGACAAGAGGAAACGAAAATCATACCTTGCGCACTTTCATCCAAATCGGAAAACAAGAATGGATATTTAGCCTTCATATTTTCCTTAGATTCCTATGTTGCCTCTTCTACCTTTTGATTTCTCCAAAGAACCTTCACCGAAGTTACATCTTTGGTCCTTAATCTAGGAACTTTCCTATCTAATGTCTCAATCAGGACTTCCTTAGAAGATAAGGTATCTGTAAAAAAAACATCCTCAATAGGCACTATCAAGGAAGGATAACCCATACAATTTTACAACATGAACACATAAAACACGAGATTAATAGAACCCAAACTCGCAGGTAAGTCCAACTTATAAGAAATATTCATAATTCTCCTCATAATCTAGGATGGACCAACAAATGGGGACTAAGATTCCCCTTCTTTCCAAACCTTATAACTCTCTTCACATGAGACACCTTTAAAAAACCCAATCACATACTTCAAACTCTAATTCTCTTTGCCTCACATCTGCATAAGACTTTTGGCGACTCTGAGTAGTCTTTAGTCTTTCTCTAATCACTTTCACCTTCCCTATGGCTTGGTGAACCATATCAGGACAGAATAACTGAGTCTAACTAACCTCAAACTACCCAATAAGAGAACTATACCTCCTACCATCAAGAGCCTCAAAAGGAGCCATCTTAATGCTCAAGTAATTATTATTATATACAAACTCAGTAGGAGGAAAATAATCAACCCAACTTCCCTTAAAAGTTAATCACATGGGCCCTTAGCATATCCTCCAAAGTCTGAATAGTATGCTTTGCTTGCCCATCTATTTTAAGGGGGAAAACGGTGTTAAGGTTAATATGTGTACCCAAAACTTTTTTAAATGAATGCCAAAAGTGAGATGAAAACAACATAGCTGAGCATGAGATGACTGACAATGGTACACCATGAAACTTTACAATCTGTTGAATGAACAACTTCACATAATCCTCTCTCGAGTAGTTAGTCCTCACAGGCAAGAAGTGAGTCGACTTAGTCATCCTATCTACAATGACCCAAATCAAATTATAAGTATTGAGAGACCGCAAAAGACCCATAATGAAATTGATATTGATCATCTCCAACTTCCATATAGGAAACTCTATCTCTTCAGATATGCCACTACGGCTCAAGTACTCAACTTTAACTTGCCGATAAACCATACACTTGGCAACAAAATTTGACACATCCCTCTTTATATTGTTCCACCAATAGATCTCCAAAAAGTCATGGTACATCTTCGTCAAACCTGGATGAACTTTATATATGGATTTATGAGCCTCAGTCAAAATCCTTTCCCGCAATCCATCAATTTCAGGAACACATAACCTACCTTTGTACCTTAGAATACCATCTCCTTTAATTTCAAAAGCCATAATTTTTTGTCGACCCCCATCATTCTTAATATACATAAGTATGGGATCTAAAAATTGCTCCTCCTTAACCTGAGCACCAAGAAATAATTTGACAACTTCCTGAGTAATAACTCCCCCATTGTCAGAGTATAAAAGTCAAACTCTTAAGTTAGCCAATCTATGAATGTACTATGCTAATCCTCTTTTCTCCTCATCAATATGGGATAAGCTCCCTATACATAACCTACTAAGATCATCAACAACAACATTAGCTTTACCTAGGTGGTAGTGAAGGCTCATGTCATAATCCTTGAGCAATTAAATCCCCCTCCTTTGCTTGATATTCAACTTCTTCTGAGTGAACACACATTGCGAGTTCTTATGATCTAAATAGATATCCACATGCACCACATATAGATAATGGCACCAAATCATCAAAGAAAATACCATAGCCACCAACTTTAAGTTATGAGTCGGGTAATTCCTCTCATGAACCTTAAGTTTCCTGGAAGCATAAACCACTACCCTACAATGCTGCATCAAAACAAAACCTAGTCATATGAGATGCATCACAATATGGAACAAATTCATAAATACCCTCGAGCAGGGTTAAAAGTGGTGCAGAAGTCAAGTTATCCTTCAACTTCTCAAAACTACCCTCACAAGCATCGAACTATAAAAATTAACCTTCTTTTCGATTAGCTTTATTAGCAGAGCATCTATAGATGAGAAACTCTCCATAAATTTCCTATAATACCTAGTCAAGCCCAAGAATCTCCTAATGTTGATTAGAGTCATAGGTCTAGGAAATCTCTTCACTACCTCAACTTTTTGTTGATCCACCCTGATCCCTTCACTATAAACACAAAGTCTAAGAAAAGTCATAACATTCAGTCAAAACTCACACTTAGAAAATTTAGCATACAACTTTTGATCCTTAAGGGTCTAAAACACAATTCGAAGATGATTGGCATGATGCTTCTCACTCTTAGAATACTCCAAGATGCCATCAATGAAAACTATCACAAATAAGTCCAAAAACTTCTTGATAACTAGATTCATAAGATCCATAAATGCAACTAAAGCATTAGTCAATCCAAATAACATCAAAAAATTGATAGTGACCATACCGAGTTTGGAAAGCAGTCTTGGGGATATCAACCACCCTAATCTTCAACTGATCATAGCTAGAATAAAGATCAATCTTTAAGAAACATCAAGCACCCTAAAACTGATAAGAAAGATCATTAATTCAAGGAAGATGGTACTTATTCTTTACTATCACCTTATTTAGCTGATGATAGTCTATACATATCCAAAGAGACCCCATCTTTATTTTGCCCAAAAGGTATAGGAGCAACCCACAGAGAAACTAGGACAAATGAACCCTTTATCAAGAAGATTTTTTAATTGCTCCTTTAGCTCTTTTAATTCAGCCAGAGCCATTCTATAAGGAAGAATAGAATTAGGAGGAGTATCCGATAGAGGATCAATCCCAAAATCTATTTCCTAATTTGGAGTAATCTTAGGAAGATCATCAGGAAATACTTTAGGAAATTCATTAACCACAGGGACATATTGCAAAGAAGGACTTCCAGAGTCAGAATCCTTAAACCAACTGAATGATATAAGAACACTTTTACGATTAATTATAGAGATCTAAGATAGGATATAAATCTCTGTTTGGGTACTAAGGAACTCCCATCTTATTCTATTACCGGCTCATTAGAAAAGTGGAAATTAACCTTTCGAGTCTTACAATCCAAAGATGCATAGCACAAATAAAGCAAATCCATCCCTAATATCATATCAAATCAACCATATTCAACTCTATAAAATCAACTAATGTCTCTCTATGAAAGATAGACACCACATAATCCCTATAGATTTTTCTAGTAACAATAGAATTACCCACTGTAGTACACACAGAAAAGGGGTCAAAAATACTTTTGGGGCCAAAACCAGAATACATAACACATAAAGCATCACAAAAGAGAGGGTACCTCATTCAATAAAATAATACACATCATGAGAGAGGAGTTGTAACATAACACTAACAACATCTAGAGATGCCTTAGATTCTTAGCAACCAGCAAGTGCATAAAGGTGATTCCCGCCAGTACTGGTACCAGAAGTAGCACCCTATGGTGCAAAAGCTGAAGACGTGGCAATAGGAACTTTACTATCCCTAGTGGAAACTCTGGCTAAAGGATAATCTGGATGCATGTGACCCATCTAACCATAATTATAACACCAATTTTTCCCCTTCTTACAATAACCATGATGAAGCTACCTATAAAAATAACAAATAGGATAAGATAGGGTTGACTGAGCTCCACTATCTTGGGATCGAGCAACCTATGCCTTAGAACCACCATAATCTTGAGAATAATAATCGCTCGAAGGCTTAGGATAAAGAGTACTGGCAGATAAATAAGAATTTCCCTAGTTTTTCTTCTTGGTCCAGTGTCTACCATCTTTCCCACTATTTTGCTGACACCCACCCTGCTCTAAATACAAAAACTTCTTATTTTGCCTCTCTCTAATCTCTGACTATTTTTTTCATGCTCTACATATTGCATGTAAACCACAAGTTTGGAGATGTCCATATCATTGTTCAATATTGTAGCCTTGTATTTTAATACCAAGTCATGGGAAAACCCTGAAGCAAATATTCTCATATTGGATCTCTCGCTTGACACCAACTCAGGGGTATATTAAGCCAATTTCTAAAGGTCTAGAGCATACTCCTTCACTCTTACCCTACTTCAGATTAAAAAACTCCCTATCCTTAGTTTCCCTTAACTCTTGAGGAAATAAATAATCAAGAAAAGCCCCTAAAAAATTACCCCATATTGTTTGTTTAGCATCATTACCTCTTATAGATTCCCACTCCTCGCACCAATGATAAGTTATATCTTTCCACTAATAAGAAAGAACCTCTACATCTTCAGAATAAGTAGCATGCATGACCCTAAAATCTTCTTAATCTCATCCATAAACCCTTGAAGATCCTCCTCAACCTTACAGCCTGTAAAGGTTAGAGGACCTCATTAACTGGCCAACCCGAGTGGCCTTAGAAGAATAACCAACATTGCCAACATAGTCTGACTAATAAGATTGAGAGGTCACCAAATGAGTAAGAAAAAAGATAGATTGATGGAACTTCTCATTAAAAATGTCTCCCTGAGGTAATAATCATCAGTATCACTACCCTGAGAAGCCATAAGAGGACTAATGGGGAAAGGTAGAACTCCACATGGAGCCACACAACAAGGAAAAAGACCCTAGACCGGGTCTGCACTCCATAAGCAGGACAAGCCCCGTCCACATTAACCTAATGTAGGATAGGGTTCCCAATAAAGTTTTGAGAAGGCATAACTAGAAATATTAGGAAACCATGAGTTAGAGAGGTTTCATAACACTATAGCCCAGAGGATAAAATTGAATACAAGAAAGAAAAATATTTTTAAAGGCCTTGTAGCCTCTTCCTAATAAGTTTGGCATGCTACACATCCATAAAAAAGACTCTACTCAACATGGCTTTATGGACACCCATAAAATTTAAACTATGTTATGATTCCAATTTTGTCATGACCCAAACCAGGGTTAGGCTGTGATGGGTATCTTAAGCCCACCCTAAATCAGAGACCATCCACATCGCCTAACCTTATAAGTATAAAATCATAATGATAACACTGCAAAAGCCTACTAAACATAAATAAAATAATTAATAAATAACTCAATAAAGCTAAAAGTCAAAACAATAGCCAACCAACCCACATCTGTCCATAATTGCCTCTAAATCTAGAATACCAAACAAGTTGAGATATGAATATGACCATGACCAAAGAATCCAAAAGTACTGGTTAAAAATAAAAGAATAAGAAAATTATACGGCCTTCCAAAGGATAGAGGATCACCACTTCATAGCAAATCAACAGACGTACTAATCCACCTAATGTTGTATGGGGGTAAAAGAAATGTCTCCGAACCATGCATTATCAAACAATGTAGCATCTTAAGATGATCAATGGGATAAGTACTGGCATGTAACTCAAGAAAAGTGATAAAATTAATGTTATGTCCAAAATCAGTCAACACTATATGCACACATTCATATATAAATATATAAGATATTAGGATAGAGAACAAGGTTTAAGGAGGATATTTAAAATCATCATCCCAGACTGAATAGCTCTATCTATCCTAAGGGCACCCATTGGCTATATGGGTTCATCTTCCTCTGCTGAAAGGGTCTCAGTGCATGTTAATTGCATGGACCAGGAAAATTTGAGAAATGGCCAAAGCCACCGAGGCTACAACCATTCCAAAAATATATTTATATCATGTGTGAACTATCCATATGGTCATAAAAACCCCTATGCTGGCAAATGTTGTTTCTAGTATTGGTCCCCTTGGAACCTACACCTTCTACAGTGAGCTACACAATCCCATTTAAGCAAAAATTAAAACCATTTACACATTCCTATCCAATAACCAAAGAGTCTTTTAATTAGGAATTTACCAGTGGTATCATTATACCAAATAAAGTTTAGATTGCAAGCCAATTTTGATATGCCATTCCAAAACCAATTAGCCAAATTGACTCCAAAGTTTCTAATTAAAACCAATCCATGGACACCAAGGACCTTCAAAACCAATCTATGTTCCTAACCTTTTATGCAACGCAAGGATTCAAAAGTGAAGTAGATTATGTATATGTCCATGTTTCATAAGAATTTGCAAGTTGGGTTGAGATTAAAGACAATTCCAAACCATTAAGACATAAAATTTAGGAAAACCTATGTTCTCTATTCTAATTCCCACACCCATGCATTTATTTAGTTCTAAATCATGAGAATAAAGCATAAACAACCATGGAAACTCCATTCATGAAACAACCATTCCAACCCCCTCAACCCATATTTTAAACCTAAAAATTAAACCACATGGACAACAATTAAACATATGTTTTTTATAAAATTAAATTAGGAATGAGATACATGCCTGAAACACATAATAATTTGAAAGCAATTTGAAGTTTGGAGCTCGAATGATAAATGCATAGTGAAATATTTAAATGTTCTTGGGTATTGTATTTGAGAGTGAAATAGTGGAATTTGATCTTTGAAAACTAATGGGAATGGGATTACTTATGTTTAAAATTTGTATAAGGGGTAAAAAAAATCAAAATCCCCTGATCCAAAGTGAATAAAAACAAAACTACACAAAATTTTTACCTTGGCATGGTATGCGAATATAACAGAGATTATCCTCTATGCCACGCTAATATTGCAGAGGGCAGCCTTTGTGACATGGTGAAATCACAGATCCCTCACTACCCCGGGGTTCAAAAGTGACCCCGAACACCCCTTTTGAAAATTTCAAAACTTTCTTGAAACACCCTTTTAACATCCCTAAACACAATTCAAGTCAAAAATTAATATTACAAATATGAGAGGGTCGAAAATAAAATAGGGGAAATCTATAAGGGTCTTACACTATTCAAATGTCTACCCTCGTAGGAGACTCTTTAGTAGTGGATTGGGTGTACCAATCTTGTGATGTGAGTTTTGTTGAGTGTGAGACCTGGGTAAATCTAATTGTATTAGATATAATAGATTTTGATTTCATCTTAGGTGCGAACTAGTTATCTCCTTATCATGCTGTACTAGATTTTTATGCTAAGACCATGACTTTATCTCTATCGGTTGTGCCAAGTATAGCTTGGAAGGGTGTGTTTCATTCAAAACCCAAGAGAGTTATATCTTTTCTTTAGGCTCTTCATTTGGTTGATAGGGGATGTTTGTATTATTTGTCTCATATCACCTTCATCTTTTGATTTTGCTCATGTTGGCCATGATTTCGTGGATATTTTCCCCATGGATTTGCATGGTATGCCTCTTAATCATGATATTGACTTCGCTATTGATTTTGAGTAGGGAAATAAGCCTATTTATATTCTTTCTTATATAATGGCCCTAGCAGAGTTAAAAAAAATTAATGGATCAATTACAGGATTTTTTTGATAAGGGATTTATCCAACCTAATGTATCACCTTAGGTGCGCTTGTCTTATTTGTGAAGAAAAATAATGGGTCTATGCATATGTGTATTGATTATCGATGTTTGAACAAGGTGAGGATTAAGAATAAATATCCTCTTCCTCGTATTGATGATTTATTTGATCAGATTCGAGGTGCTTTGATATTTTTGAAGATTAATTTAACGTCCAGGTAACACCAGTTGAGGATTAGAGCTTTGAATATTCTGAAGACAACCTGTTAGACTCAGTACGGTCATTATGATTTCTTGGTCATGTCTTATGGGTTGACCAATGCCCTAGTGATAACGCTCAACTTACACATCAATTTAAGTGCAAGACGGTCGTCATTAATATATTTACCCAACTTTGTAGTTGGGGTTGAATCCATAAGGAACAATATGAATGGCGATCTAATTGATTCGGAATAATAGATGCAAATTAAATTCAAACCAATGATACAAAAAGATAAAAATGGGGAAGATAGGTATCTACACTAATATTTCTTTATTGGATTTTCTAGTATAAACTGAGGGCTACGAATAATTAGAGTTTTAACAATTATGCACGGATCTTGGGATTATACATTACTAAGGAGTGATATGTGGGTGTTAACAATCAACCTCAATTTAATAAGCCAAATATGGGTAGGTTTGGTTATAGATTTTGATGCTAGTCTTTCAACAAAACACCAAACTTTCACCTAGTGATTCTTTGGAATACCTAATAGGTGTGTTCAACAATTGGTAACCACAACCTTAGTCTAGGCATCCCTATTTATAGGATGATACCTATGGTGTAGTCAACCTTACATTCATATTTATGTCTAAGATAGTGAAAATTAAGCAAACTACACACATAGTTGTCTGTCAATGCTTTGGTCTCCACATCCCTCTTTCAAAGATGATATGGATACCTAAACTTCACCCAAAACCCTTCTTTCGAAGATAGATTTGTGTATTTTAGAGCATGGAGCTTTCACTCATCATACCCATGTGGGTATTTAGGGATTTTGCCCATCAAAACCCAACCAAATTAGCTTAGAAATGATAAAAACCATAAACATAAACTACTAAATAGAAGTTAATCAGTAACAACCCACATACATTTTAACCCTTATTCACACATTACCCCAAGAGGGAGATATATCTACACATAAGATAAATAAGTATAGATATAACTAAAATATCCATTGACATGACTTGTTAAAGATTAAGTGAACGTTACTTCAAACTTGGCACTACCACAATCTAACAGTGGAAGTGAGCTAATCTTCCCCTTAGAAAGTCTCCAATATATTCTTTACCCAAAATGTATACAATATTTTCTTCTCCAAAAATAGAGTTTTATCAACTACCAAAGCTAAACCTAAAAATTGGGGAAGATGATATTTGATACATAAATCAAGGGTTTGGGTCATTTTGTCTAAAATTGGGATCAGCCACGTAAATTTCTATATTTGTCCTTAGGTTGAATTATTCCGCTAACCCGCAATTGCACGACTCTAGCAGCGACCGTGGTTACGCGACCGTGGGTAACTTCTATAATCACGTTTGATTGAATTTTGATTGACTGCCGCGGTCACGGTCAGCGAAACGAGACCGTGGCACCTGAGGCCTTTTTGCTCCAAGTATTCAGCTCTACTTTCCTGATTTTTTTTCAATCAATTTAAGCTCCATTCCACATCTTTCTATCTTTTCAACTCTATACCTTCAAAGAGTGGATATTAGTGTATTTTCTGAAAATTATGTCTCGTTTATTCATACAAAACAAGTTAATGTATACGAATGTTGAGTGTGAATGAGTGGTAAGATCACCACTCATCGACACCCCTAACTTAAAGCTATTTCTTGTCCTCAAGCAACACTACCTCTTACCATGAGACAGTCATTTATGCCCAAACTTCATGCCTTAAAGATCACAATGACTTTAACCTTAGTCACTACCACAAGTAGCCTATTGCAAATTATCTAAGCTAATTTCACTACACCCCTCATTATAAAATGCTACATCTAAGGCTACATAGTACTTCAAAGAGAGACCAAGAAACAAAGAATCAATACTCTATAAGTGACTCCCTTTTTACCACAACTAAGCTATACTCCATTTGCCTTATTGTCGGAAGGTGAAAAAATCACCCACCTCAACTTTTTTCACATACAAACCTTATAAGAAAATAAATTCCTCACACCAAGCTACAAAATATGCTACAATAAATTTTAAGTGGATAAATCTCTCCCTCACAAAAGAAATCTCCATTCAACAAGTGTCATACCAGAGGTTTGCCCCTATTTTTGATTTCCATTACAAAGAAAGTAAGTGGTTGGTGATCTCTATGGAATTTCTAAGATCGTAACGTAGATTCGAGTTAGGGTAGGATATCATTTTGGGTAAAACATGGCTATATCCTTCCTTGAACATATACATCTCAATTTTTCAATTCCCCTTTTTTACTATGGGCCACTCTTCTTTGTTTTTTCTCTTTTATCATGCCTACTTTTTATTTCCTTTGTTTACCCAAGTTCTTTCAACACTTTTTCTTGAACTTTAGCGCAATTCTTTCCTTTGCTCAGCTCTTTTTTCTTATATTCGGATCTTTTCAAAGTCTAGGCACATTAGGAATATAACTACATCTTTGTGGCACCAAACTTAATTTCATCAATATTTACCATGCCCAACTTAAGCTTTTATCCTCAAATTATATTTTCAAGTACAAGGAGGGTATGGTTCAAAGGAGGAATTAAAAGAATGGTTTACAGCTTGTAATGTGTTTTCCAAAGAAAGGTCCAAAGGCTCATAGTGGGTAACTAGGGATTATATTCATGCTTGTGTAGGATTTTTAGGCTAGAGTTGGCTTCCATAATCACAAAGGTGGCCTAAGATCATTTCTCCAACCAAATACAATCAACATTAACTTTGAAAGACTAACGGGGCAAGTTCTAGATAACACAAGTATACTAGAGATGCATGAAAATATCTCACCATACATGGCATGCAAAATTCACCAAGGGAGTTCAAATGTCCCTCCCGCTAAAGACAAATTTAGAGTATCTATTTATATTTACAAGTTAAAATCTTGTGGAGCCACAAAAAGAGAAAAAGTTTTGTTACCAAATTGCTCATGTCCATGCCCTTGATTTTGTTTTGAAAATTTTTGGACGGAGTGAGGTGTTTATTTTACATTAGCACCACATGCAATTTACTTAAATATGGCAAAAACCAAAGCCTTAGTCTGACAATGAGGCTCAAAATGTGAAAACTACCCACATGGCTACTTAGACTTCGCCAATCACGTATAACATGATCCCAAACTTACAACTTACTATGCTAGAGGTACTCAGACTTCCCTTGTAATTTTTTATATTTATTCTATGAGTACTCCGAATTCCCTTTCATCTATGCATCAAAACCCAAACATGATGCTTTACCCTTAAGAATGTCGTCACTCAATCCATCACAGGGCAAAGCTTTTCATGCATTACAAAAATTAAAATAAAATTAAATTAAAATAATACTAAAAATAAAATAAAATCATGATAATCCATAAAATGTGAACACTATCAGAGTGCCTAAATAAGAAATCTCAAAAACAAAACAATATCCAAAATATCATCTAAAAACAAATTAAAAACATCATCCAAAATGCCATCATAATAATACCAAGCACATCCAAATACTACAAATATAGGGACAGGCACCCCCAACTGAAAATCTAGCAGTGTCACCACTTCCTAATCAACAGTATTAGAGAAAAGGGTGCTCACTGAATTAGCCTCAAGACCTATTCTCTTCGATAAAACCTGAATCATCTCCATCATTATCAGTATCATACCACTTAGTGGGGGCCTCATCATTGATCTCAACCCTAGGTAAAGTTAGTTGATAATTGGGGTTGAGCACCTTGAAGATGCCCTTTACCCCCTTCCATAGCTTCCTGAAGAATTTATCTTGCTTTTTCTCTCTCTTCACTATTTTCTTATGTGATTCCCTGAGGCCCCTATGTGATACAACTAAGGATGAATAATCTCTCTCCAAGTGGGCAATAGTGGCTCCCTGCTTCTCCTTCTCCTTCCTATATTACTCATAGTTTGACTGAGCTACATACGAGTGATAAGCGGTGGAAGGCTATCCTGGTCCCTGAGGCAATTTGTAGAGTAGCTATCTATCCACTTACATTTGACCTAATATATCATTGAGAGGGTTGGCTGATGAAGGCCTATAAGAGTGTGTGTCCTCTTGGTTCAATTTGCTGTAGTCCGCTTTTCTCTTCTTGCCCTGGCCTGGGGCACCTTTACCTCTAAATTTAAGTGGGAAGATGAAGGTGCCTGGGAGCACCCAAATATTTGTAGCATACTCCTCCACCTGTGCCCTCCTGTATAGTTTTGTGATAAGGGAAGGGAAAAATGTATACCTCTATGATTTCTGATATACCTCCAGTCTGAATGCATAATCTTGCTCACATTTAGGGTGATGCCAGAGAGTAGATACATTACCATCCAAGCTCGTAAGTCTGTAATAATGGTCATGTGAGTGCATGGTGATAATCGGCTACAAATAATATTCTGGCCTCAACTGTAAAGTCATTCATTAGAATATCACTCTTGGTAGTGGCCCAGGGAAATCTTTGCCAGGACATAAAATATTTGTCATCTAGGTCCCTGGCTAATATGATTTTGTATGGAACTGCTTTATGTCAGCATTTGGGAGTTCATAAACCTTGTTTATCCACTCTTTCCCAAAGTTAACTTGCTTTTCTCAAATCGTCATCACTGGATTTGTGAAAGAAACTATGCTCATGTTAGCGTAGAATTCACGCACCCAATGCTCATTTGCAATACAGAGTTCTGGGGCAAAGCATAGCCACCCAGTTTGAGTGAGTCTAGCATGAAAACTTGGGAACTTTGTCTAAGTTGATACCCCTTTTAGGAAGTAACTTAGTCCTGTGCAAATCCGCATTGTAGAGGTTCTAACATTATGGGGTCATGAACTTGGTATTATCAAATCTCTCCATCTCTGAGGCTTAGATCCTGTAAGCAATAAACTTAGGCTATCATCAGTACTGTCATACCACAAATATACTAAATCAAACAAATAAATATAGGCGGCAGTGTTATAATAGGTTTTAAGGGCAAAAATGGGTGTCAAAATTTTTTCAGTTCCTACAGACACTGACCTCAAGTATGTCGATCGTAGAGCAATGACTACAATTGTGATACTGCAATCGCAATCAACGGGACCACAATAGCGATACCTAAGACCACCATCGATAGTTCTACACATCACTCAAAATACATAATTTTAACCCCAACTTTGTGTTCCAACTAGTCACATAAACATCATAATTAGGGAAATCGAGCCTAGACTACGTGATTATAGTCCCAAACTTGAAGGAATTATCCTTAAAATCTTTGGGTCATTGAATCGAACACAATGTATACACATTAATTTCAATATTTTTAGGCTGAAATATTGGTACTCAAGACTTCCCCAAATGATGTGTACACAACCTACAATAGCTAACCACAATAATTAATACAAACACGCACAATTTTGGCATTATAGATACTATTTCATGCCCATTTCTAAACTACATATCCCAAGCCTACAATGACAATAAGAGTAAGGGAGTTTGAGACTACATACAAAGTAAATGACGTCAAAGGTTTGAAATAAAACCTTGAGTACTCTTGCATAGCCACAAATTTGAGGGAATTTGAGAAAATATGAAAATGAGGCATATAAAAAAATTGCATTCGGATGGTCTTTTTAATTTGAGTGATCCGCGATCATGGTTCGAGTTATGCGATCATGGTCATGCGGCCTCCACAATCGTGGTGGAGCAGACCATGGTCGTAGTAACTAAGACCAAACAATCGGGTTTCCTGCACTTCTTATTTATTCCAATCATGCTAATTTCACACATTCCTTTTTTCAAAGTCACTCAAATTTCTCTTAGCATCATATTTCATAGATTATGTATGCAACAAAACAAAACAAAAAAATCTACTCTAACATGCATAAATCTAAAGGATATGTGCCACTTTTCATGGGGTGATGGGTTGCCTCCCATCGGACACTTAGTTTAACGTCGTAACAAAACACCCCTTCCATTTCTTTTTGTGCTTCCACTTAGAAGATTTAAATCTCCATCCCAGCTTTTGCTCAATATACAATAAGTAGCAGAGGGACAAAAGATTTAGATCTTCAAAGATAAAACTTGGAAGAGGTGATGAAATGGCAAGCAAGCTTTGATATTGCCATTTTGCAGATTTGACCTTTTACAAAACTTTACATCAAACATATAGTTTGGCTCCTTGGGTAAAAGTGATCACATCAATGGTCCATTCATTGTACTTTGGAAGTTGAGCATCTTGTCCATTGATGGATGGGGTTCTATATGCTCCTTTGGAATGGCAAACTCTAAATTATAAGAATCGAACTCCTTCTCCCCATGATCAACTATTTGCCTAGGTAGATGGATTACCATCCATCCTCCAAGAACATTGTTGAGAAGTTATTTGAACGAGGTCCAACCCCTAATTTTAGAATTGTTTCCTCTAAAGAATCTTCACACCAAAATGAGATAGAGTCATTATAGGAGATTTTCCTTGATTCTTCTTGAGACTCTAGCACTATTTCTTTTATTTTGGCTTCTTCGTCCTTATTTGATTCTGTTGATTGGGAAGTCTCTGAGGAGTCTTCACTACTAAGCTCATTATCGTGGCTTGGTTTGTCTTATTAATGAACCTCCTCTTGGGGAATGGGCCAAGTTGGGAGATTTGCTACAATGATGTTCTTGCCTAATTTTTTTCCTTAACATTTTCCTAGTTGAACACCCCGTAAGCTTTATGCAAGTCTTGTGTATTTTCCCTAGTTATAGCTACCCAATCAAAAATAGTTTGAAGCATTGCTCTAAAACTGATGGGTTTGGTTTGTTGCTCCTCTTTCCTTCCATCATAAGACCTATCAATCTCATAAGAAAAACTAGTAATTTAGTTAGTATCCTAGAGGGAGGGGGCATTTTTATAATCATCCCAATGTCCATCTCGACCACTAAACAACGAGCACCTAGACTCCCTATAGGGATTATAGTTATAATCTTTCCTAAAATGTGGTCCTTCATAGATTTGAAAAGGGTCGTCAGGGTAGGAATCCCAATTATGGACATCATACTTATCAGAAGATTCCATAGAGAAAAATATAAATAAATTAAAATATACCTAAAAAGAAAAATTAGAGACAAATATATACAAGACTGAGTTCAAGTACGTAACTAAAAATCCAAACTAACTAAATACGCCAAATTGTTCCTAGAAACGGTGCCATTTTTTATAACACTCAAATTACACATCAATTTAAGTGCAAGACGATCGTCGTCAATATATTTACCCAACTTTTAAGTTGGGGTCAAATCCATGAGGAATAATGTGAATGGTGATCAAATTGATTTGGAATAATAGATACAAGTTAAATTCAAACCAATGATACAAAAAGATAAAAATAGGGAAGATAGGTATCTATACTAATATTTCCTTTTGAGTTTTTTCTAGTATAAACTCAGGGCTATAAGTAATTAGATTTTTAATAATTATGCATGGATCTTGGGATGATGCATTACTAAGGGAGTGATATGTGGGTGTTGGAAATCAACCTCAATTTAGAAATACAAATATGGGTAGGTTTGGTTATAGATTTTCATGCTAGTCTTTCAAGAAAACACCAAACTTTCACCTATTAATTCTTTCAAATACCTAATAGGTGTGTTCAACAATTGGTAACCACAACCTCAATCAAGGAATCCCTATTTATAGGATGATACCTATGGTGTAGTCAACCTCACATTCACCCTTATGTCTAAGATAGTGAAAATTTAGCAAACTACACACATAATTGTGTATCATTGCTTTGGTTTCCACATCCCTCTTTCGAGGATGATATAGATTCCTAAACTTTACCCAAAACCCTTCTTTCAAAGATGGCTTTCAGATTTTTGGAGCATGGAACTTTCAATCATCATACCCATGTGGGTATTTGGGGATTTCTCCCATCAAAACCCAACCAAATTAGCTTTGCAATGATAAAACCCATAAATATGAACTACTAAATAGAAGCTAATCAATAACAACCCACACATACTTTAGCCCCTATTCACCCCTAACCCCAAGAGGAAGATCTAGCTAAACATAAGATAAATAATCATAGATATACCAAAATCTCCATTAAAATGACTTGTTGAATATCAAGTGAATGTTGCTTCGAACTTGACACTACTACAAATCAACAATAGAAGTGAGTTAATCCTCCGCTTAGAAAGTCTCCAATGTATTCTTCACCTAAAGTTTATACAATATTTTTTTTCTCTAAATATAGAGGCTTATCAACTACCAAAGCTAAACCTAAAAATTAAGAAAGATGTAATTTGATACATGAATCAAGGGTTCGTGTATTTTTGGCCAAAATTGGGATCATCCACGTACATTCCTAGATTTACCTTTGGGCTGAATTATTCTGCTAAGCCACAATCACATGAATATGGTAGCTACCATGGTTACGGGATCACGGCTAACTTTTGTGATAATGTTTGATTGACTTTTCCTTGACTGCCACAGTTGCGATCAGTGGACCACGACCGCGATACCTGAGGCCTTTTTGCTCTAGGTCTTTAGCTATACTTTTGTGCTTTTTTTTCAATTAATTTAAGATCCATTCCACTTCTTTCTATCTTTTTAACTCTATACCTACAAAGAGTGGATATTAGTGCATTTGATCACAATTATGTCTCATTTATTCACCCAAAATAAGGTGATGCATACAACCGTTAAGTGTGAATGAGTGGTAAGATCACCACTCATCACCTAGACATATTCATGGTGTTGATGAATTAGATATTTTGATTATATCTCAAATTTTTTTTTATTATATTTATAGATAATATCTTGGTTTATTCTAAGAGTAAGGCCAATCATAAGGACAATTTATGGATTGTGCTCCAGAGATTGAGGGATGAGATATTATTTGATAAGTTCTCTAAGTGTGAGTTTTGATTGGAGTCTCTCTTTCTTGGGTCATGTGGTGACCAAGGATGGTATTATGGTTGATCCAACCAAGATTGTAGTATTTCATGATTGGTCTAGACCTACTTCTTCTATCAAGATTTGGAGTTCTTTTTTATTTTGCAAGTTACTATCGATTTAGTTGAGGGTTTTTCATCTATCATCTATCGAAGCTCCATTCACCAAGCTAACTCAGAAGAAAATTTTTTGAGTGGTTCGATGCTTGTGGGGTGGGCTTTTAAAAGATCAAGGATTTATTGACTTCAGCTCCTATCTTGACTTTGCCCATGGAGGGAGTGGGTATTATATTTTTCTATGATACTTTTGGTGTTGGGTTAGGTGTTGTGTTGATGCAGGAGGGTAAGGTAATCTCTTATGCTTCTCTTCAATGGTATCCTTATGAGAGGAATTATCCTACCCATGATTTGGAGTTGTGTACAGTTGTTTTTTCTTTAAAGATGTAGAGATTATACTTATATGAAGTCCCTTGTGAGATTTTCTTAAATCATCTAGCCTTCAACATTTCTTCACCCAACGAGATCTTAATACGAGACAATGCCATTGGCTTGAGTTGCTTAAGGATTATGACTTGACTATTCTCTATCATCTGGGTATGGCTAATATAGTTGTGGATGCCATGAATAGGAAGTCGACTAGCATGGGTGTCTTGGCTCATTTTTTGACCCAAGAGAGGCCTATTGCCCTAGATATTCTATCTTTTTCTAACAATATAGTTAGGCTTGCTATTTTGACACCTGTTATATTTTTGCATTCGTAGATGCTAGGTCTTCTTTGATGGATCAGATTCGGACTCATCAATTTGATGATATTATGTTAAGAGTGATTTAAGATAATGTTTTGTATGTCTAGGCTAAGTAATCCTCACTTATACTCAATAGTGTCTTGAGGATTGGTGGCCCAATTTTGGTACTGAGAGTGGGTGATTAGATTAGACTAATTTGTGACAAGGCTCATTGTTCTCGATATTCCATCTATCTAAGAGTGACTCAGATGCATCAATATTTGAGGCAACATTACTGGTGGTGCAGTATGAGAAAAGATGTAGCATAATTTGTAGCTCGTTGCCTATGTTTCCAGCAAGTAAAGGAGAGCATTTAAGAACTGGTGGTTTTTTAGAGGTTTCCCATTAATAGATCACTATGGAATTTTGTATAGGGTTATCTCTTTACTTTTTAAGGCTTTGACAGTGTTTGGGTCATCATTGATCATTTACCAAATATGGTTATTTTAATCCAGTCCAGGTTTTCTTTAGTGATAAGACATTGGCCCATATCTATATTTGTGAGATAGTATATCTCTATGGGGTGCCAGTTTCTATCATCTCAAATTGAGGTTTAGTGTATACATTTCACTTTTGGAAGACTTTTCAGGAGGAGTTAGGTACTTGGGTTGATCTTAGCATGAAATTTCACCCCTAAACCAATGGCTAGATAGAGCAAACTATTTAGGTTTTGGTGGATATTCTTTATGCTTGTGTGATACATTTTAGAGGCCAGTAGGAGCACCATCTAGCCTTGGTAGAGTTTGTGTATAGTATTAACTATTATTCCAGTATTGAGATAGCTCCTTTTAAGGCTTTGTATGGCAGACGTTGTCACTCTCCAGTTGGTTAGTATGATGTTTTTGAGGTTAAACCTCGAGGTACGAACTTACTTTATGAGTCTTTGGATAGATCTCATATCATCCAGGATAGACTTTGAGCGACTCAGAGTAGGCAGAGCTATTATGTAAATCGTATGCTTCATGCCCAAGGTTTAGTATGATCATGTCTTCCTTTGTGTGTTGCCAATGAAGGGTGTATTGAGGTTTGGGAGCAGGGTAACCTTATCCCTAGGTATATTGGACCTTTTGAGATCCTTTAGACTATATTTGATATGGCTTATGAGTTTTCTTTTCCTCCAGATTTATTAGCTGTTCATCTTGTTTTTCATGTTTCCATGCTTAAGCATTATATTCTAAATGAGTCAGATGTTATTCATTAGGACTCGATTCAGCTAGATGTGATGTCGTCTTTTGTTGAAGAGCCTATATCTATCCTAGCCAGAGATGTTAGACGATTGCATTCTAGAGTTATTCATGTGGTTAAGGTCTAGTGGAAGCATCGACCTGTATATGAGTCTACTTAGGAGATCGACTATGATATGTGTAGTACTTATCCTCAGTTTTTCACTTATTTGGGTATTTACTATTGGCTTTAGTTTGAGAACGAACTAGATTCTTAATGATGGATTATATAATGACCTAATTTTTGGAGTTTTGTGTGAAGTGTGTGTTTCTATATGATTTGCCCATTTTACCCCTCCCTGTGGTTTCATTATGGTATTTCTGGGGTGTAGGGATATTTAGCACAGTTTCCAATGCATTTTGTCTTGACATATGTGGAATTATGGTTTTTGATGGATTCATAAGCCATATAGTTTACTTTGGTCAACATTTATTGATATGTACATCGGATGGCAGACTGTGCCATCTAGTTTGAAACAATGCTTTTAGGTTAGTAACATGGTTGGTTTGGTTTTATGGCTTTTATATCTTATTTCAACCGTCAGTTCAAAAAGTTGTAAAATTGGGTTTCGGGGGTCAACTCTGTGATAATGACGTGTTTTTAAAAATCTAATATCTCTATTGAATCTGAAGCATTAAATTTGATAGGGTAGCATAGTTTGTTTGCATTCTCGGTATTTCAAATGAATCCTGATGGGCCCACAGAGACTTGTAATTCTGTAAGTCTCCAGCTAGTGCACTTCAACTAGTATAGTTGCTAAAATGCCATTTTGGCCAATTTAGCAACGGATGCTAAATTGTCAATTGGTCATTTTAGCAGCCAGCTGCCAAATAGTTAAGGGCTCTTTAGTGGCCCTTGTACGCTTTAGTAGTGGGCACTAAAGCGTCCCTTGCCCATAATAGTAGACTGGTTGCCTTGGTGGGTACCACTAAAATGACGCTTGATTGCTTTAGCGGTTACCGGTAAAGTGGCCACTTTCCCGCTTTAGCGGCAGTAGTGGCCGTGGGTATAAATTGTTTTTTTATTTTCTTCACTATTTTTGAGACTTGGAGCTTGATCTTTTGAGAAATTTCTTCCATTTTTAAGCATGGGTAAACTCGAAATCCCTGTTTCAATTACTTTTCTTTGATTTTAAACATTTAAACATTGTTAAATCTTGGATTCAAAATGGAATTTGGGGATTTTGGCCCGAAAGGCCTAAAAATTATGTTTCTTCGATTTAAACCCCAATTTCAACATGATTTCACTTGGGTTTTCTTCTATGAGTTCCTTTAATAATGAAAATATATTTTTGAATAAAACTTCTGGTTTTACCCTTCTTTTTTGAAAAACCATTTTGGAGGTTCGTTTTGACCCTAAATAAAAAGTGATCAATATAGGTATCAATGGCTTTCTTTTAACTCGTAGATTCTATATTTGTACTTTAGTTTATTTTGGATCCGTTCTGAGGAGATAGCTCCTAATTAAAGGCTCTTAGGATCAATTTTGGCATTCGGGGTAGGTTATGGCTTAAGTTTCTTCAGATTAGGTTAGTTAGTCAATAATACTATAAAAGCATGCTATATGATGGGGTTGTACCACAAAAAATGTGTTGGGTGATTTTTGTGCCTGTGGAGATGCCTATATGAATAATATTTTGTGGTTTGAGACATTAATTGCTATGTGTGACCATTTGGGGTTTTGTATGATATTGTTGGCCTGGTATTGATAAATGTATGTTTTATTATATGCTTTTTGGTTAGAAAATAGAATTATGTGGTATCAATGATATTTTCTTGCATGTTTCACTTGGTGGTTTCTGGATTATATTAGATCATTGATGGTTAGTTGATTTATGTGGATTTTTGGCTCACATGATTAGTAAATTGGTTGAATATTTTATATTTTCATTTTGGTTGGTTGTTAGCAGTACATCCCTATGTCATATTCATTAATGAAACATTGGTACCACTATGGAAATACTGGCTTTTCTGATAAAAATTTGACATCCTAAAAACCCTCTTTCGATGCAAATATCGAAATGAGGTATGAATATTTGTTGTGTACGGGTTGATGAATACCCCATGGTTCCTATGTTAGGAAGCTTTATCTCTGTAGGTGTATATGAAGGTTGTGTGAAAACCTCGTGTATCACATCATCATCATCATCATCATCACCACCACTTCATTGGACTTATATATTATGCTTATGTTGTAATTGTATTTTCTATCTTTGGCTTGATAGTTGTCTGTTTGTTCTACCTTTTTATACTTGTATTTGATGTTTTGTATATTTTATATTCTTTCCCTAACCATATTTGTTTATGTATTTTTAGCAGAACTGTTACTGGAGACGGTGTGGGATACCGTTTGAAATATGTTTTTACTGCAGGTGATGCACCCATAGTTTGTGTTTATAGGCTTTATTTTCTACTTTACTTAGTCAACCTATGATACTTATTGAGTACAAGGGACCGCACTCATCATTACTCTGCCCTTTCATTGCAAATCCAGATACAAGTGCGCTGCATGAATAGTTAGTTCAGGTGATACTTGGAACCTATTCTAGGTAGCGGTTGATCTATGCATCCAAAAATGACTTCTACCTTTTCTTATCTAGACTATGTCTTACTTGAATTTAGAGAAAGAGTTCTGTTCCTATTTAGATATCTTATGTATTTTTTACCTTGAGTTGTACCAGTTAGTTCTTATACTGTGACACCAGGTTATGGGATTTGGTTGGTATCTTAATTATATTTTTGCTTTTACTATATATATATATATATGTGGTTCGTCTGCATTCTAGGGGTCTTGCCCAGTTTGGTATTGATTTTCTCATTTTATATCAGTTTGGGTTATAGGCTTACTTATTAAGGCTTTCCACGACAAGTGACATCATGCCCTTAGTTTTTGGGTCGTGACATTTATCATGTCACTTGCATCATGTTTAGCCTATATCAATTATTTTCCCTATCACATACCTAGTACATTCAAAGTACTAATCACATACTTTCTTTTAAATAAATTGTCTTACATTATAGGTTTTGGTGTTCAGCATTCAGATTGCGCTTACTATGATTATGCACCATATCATCAATAGTTTTTGGTGAGTCCTCATCATTCGAGGGTCATTTATTTTATGACCCAAGACAACCCCCTAGTCGCAACACGGTGCTCAGAGGTACAAATGACCCTAAGCTAACCTATGGCTTTGAAAAATACTAATAAACTGAAGCAAATAATGAGATACTGAGAAAAAACTAAGATGAAATGAAAGGAGTTTAATAAAAGAAAAATCAATACTAGATTTCTAAACGGAGACTGCTTGACATAATCAACATGCTAAAAATCTAACTATCTATTTGAAAGCCTCTAAATTATATGAGTTGTTATTACAAGCTCCAAACTATGACTATCTTAAACTAGAATATTAATTGTATAAATTGATTATAATTGTCCCTCAAATAATGAGGACTCACCAAACAATATTGTTAATATGGTGTGGAATTGTACTAAGCGAAGTATGAATGCTGAACGTCTGAACCTATATTATAAAACAATATAGCTTAAAGAAAGTATCGATCAGTACATAGAATGCACTGAATATGTGAGATGGGAAATAACTGATCTAGGTAGAACATACTGCATGTGACATGGTAAACTGATTCAAGACCAAGTAAAATAAACATGTATTGTATGATATGCTGAGTACAAGGTTATTCGAGTATCTAAATATGAAATATTAAATGTAGACTGTGGGAGCTACTATTAACCGACATAGCCTAATCTAAGCTAACTATGGTCCAACCTATAGCCCTAGTTGGATGAGTGTTCAGTACCTAGCCAAGGATATATACACAAACTTACATGGATCTACTAAATAATATCTAAAAGGGTTAAGGTGTCAAGCCTAGTCTGATGGGTGACCTTTTAGAACCTACGGTGGAGCCATAGTTCTTGTAATTAGGAACTTCTAGTAAGGGACTCAACCTAACTGATGCGTGAGCCTTCATCCCTGTGTCCGCTCAGTTCTAAGTACTACTCCAATCTAAATGACACTAATAATTAAAAATGCTCAATAATATTAATATTCTAAAACCTAAGAATATATGTATAATATGAATGTATTTAGTAACATATAAGCTAGAGGATCTAATACTAATAAGTGTGTGCATAAAATCTTAGGTCATCAGGTGTTCATAAACGACCATATATGAAGAATGCAATTAACAATGACAACACTACAATCTAAAAATAATAAGGAATTTCATAACTCAAGCTCAAAATCAAGAATTCGTCAATATAATGAGATTTCATTGTTATGAGTATGTAAAAATGCTCAAATTTATGGGAAAACATACCTTCATGGTTTAGTCAAAGCAATAAACTAAAATCTTAAGGAATTCACACTTTATATTTAAATCTTAAGCTTGAAAGGTGAATTAAACTTGGGGAATTTACTTAACTTTAGGACTCAATGGGTGAAAGGAAACCTATTGATGAAATCCCACATACCTGAGGTTGGAAACCTTGATGAAATCTTTGGATTTGAAGTCAAAAGCTGAAAAGCTGTAGTGCTTGCTTAGAGAAGAAAATCACCCCCTTTTCTTTAAATTTTCTAAGTGTTGAGTGAATTTTGAGGAATGGGTGATTTGGGGGTGCTTTATAATAATTATTCAGCCTTTGTGAATCTTAAACAACGTAGGTTTGGTCTTGAAAGAGTGGTAAAAGACCAAAAACTCTTTAAAATTATGTGGAAAACTCCTTAAAGCAGTCGCGATGGCTCAGGTGACGACTCAGGGTCAGGCAAAAAGTCGTACCCCGAGTTATAGCCAACTTACTCAAATTTAGGTTCCCACTACTATCACTATGACACGTAGAGTAACCCAATGATCCATAGGGTCTAACGATGACTCTTCGTCTTTGTCATCGTCATTGAAAGCTATGACAGGGCTTTAGTAAACTACCTATAATTTCTTACTTTGATATCGAATTAAGGAAAACTAAATAGGTTGGAAATCTAATTCAATTATATATATTTTGGTGGGTCTTGAGTTAAAAAATACTTTGTAATATAGAACTTATTCTCATTTTAAGTGGACTATAGTAATATATTTCTCAATAATTCAATTAGCAAGGGATAATTTGACTTTTCTATAAGCTAGGAGTTATTTGAGGACTTAATATATATCTAAATCACTTATAAAACTACCAAAACATAATGTTTGTTTTTGCATGTACTTTAAGCATGGTTCTGATATTGGATTGGATTTTTGAGGTGTTATAATATCTTTTCTTGGAGTCATTTGTCCCAGAATGAAAGCTAACTAAGCTAAAGTGTAGAGGAAAGAGGTGTAATCCCACACTGAATTCCTATGACCTGAATAATGACTTTATAACTGAGTCTGTAGTAAAAATATAGACTGAACCAAACTCATTAATGCATATTATGACATAAAAATAATTGGATGTCCTGAGATAGAAAGAATTATCTAAGGGGAAAGTATTACCTCGAGTTGGGACTAAATTATAAGAGAAATGATGGGGGTATGTTGTCATCATATCTGCTTCTATTTCGTAAGTAGATATCTCATTTGACTTATTTCTCCATACAACCTTTACCAAAGTGACCTCCTTATTTTTTATCTTACAAACCTAATAATCAAGGATCTCAACTAGGACTTCTTCATAAGAGAGACTATCTTACACACCCACACACTTTAAAAGAACAACTGATGTTGGATCACTGATTTTTTTTTAATAGGGAAATAATGTTTGGTGATTTTACCACTCATTTGCAAAAAATATTCATGCACATTACCTTGTTGTGAATGAAAAAATAAGACATAATTATGATTAAATGCATTAATATCCACTCTTTGCAGGCATAGAGTTGAGGGAGTAGAACGATGTGGATTGGAGCTGAAAATGATCAAAAGGGAGCAAGAAAGTGCAGTCGAATACTTGGAGAAGAAACTGGCCTAAGTTATTGCGATTGTGGTCTGGTGACCACTGTCATGGCAGTCAAGAAGAAGTTAATCAATTACAATCATGGAAGATAACCATGGTCATGTAGAAACGATCGCAACCATACCTGCGCAATCGCGACTTAGAGAAAGAAAGAATCCCAAGGACAAAATTAGAAATGTACGTGGATTATCCCAACTTTGACAAAAAGACTCAAACCCTAGTATCATGTATCATGTTCTATCTTCCCCAATTTTTAATATATTGTATAAATTTTGGGTGGAGAATACATTAGAGACTTTCTAAGTGGAGGATTAGCTCACTTTCATAGTTAATTTGTGGGAGTGTCATGTTTGAAGTAGCATTCACTTAATCTTCAACAATTCATTTTAATAGAGATTTTGGGTATATCTTTACTTATTTATCCCATGTGTAGCTAGATCTCCCTTTTGGGGTTATGTCTGAATATGGATTAAAGTATGTGTGGGTTCTTATTGTTAGCCTTTATTTGGTAGTTCATACTATTGGGTTTTATCATTTCTATGCTAACTTGGTTGGGATTGATGGGTGAAATCCCCAAATACCCATATGGGTTTGATGAGTGAAAGCTATAAATTCTAGAAAGCTCAATGCCATCTTCGAAAGAAGGGTTTTGGGTGAATTTCAAGAATCCACGTCATCCTTGAAAGAGTGATGCAGGGACCAAAACAATGATAGATAATTATTTCTGTAGTTTGCTAAATTCTCACTATCTTAGAAATAAGGGTGATTGTGAAGTTAACTATACCATGGGCATTATCCTAGAAATAGGGATGCCTAGATTGAAGTTGTGGTTACCAATTGTTGAACACACCCGTTTGGTATTCAAAAGAATCAACGGGTGAAAGATTAGTGTTTTATTGAAAGACTAGCATCAAAACTCATAACCAAACCTACCCACACATGTTCTACTAATAATGAAGTTAACCATTAGCATCCATATATCACTTTCCTTAATAATATACAATCCAAAGATTCATGCATTATTTTCAAAACTCTAATTATTCATTGCCCCAATTTTATACTAGAAAAAACACAAAAAAAAAGAAATATTAGTGTAGACTCCTATTTCCCCCATTTTTATCTTCTTGTACTATTGATTTGAATTTAAGGTGTATCTATTATTTTGAATTAATTTGATTGCCACTCACATTGTTCCTCGTAGATTCTATCCCGACTCCAAAGTTGGGTAAATATATTGACGATGACTGCCTTGCACTTCAATTGATGTGTAAGTTAAGCATTATCAAAAATGGTGCCATTGCTGGGGAACAATTTGGCGTATTAAGTTCGTTTGGAATTTTATTTACTTGCTTGTATTCAAGCTCGTATATATTTGTTTTTGATTTTCTTTTGTAGGTAGATTTTTATTTTATTTTACTTTTTTCTATGGCAATTTTCGAGAAGTATGATGTTGGTAGTTTGGAATCCTATCAAGACGACCCATGTCCAATTTATGACAAACCATACTTCCGGAGAGATTATAACTATGCTTCCTGGAAAGAGATGGATCCACTATCTTGATTCTATAGGGAGTATAGGTGTTCCTTGTGTAGTGGTTGGTGAGGATATTGGGTCGACTGTCCAAATGCCCTTCCCTCTATTATGCATGAAACTATTACTACCTTGACCATTTCCCAAGAGAAGGTTCATCAAGAAGAGAAACAAAGATATAGTGATGAGATTGGTAGCAAAGACTCCTCGGTGAATCCTAAATCTACCGACTCAAATGAGGAAGAAGAAGCCAAAATAAAAGGAATGGTGCTTGAGTCTCAAGAAGAAGCAAGGCAAATCTTTTATGATGACTCTAGGTCATTCCAGGGTAAAGATGCTTTGGAAAAAGCAATTTCGAAATTAAGGGTTGGACCTCATTCAACCCACTTTTCAATAATGTGCCTCAAGGATATGATAAGAATCCATACACCGAGACAAATGATGGATTGTGGTGAGATGGAGTATGATTCCTATATTTTGGAATTTGACTTTCCGAAAGAGCATATGGAATCCCGTCTATCAAAGGCCAAGTAGCACAACTTCTAATGCACAAAGAGTGGCCAATTGATGTGCTCACCTTTACCTATGGAGCCAATCTTAATGTTTGATGTGAAGTTGGGTAAAGGGTTCAAGTCTTCAAAATGGCTAGACCGAAGCTTGATTGCCATTTCCTTACCTATTCCAAGTTTCACCTTGGAATATTTGAATATTTTGTCCACCTATCGCTCATTGCATATTGAACAAATACTGGGAAAGAGATTCAAATCCTCTAAGTGGAAAAATAAAAAGAAGCAATGGAGGCATCGTTCCATGACGTTAAACTAAGCGCTCAATAGGAGGCGACCCATCATGCCATGAAAAGTTCCTCATATCCTTTTAATTTATGCATGTAGAGTAGATTTCCTTTTTGTTGTTATGCATGAATAATCCATAAAATGTTGGTTCTAAGAAGAATTTTGATTGAATTTGAAAAAGGAGCATGTGGAATGTGCAATTTGGACTAAACGGGAAGTGCAGGTGACTTGATTTTTGGTTGCATTTACTACGACCGTGGTTTGTTCCACCGCAATCACGGATGCCACGTGACTGCAATCGTGGAACTAAGACCGCGATCGCGGTCAAATCAGTTCAAATGACCATCCAAATGCCATTTCCCCCACACTTCTCTCTCAATTTCACTCAAAATTATCTCAAGTTTGTATCTTTGCATTGCATATCCAAGTATCAATTCATCCGCATTGCATATCTAATTTAGTAAATTGTCTCAACTCCCTTGATTTGGATGATTATATGCTTGAACTTTTAGTTTAGAAGATCCTGAAATGATGGTTTCCTCACTAAATGTATGCTTATTTGTGACTATTATTGTGGTTAGATATTATGGTTAGTGTACACACTAATAAAGAAGTCTTGAGAACCCAAATTTATCATTTAAATAATTAAACTAATTGTGTACTCTATGTGTTCGATTCAATGCCTCTATGAATTCTATGTTAAATTCTTGAGTTTGAGAGTATAATCATGATAACTAGGCTTAAGTCCCATAGTATTAATCTTTACGCGCCTAGTAAAATATGAATGTAGGGATAAAATTATATGGTCTAACTGAAGTATAGAACTACAAACTAAGGTCTTAGGTACCGTGATCGTGACACCGTGGTTGGGATCATTACTTCGTGATCTCTTTACTTGAGGGCAGTATCTGCGAGAACAAAAAATTTCCTACACATCCTTGTCTGCCCCCAGAACCTCTAAAACACTACCACCTGAGCTTATTTGTGTGATTTAATATATTTTTGGTATGATAATACTAATGTTGGTCTGAGTTACATTACTTATAGGTTCTCATCCTCAAAGATGGGAGATTTCAATGATACCAGATTCATGGTCGCGCAATGCTAACACCTCTACTATTAGGATTTCCCTAGGACAAAGCTACTCCCTGGAAGGGGTATCAACTTAGACAAGGTGGAAGAGAAGATCCCAGGAGTCATAGGGACCTCTGACTTTGTAATCTGACTGTACTGCCACGTACTTCTCATAATCTGTAATTATGGTTGGTTTTGGGAATTCTGAGTATTCGTGGCATAAATCTCAAGAATGCAAGGGAAGTCTGAGTACCTATAGCATTGTAAAGTGCAAATTTGGAAACATATTCTATGCCATCGGCAAAAGCTGAATAGCCATATGGTTGGTTTGCCCGTTTTGAGCCAAAATATGAGGCTAAGGCTTTGGTTGTTG
Organism: Capsicum annuum; assembly: GCF_002878395.1. Lineage (NCBI taxonomy): Eukaryota > Viridiplantae > Streptophyta > Magnoliopsida > Solanales > Solanaceae > Capsicum > Capsicum annuum. The sequence continues at coordinate 113,833,013 of NC_061115.1, read as the reverse complement.
CCATAGTTTAGAAAATTGTGAGTGGTGCTAATTTAAAATAAGAAACCCCCTCCGTCCAAAATTTTTCAAAACAAAATCAAGGGCATGGACACCGGATATTTTGTAACAAAACTATTTCTCTTTTTGTGGCTCCGTAAATTTTTGACTTGTGAATAGAAATAGATACTCCAAAATTGTCTTTATCGGAGAGGGACATTTGAACCCCCTTGGCGAGTTTTTTCATGCCATGTGTGGTGAGCTCTTTACATTTATCTCTTGTATACTTTTGTATTCTAGAACTTGCCCCGGTAGTCTTTCAAAGAAACTTTTGATTGTATTTGGTTGGAGAAATAATCTTAGGCCATCTTTGTGACTTTAGAAACCACTCTAGCCTAAAAAGCCTACCCATGCATGATTGTAATCCCTAGTTACCCACTTTGAACCTTTGGACCCTTGTGTTAGCAAACTCATTATAAACCGTGAACCATTCTTTTTATCCCTCTTTTGAACCATACCCTCCTTGAACTTAAAAATGTAATTTGAATTTAAAAGCCTAAGTTGGGGGTGGTAAAGATTGAAGGAAATAAGTTTGGGGCCAGGAAGTTGAAAGTGAAATGCCTAGTTGCCTTTACATTCAAACCACATTAATATAAAAAGAGAGGATCCGATAAAGGAATGAGTTGCAAGAAAAAGGAATGAAAGAAAAGTGGTGAACAAAGTAAGAGAAACATAGGCACATGAAAAGAAATAAAACAAAGAAGAGTAGCCCATAGTCAAAAAGGACGATTAAAAAGTGTGATGTAGATGTCCAAGGAAGGGTGTAGCTATGTTGTTTCCAAATGATATCCTACCCTGACCCGAACCTACATTACAAGCTTAGAAAGTCCTTCGAGATCTCCAACCATTTACTTTCTTTTTAGTAGAAATTGAAAATAGGGGAAAACCTATGGTATGACACTTGTTGCATAGAGATTTCATTTGTGTGAGAGATAGATTTTTTGAACTTAAAACTCCTTGTTGCATATTAGGTAGATTGGTGTGTGGAATTCTCTTTCTTGTGAGGTTGGCATGTGAACAAGTTGAGGTGGGTGATTGTGTCACCTCCCGAACAATGAGACAAATGGAGTACAACTTAGTTTTAATCAAAAAGTGAGTCACTTCTAGAGCATTAGTTGTTGTTTCTTGATTACTCATTGAAATGTTGTGTATCCTTTGATTATGCATCTTATGATAAGGGGAGTAGTGAAAATTAACCTAGCCCATATGCAATGAGTTACTTGTGGTAGTGACTAAGGTTAAAGTCATTGTGATCTTTAAGGAATGAAGTTTAGGCATAAATAATTGTGTCTCATGGTAAGAGGTAGGTTGCTTGAGGACAAGCAAAAATTTTAAGTTAGGGGTGTTAATGAGTGGTGATTTTACCACTCATTTGCACAAAATATTCATGCACATTACCTAGCTGTGAATGAATAAATGAGATATAATTATAATTAAATGTATTAGTATCCACTCTTTAAATGTATAGAGTTGAGGGAGTAGAACAATGTGGATTGGAGCTAAAATTGATCAAAAGGGAGAAAGAAAGTGCAGTCGAAGACTTGGAGCAAAAACTGGCCTCAGTTACTGCGGTTGCGGTCTGGTGACTGCTATTGCGGTAGTTAATAAAAAGTCAATCAATCGCAGTTAAGAAAGATAACTGCAGTCAAATAGACGTGGTCATGGCCATACCCACGCGATGGCGGTTTAGCAGAAGAAAGCAGCCCAAGGGCAAAATTGAAAATGCACGTGGATGATCCCAATTTTGATAAAAAGACTCAAACCCTAGCATTATGTATCATATTCCATCTTCCTTAATTTTTAGTTTCAGCTTTTGAATTCATAGCCTCAATTTTTGGAGGAGAAAATATTGTATAAATTTTGGGTGAAGAATGCATTGGAGACTTTCTAAGTGGAGACTTCAAAATGGCTAGACCGAATCTTTTCATTGTTGATTTGTGGGAGTGTCAAGTTTGAAGTGGCATTCACTTAATCTTCAACAAGTCGTTTTAATAGAGATTTTGAGCATATCTTTACTTATTTATCTCATGTGTAGCTAGATATCCCTCGTGGTTATGTCTGAATAGGGGTTAAAGTGTGGGTTGTTATTTTTAGCCTCTATTTTGTAGTTCATACTTATGAGTTTTATCATTGCTATGATAACTTGGTTAGGATTTGTGGGTGAAATACCCAAATGGGTTTGATGAGTGAAATCTCTAAAATCTAGAAAGCTCAATGCCATCTTCGAAAGAAGGGTTTTGGGTCAACTTTAGGAATCCACATCATCCATGAAAGAGGGATGTCGAGACCAAAGCAAACATAGACAATTATGTGTGTAGTTTGCTAAATTCTCACTATTTTAGAAATAAGGGTGATTGTGAAGTTAAATATACCATGGGCATTATCCTAGAAATAGGGATGCCTAGATTGAGATTGTGGTTACCAATTGTTGAACACACCCGTTAGGTATTTGAAAGAATCAATGGGTGAAAGTTTAGTTTTTTGTTGAAAGACTAGCATAAATAATAATAACCAAACCTGGCCTCACTTGTTCTACTAATAATGAAATTAACCATTAACATTCACTTATCAATTCCCTTAGTAACATATTATCCCAAGATTCGTGCATAATTGTCAAAACTCTCATTATTCTTACCCTCGAATTTATACTAGAAGAACCCAAAAAAAAACATTAGTGTAAACTCCTATCTCCCCCATTTTTACCTTCTTATACTATTGGTTTGTATTTAAATTGTATCTATTAGTTTGAATTAATTTGATCACTACTCACATTCTTCTTCATGGATTTGACTCCGACTCCAAAGTTGGGTAAATATATTTATGACGACCGCATTTCACTTGATGGATAAGTTGAGCATTATCAGGAAACATGGAAGACTTGATGCACTGATGCTAAATCTGCAGGCAATTCAAACTCATAGGATACATTGCCCAATGACTGAAAACTTTTAAGGACCAACGTAGTGGGGACAAAGCTTTCCCTTCTTACTGAATCTCTTCACCTCTTTCCTTAGTGAATCCTTCAGGTACAAAATCAACAATAGAAAAATCAATCTCCCTTCTCCTCGCATCTGCATACGATTTTTTGATGACTCTGAGAAGTTTGCATCCTTTTTATAATTAGAAGAACATTTTCCTTAGCCTCATGTACTGAATCTGGCCCTATCAATGTAGCTTTACCAACCTCAAACAAACTAATAGGAAATCTACACCTCCTATCATAAAGTGTTTCAAATGGGCCATCTGAATACTAGGGTGGTAGTTGTTATTTTAAGAAAACTCAATCAAAGGCAAATGATTATCCCAACTACCCTTGAAATCAATCACGCACTGTCACAACCAAACCCTGCTAAGTTGTGAGGTATCTCAAGTCCATCAAGGTCCAAATAACACCCCCTTAGCCTTACCTCAAGAGCATAATAGAAGTAAATAGTGGATGCCAACAAAATCAATTATAGATAAGTGATACCAAAAGAAAATGTTAGAAGACAAAAATAGACATCAACAGCATCCCACTTCTGTCCACAAAAGCTTCTAATCTAAGAATACCAACTAAGTCGGGACATTCCCCTGACTATGACCTAAAAGGATCCAAAATAAATATTAAAATAATATCAAAACCAATGAAATGATCAGCCTTCTGAAAGATAGAGGCTCACCACTTCACAGTTGAACAACAGAAGTACTTTATGACTTAATGTTGTACGTGAGCAATAAAACAATCCTCCGAACCTACATCATGAAATGATGCATCGTCCGGGGATGATCAGTGGGGCGACCACTGGCATGTATCTTAGGAGATAGAGATAAAATAATGAAATTACAAAAATGCAATCATAAACCATTTGCACCACATTCATATACATATATATAGGATGTCGGAAAAGGGATAAGGTTCATAAACATAAGAGTTTAAAGTTTTAACCTGAACTATGTAGCTAGTTCTGTCCTAAAGTCACCCATGGGCTAAATGGGTCCAGCTCCCCTCGCTTGAAGAGCCCCAGTGCGTGTTAGCCACACGAACCAAGGATAACCCAGGGAAAGTCTAGAGATAGCAAGGCTATATCCCTCCCAAAATATATATAATATGTACAATAAGAACACAGTCACATGGACCCCTAATGTCGAAAAACATGGTTTCTAGTGTTGATCTCCCTGGGATCTACAACTTCACAGTGTGCTACATAATTCTTTTTAAGCCAACATTAAAACAGTTGCACATAAACCAATCATTAATGCAGGAGTCACTTTTTAATGCATTTAGCAACATGATATCGTCATACAAGTATGCTTTCAATCTAATTCAATTATGCTAAACCAGTCCATATAACTAAACTGACTCCCAAGTTCCATTTAAAATCCAAAACCAAGGCCACCAAGTCCATGCAAAACCATATTCATTTATTTATCCTTTAGTACAATGCAACGGGTTCAAGATACAGGTTAAACCATGCTATTATCCATGTTCATATCAAGTTCACCAAAATGAATCGAAGTTAATGCCATTATTAAGCCAAAATTTCCATCAATTTGGGGAAACCCTTGTCCCCCATTCCAACTATTAAAACAATTCACCAATTCAGTCCCACAAATCATAATTTAAAGTATGAATAAACAATTTAAAACATGGGAAAAGTAATTCAAGTAATAACCATCAAAACTCCTCAACCCAATTTCAAACCCACAATTTAAATCACATGAATATCCACTCAATTTATGCCATAATGTAAAATTAAAGTTCGGGAAATAGAAATATGCCTCAAATACAAAGAAAATCGGGGAGAAATCAAAGTTTGGAGCTTGAATGTTGAATTCTTTGTAAAACCCATGAGCTTTCTTGGATTTTTGGTTAAAGAGGGAAAGAATGGTTTTGATCTTTAAAAATTGAAGGGAAAAAGGGTTATTTACATTTAAAAGTTGTGCAAGAGATAAAAAGACCCAAAGTTCCTCACCCTAAGCGCAAAAAACAAAAATTGGATGAAATTTATGTAGCAGCATGTGATAGCGCCCAAGCGCACACACAAGTGTACGTAGTCTTATCAAGTAGTAAAATGGCTTCAAGGAATCCCAAGTATCGATCTCCCAGGGACTTGTATTTGCCGCCTATCTAATTCTAGTTTAACCTATTGAAGAGAGTAGCAAATAGAGTTTTAGAATGTAAAATAAAAAATAAACTAAACAAATGCGGGAAAAAAAGGACTTTTGATAATCAGTGGATAGAATCCCAGGGTTAAGGCTTACGAACAATCATATTAAGTTGTTGAACTTCATTCGTTAAATTGCTTATCTTGGTTGTTGATTATTAGGGTTAATTGCATGATTATACTTTCCCAACCTCTAATCTTTACTAAGTTGAAACTTACCACTACATCATTGAACAAGGATATAATATTTCACTTAATTTCTTTACAAATATCATCTTACATATGATTCCCATAAGGCTTCTAGGTATATCCTTATCCTAGATGCTAATTCAAAATTCTTATTTTATAAAAGACTACGAACCTTACCTTGGTTATTACCATGTTCTATCGCCTTATAACCCTCTCCTGAGTTCACAAGGTTGACAATTGATGTATTCTAAGGGTAGCTAATCCTTAAAAAAGTTAAAACAAGAATAAACAAACAGCCATAATGATAATAAAATCAACTAACTTAATTCAAAAAGAAAGTAATCATGAACGTCGCCTTAACCTCGGATAGGAGTTTTATCCTTCAATGGAAATATTCATTGTCCAATCCCTTGGATAGATGATACAAACCATAAAAAAAACTAAATTAAAGAGATATAAACCCTAAAAAGAAGTTATGGTCACCTCCTTAATCCTCCAAGACGTCCAAAAGTCTAAAACATGATACAACATGTATTTATAGCATAAGGGTAAGCCAAATCACCATAGAAGTCAACATGTATTTAGAATAAGCTTCGCATGCTAATCGCATGCACTCTCTAGAAGTTGTCTTCAGAAATTTTTCTAAGGCAAGGGAGCATCGAAATGAGCATGCGTCATATGCTAATGGCATTTAGGACTACCACATGCCTGTTGGTTACTATTGTGGGCCTCTTATGAATCCATTGGTATTTTTCACGCGTGCATTGGCCACTCCTACAGTCCACACATTCCCAAGATATTCCAGGGGTCCAAAAGTGCGTCAATTTGTGTATTGTGCCTTCGTTGAGCCATTCCGAGCCTTTTTGAGTTATTCCGACTAGATTTGAAGCTGGGATATCCTTCATAATTCAAAATAATCCATTCAAAAAGCATCCTATAGTATAAAAAGAACAATTTAAGGATCAAAACAACACATCACCCAACACGACGAACTAGAAACACGAGCTAAGCATAGGCTAATTTCACTTTGATCTTTAACTCATTATTTTGACCCTTGGCTTGATCCAATTGACCCTTGAGCACTATCAAAAAGTTGTACAAAATAGAATCCACCGGAATCAACTAGACAAGCACCTAGCTCAAGCTAGTAACACTAGTTTTCCGGGTTGAACTCTAAATGAATCTTTTAGGTACAAACTTGTTTGAAACTCACTCTTATCATCATAAACACACTCTTTAACACTTTGATACACATTTATCTCATTATACACCATTATAGCATAGAATCATCCTAAAAAAAAAGGCTAGAATAGGGATACTAGAATGCATAAATACACCCAACATTAGCACGACACGCTGCTATTAGCGGAGGGTAGACTCCATGCTATGCCCTTATCGTAGAGGTTATCCTCCATGGAACACCACTATTGCAAAGGCTTACTACCTCGGGGTCCCAAAATGATCACTCACCCTTTCCAAAAATTTCAGAAACTTTCCAAAACACCTTTTTAACATCCCATAACATAATTCAAGTAAAAAATTTACATTACGCACGCCGGAGGGTCAAAAATAATTTAGTTGAAATTTTGTGGTGTCTTATATTATCCCCCATCCCAAGGATCATTCATCCCAAAATGAGGATTTAGGACATTTTTAGCAATATAATAGCAAGCGTGCATCAGAATAAAATGGCAAATTCAAAATATGATGAAAGGGAAATAAAACCTATACCTCAAGCACTTTCATCCAACAAGGGGAATAAGAACTTGTACTTGGCCTTCATATTTTCTTCAGCTTCTCATGAAGCGTCTTCCACCTTTTGATTTCTCAAAAGAACCTTTATCAAAGCTACATTCTTAGTCCTCAATCTACGCACTTTTATATCCAATATCACCACCGGGACCTCTTCATAAGACAATGAAACGTGACACCATCATCTTTAATAGGCACTATCAAAGAAGGGTCACCCACATGCATCTTTAGCGTGGACACATGGAAAATAGGATGAATAGAGCCCAAACTAGCAGGCAAATCTAACTCATATGTGACATTCCCTACCCTCCTAAAAATATATATAGACCAATATAACAGGGATTGAGCTCCGTTTCTTCCCAAACCTCATTACATATTTCATAGGATAAACCTTCAAAAATACCCAATCACTTACTTAAAACTCCAATTCCCTCTATCGTATATTTGCATAAGACTTTTGGCAACTTTGAGCAGTCTTCAGTCTTTTTCTAATCACCTGCACCTTCTCCATTGCTTGGTGAACTAAGTTAGGGAAAAACATCCTAGTATCACCAACTTCACACCATCCAATATGAGACCTACACCTTATACCAAAAGAGCCTCAAAAAGTGTCTTCTAAATGCTAGAATAATTACTATGGTTGTACGCAAACTCAATGAGTGGCAAATGGTTAACCCAACTACCATTAAAATCAATCACACAGGCCCTTATCATATCCCCCAAAGTATGAATAGTATGCTCTTCTTTTCCATCCATCAGAGGGCGGAAAGTGGTACTAAGGTTCACCTAAGTACCCAAACCTTTCTGAAATAAATGCCAAAAGTAAGAAGAAAACTATATACCTCGATCTAAAATGGTGGACATCAGTGCCCCATGCAATAATACTATCTCCTAACCGAACAACATGGAATAATCCTCCCTGGGTAGTTAGTCCTTATAGGAAAGAAATGAGCAGACTTAGTCATCGTATCCACAATAACCCAAATAGAATTATTCTGATTTTTAGACTACGGAAGACTCGTAATGGAATCCTTATTAATCATCTCACACTTCCTTATGGGCAAATCTATCTCTTGAGACATGCCACGAACCCTCAAATTCTCAACCTTGACTTGCTGACAAACCATACACTTAGCAACCAAATTTTTCACATCTCTTTTCATATTATTCCACTAATAGATTTCCTTTAAATTATGATACATCTTAGTTAAACCTGAATGAAATATATATCTAGACTCATGAGCCTCAGTGAAAATCCTTTCCTGAATAAAATTAGGAACACACAACCTTTCTTGATACCTCAAGATGCCATCTCCCCAATCTCAAAAGCCATAACCTTTTGTTGACCCACATCCACTTTAATCTGCATAAGTATGGGATCCAAGGCTTGCTTCTCCTTCACCCCAACACTAAGAGATGATTTAACCACTTCATGAACAATCACTCCTCAATCCTCAGAGTCCACAAGATAAACTCCCAAGTTAGACAACTTGTGAATATCCTTCACCAATCCTCTTTCCTCCTTCTCAACATGAGATAAGCTCCCCATAGACATCCTACTAAAAGAGTCAACAACAATATTAGCTTTACCTGGATGGTAGTGCAAACTCATGTCATAATGCTTAAGCAATTTGAGCCACCGTCTCTGCCGGAGATTTAATTCCTTTTGAATAAATACATAATACAAGCTCTTATGGTCCAAATAAATATCCATATATACCCCATACAAATAGTGGATCCAAATTTTCAATGCAAGTACCATAGCCACCAACTCTAGATCATGAGTCGAGTAATTCCCCTCATAAACCTTAAGCTACCTGGAAGCATAGGCCATAACCTTGCCATGCTTCTTTAGAAAATAACCTAGTCCCACACGGGACACATCACAATACATAACAGACCTATCAGTAACCTTGGGTAGGGTAAAAATAGGTTCAAAACTACCCTCAAAAGCATTAGACCACAGAAACCTAACCTTTTTCTAAGTTAAGTTTGTTAGTGGAGTAGCAATAGATGAGAAACTCTCCATAATATACCTAGACAATCTAATGAAAATCCTAATATTGGTTGGACTCGAGGGTCTAGGACATTTCTTAATTGCCTCAACTTTCTGTGGATCCACCTTGATCCCCTCACTAGAACACCGTGTTTGAGAAAAGTCACAATACTTAGCCAAAATTCATAATTAGAAAATTTTGCATACGGTTCCTGGTCCTTAAGAGTCTGTAACACAATTCAGAGGTGATTGACATAATCCTTCTCACTTTAAGAGTACACCAAGATATCATAAGTAAAGACTACAACAAAAAAATATAGAAACTACCTGAAATATCGATTCATAAGATCCATAAAAGTAGCCAGAGCATTAGTCAACCCAAATGACATAACCAAAAACTCATAATGGTCATACTGAGTTTGAAAAGAAGTCTTAGGAATATCAACCTCCCTAATTTTTAACTAGTGATAGCCTAATCAAATATCAATCTTAGAGAAACATCTAGCACTCTGAAGCTGATTGAAAAGGTTATCAATTCTAGAAAGAGGGTACTTATTTTCACGGTTACCTTATTCAACTAACGCTAGTCTATTCACATTCGAAGAGACCTATCTTTATTTTGCTCGAAAAGCATAGGAGCACCCCATGGAGAAACATTAAGGCGAATGAACCCTTTATCAAGAAGATATTTTAATTGCTCCTTAAGCTCCTTTAGTTCATCTAGAGCCATCCTACAAGAAGGAGTGAAAATAAGATGGTATTCGATAGAAGATCAATCCCAAAATCTACTTCCTTATCGAGTGGAATTCCAGGAAGATCATCGGGGAAAACTTTAGGAAATTCACTTACCACTGAGATAGATTATAGAGAAAGACTTTTAGAGTCAGAATACTTAACCCAAACTAGATGATATAAGCACTATTTAGAAATAAATTTTTGAGTCCTAAGATAAGAGATAAACTTCCCTTTGGGTACTAAGGAAATCCCATCTATTCAATCACCACCAAAGTTTTCTAGCAACAACAGAGTCACCCACAAAAGTAGACACAAAAAAAGGGTCAAAAATTTTTTTGCGGGACCAAAACCAAAGTGCATAGCCACATAAGAGGTCATATAAGATAGGGTAGAACCTAGACTAAGGAAATAGTAAACATTATAAAAGAAGAGTTATAGCATACCAGTAACAACATCTAGGGATGCCTTAGATTCCTGACAAGTACCAAGTGCATAGAGAAAATTTTGTCCATTGAAGGAACAAAAGTGGTGCCCTTAGTGCTGAAGACAAGATAGTGGTAACCGAGACCTTATTAGCTATAGTGGAAACCCTGGCTAAAGGAAAATCTCATTGTATCTGACCCAGCTGACTATAATTATAAAACTGATTTCTCTTCTTCTCATAATACCCATGGTGGAGCTGCCCACAAAATTAACATGGAAGGTAAGGTGGGGCTGACTGAGCTCTACTATCATGAGATTGGGCACCCTATACCTTAGGACCACTTCTAGCTTGGAAGTAATGATCACTTAAAGGCTTAGGGTAAGAAGAACTAGCAGACGAATACAAATTTCCCCAATTCTTCTTCTAAGTCCACTGCCTACCATCTCTCCTATATTTTTATTGATTCACACCCTACTTTACATATCTAAATTTCTTACTCTACCTTTCCCCTATCTGTGCCTTCATCTTCTATTCATCCTCCAACTGCTGCATATAAACCACCAATCGAGATATGTCTATATCAATTTTCAAAATCACAGCCTTGCATTCCAACACCAAGTCATGAGAAAAACTAGAAGCAAACTTTCTTATCTAGGACCTAACATTAGATACCAACTTCAGAATATAACGGGACAACTGCTAAAATTTCAAGGTATATTTATTCACACTCATCTTACCTTGCTTCAAATTCACAAACTAAATTTGCCTTAGCCTCTCTCAACTCCTAAGGAAAGAAGTGGTCAAGAAAAGCAAATAAAAACACCTCCCATACTATCGGCTCAGCATCATTAACCCTTATTGCTTCCACCCCCCACACCACTGGTAAGCCATATCTTTCAGCTAATATACAACAAACTCTACATTTTTAGAATTAGTTGTATTTCTAACCTAAAATATCTTCTCCATCACATCAATAAATTTTGAGGATCCTCCTCAACCTTAGAGCCTGTAAACACTAGGGGTTCAACCTCACAAATTAGCTAACTTGAGTGACCTCAGAAGAACTAACAATAGAACCAACATGATTAGATAGATAAGCTTTGATTCTACCAGCTAAGCAAGCAAATTAATAGACTGACAAAACTCTACATTAGAGATATCTCCCTGAGGTGTAATACCCCATACTTCTACCTAGCTTGAAATTATTCCAAATATGTTGGAAACTTACTTTGAAAGATGAATCCACTTTTATATATGTGGAATTTTTTAAAGATGTTTACCTTTTTTTCATGTGTGAAATTAAATTAGCTTTCCAACGATACCAATTTCATCAAAATCTGGTATCGGGGTAGAAAGTTATGGCCATTTTATAGAAAACAATCAAAACCACCCAGGTGCAACGGTGAGGGTCGACGAACCGTCGCCCAAGCCGTTGCAGTGGAGGCAGTGCGACCACCTTCTGCCTAAGGGTGATAGCTCAGGCTAATGGAATGTGGAGCTAGCGATGAACCATCACCCAAGCCATCACAGTAGAGGCAGTGAACCCCTATTCTGGCTAGGTGCGACGGTCAGGACCGCCGACCCAGCAACGGACCATCGCACCCACCATTGCATAGTTCATTCATCCATTTTAAGGTATTTTTAAAAGGTATTTTTGGTTTTTTACCTCCCATTTTAATCCCTAATAATATCATATCAAGGCTCATAAGTTCATTATCCATCTACAAAATCAAATTAAGATTTTCTCTCAAAGATAATCCCCAAGAATAAGAAAACCTAGGTGTTTAATTCCAAGTCAAGAATTCAAGTTTTCCTCCATTAATCTTCAAGAAACTCACAACCCAGGTATGTCATATGTTGATTCATTGGTCCCTTTCACCCATGAAGCTCAAGAATCTCTTTTTAAAATCCAAGATTTGTCTATTTATAAATGTTCATGATTTAAACAAAATTGAAATATATGTTCATGATGTTGTGGGGGTTTTGATTCATGTATTAAATTACATATTCCAATAATTTACCCTAGTATGTGATGATTTGCAAAATAATTATGATAAACCCTTAAATTTACACATTGATTGATATATCCCTGATTATTAGATGTGTTGATTATTATATAACCAAAGCATGTCCCTATGTGTTCGATTAAAAGCCTATGTGAAAGAGAAGTGCCATACTAGTATGATAATATGAAATCCCCATTTATGTACAAGATTATGCACTCTCAAGTATTTGATGAATTGTCTTAGCCAATGAGTTATGGATATATGTATGGCCATTGTGATGCTTTAGAACTTCTACTTCATGAAATCTCCAACTTATTGTATTATGTATTGTGATATTGGTCATGTATTCAAGAAAGTCATGCTTTGTCAGTTTCCTTCTATCGAGTCCTGGAGGTACTTGTGCCCAAAAATTTAGTTGTATGCCTAGAATCAGTGTCGTGTTTTCAAGATACTCTCAGTCAAGCCAAGTTCACAAAAATTCAGTCAGTTATGTGACTCAAGAAAACTCTGTAAACTCAGTAATCTCAAAGACCTCAAAAACTCAGGAATCTCAGTAGTCTTCCGTTTATCAACGGAACTCAGTTAACTCAGTCCAGTTAGTTCAGTTAATCATGTTCAGTGTCTATTCAAATGGGAGTAGAAATTAGCATCGAGCCAACCTAAGGATGGGAACCCACCTATTATATACGGGTGTGATTCTTAGAAGCAATCCTTGTGTTCCAGAACTACGTAGCCAGCATAGGTTGAGACATCATAGCATGTTATATGAGGGAGAATGAGGTTTCTTAACCTATTATATGAGGGTTCCCACCATTCTCACTAGATTCACCTATTATATGATGGTTACTCACAGATTTTCCTTACCAGTGGTGCGGTATTGACACCCTTCCAATTGGGGTTACAGATTGGACCCCAACTTAACTATAATACATTATTTAGGGCATGTCGGTTAGATGACTACTTCCCACAGTTTCAGTACAGAATTAGGACTATCAGATACAATTAATTAGTCTCAGTAATAGAACTCAGATAGTTCTACAATATTCAGGATTGTCAGATACAGTCAACTCAGAATAACACGGAACTCAGCTAGTTCCATCGAAACTTAGACTTCAGATACAGTCACTCAGTATCAGTTATTTCAATTATACAAATATCAGTATCTCATGTTATTAGGACTCAGACTTAGTAATCATGTTATCACAAACTCAGTTATAGTTATTATGTAGTTATGCATATATTCTCACATTCATGTTATTCAGTCAGTTAGTATAGTTCATGCATGTGAACCCTTTGTATTCAGCCTACCTCACATGCATATCAGTATATTCAAACGTACTGACGCATTTCCATTATGGTGTTTTATACCATAGGTTTAGAAGCATGAGCTCCATAGCATCAGTAGCATTCCAGTCTTTGCAGTCAGAGTTTACAGTGAGTCCTCATCCTTCGAGGATATGACCATTACTTTACTATCTCATTAATAAATTTATTAGTTAGAGTTAGTTAGGGACATGTCCCATCAACTCCTTATTTAGATAGTTCAGTCAGTTAGAGGCTTGTCAGACTATAATATGTTCAGACCATTTATTTTAATTGTTTTGGGTATTTCATACCCCACCCATATGTTATGTCTTATCAGTTATGTTATAGTTTTGAACCTTACATCCTTACAGCCTTTATTTCTACATTTATATAGTATATTATGCAGTGCTCAGGTATAGATATCATTCATAGGTTAGCTTGTGGTCCTTTAGGGTCATAAGCACCGTGTAGTATTTCGGGTACTAGATTTAGGGCATTACATATGGTGACTGAGCGTAAGTGTCACCAGCCCAAGAAGCCTGAGGAGGACTAGTGGGGATTGATGAAACCTTATGAGGAGTGGTATAATTAGGAGCAGGGACCCTAGATCAGATTTGTGCTCCACAAATAGGGCAAGTCCCCTTCACATCTAGAACTGAGTTTCCAGTAGATTTCCTATAATCATCAAATTTTTGAGGAGGCATGATATGAAATGAGAGTAAGCCAGGAGTTAGAGAAGATTCAAGGTAACTAGACTCTATAACCCGAAATAGGATGCAAGAAATAAAAACATTCCTAAATTCCTTATATTCTCCCCCTTATAAGTGTGGCATGCTACACATCCATAAAAAAGACTCAACTCGATTTAGCTTTATAGATACCCAATGACCTTAAACCGTGCTCTGATACCAAGTTTTACATGACTCAAGCCCAGGCCTAGCCATAACGGGTATCTCAAGCCCATCAGGGGCTAGGGACCACCACCTTAGCCTTACCTCAAGAGAACAATAAAAGTAAACAACCGAACCAATGATAGATAAATGATACAAAAATAAAATGTAAAGAGTCAAAACAAGACATTAATAACATACCACTTCAATCCATGAAAGCCTCTAATATAAGAGTACTAACTAAGTCTGGAAATCCCTCAACTATGACCATAAAAGATCTAAAAGTAATACTAAAACAATAGTAGAACTAATGAAATGACCAGCCTTTTGCAAGATGGAGGCTCATTACTTCACAACTGATCAACAAAAGTACTCAACCATCTAACACTGCACAGGAGCAGGAGAAAAGTCATCCAAACCTACATCATGAAATAATGCAGCGTCTAGGGATAGTCAGTCGGGCGAGCACTAGCATGTAACTCAAAGGATTGGGATAGAATAATGTAATTACAAAAATCAAGTCATAAACCATATGCACCACATTCATATACATATATATAGGATGCTAGGATAGGGAGAAGGTTCATGAACCTGAGATTTTAAAGTTTTAACCTGAACTATGTAGCTTGATCTGTCCTAAAGGAACACATGGCTATATAGGTCCAGTTCCTCCTGCTGGAAGGGCCTCAGTGCATGTTAGTTGCATGAGGAAAAATCAAGGAAAGGATAGAGACACCAAAGTTATAGCCCTTCTAAAAAATATATAATTTGTGCACCAAGCATATTGTTTCATAGTCCCCCAACACCGGCAATCATGGTTTTCAGTGTTGATCCCTGCGAGACCTACACCTTCACGATGAGCTACACAATTCCCTTTATGCCCAACCAGTCTATATAACAAAACTTACTCCCAAGTTCTATTTAAAATCCAAAACCAAGGCCACAAGGAAATGAGAAACCATATTCATTCATTTATATTTTAATGCAATGTAATGGGATCAAAATATAGGTTAAACTATGCAACTATCCATATTCAAAATCAAGTTTACAAAATGGATCGAGGTTAATGTAATTATCTAGCCAATATTTCCATCAGTTTAGTGAAACCAGTGTCCATCATTCCAAACATTAATGCAATACACCAATTTAGTCCCACAAATCATAAATTAAAGCATGAATAAACAATTTAAAATAAGGGAAAAGCTATTCAAGAAATAACCATCAAAGCCCCTCTACCGAATTTCAAACCCACAATTTAAATCACATGAATATCCACTCTATTTATTATATAATATAAAATTAAATTTAGGAAAAGAGAAACATGCTTGAAATACAAAGGAAATCAAACAAAAATCAAAGTTTAGAGCTTGAATATTGAATTCTCTGTAAAACCCTTGAGCTTTCTTAGGGTTTTTAGCTAAAGAGGAAAAAGAATAGTTGTAATATTTGAAAACTAAATGGAAAGGGGTTATTTTATTTTTAAAATTTGGGCAAGGGGATACAATACCAAAATCCCCTCACTCCAAGTGAAAAAAATAAAAACTAGATAAAATTTACACAGCGACGTGGCACGCTGCTATTGCAAAGGGTATCTTTCATTCCATACCCTTATTTTAGAGGTTACCCTCTATGGTATTCTACTATTTCGGAGGCATACTACATCAAGGTACCAAAATGACCTGGAACCCCTTCCAAAAATTTTGAAATTTTCCCAAAATACCCTTTTAACAGCCCTTAACATAATTCAAGTCAAAAATTGACATTACACATGTCGGAGAGTCAAAAATAAATTCATTGAAATTTTTTGAGGTCTTAAATACATGCTATCAACATGTCCTCTAAGGTCCAAATGGTCCTTTCTACTTGACCATCTATTTGTGGGTGATAAGTTGTACTAAGATGAACTTGTGTACCAAGACCCTTCTGAAATGTTTTTCAAAAATAAAAAGTAAACTAGGTACCTCTATCTAAAATGATAGTCAAAAGGACTACATTCAATTTTACCAACTCCCTAAGATAGAGAATAGCATAATCTTCGGTTGAATCCAAAGTGTTAATTGGCAAGATAGGTTGACTTGGTCATTTGATCCTTGATAACCCAAATAGAATCATACATCGACGATTGTGTGGAAACCTTGTAATGAATTATATATTCCTCACTTCCCACTTCCAAGTAGGAATATTGATATCCTGAAGCATACCACCGGGTCTCGGGTGTTGAACCTTAACTTGCGAGCAATTTGGACACAACCAAAAATTTTGCGATATTCTTTTTCATTCCATTCTACTAATAGAATTTTTGTAGATCACGGTACATCTTAGTAGCTCCTAGGTGAATACAATATCTAGAACCTTAAGCTTCATCAAACATTTGTTGTCTCAAGTCATCGATATCTAAAACACTTAGCCTGACATGACAATGAAGAACACAATTTCTCCCATGGGATAAAACCTCAACCTTCCAACGCTGGATTACTTCTTTCAACCTAAGAAAAATAGGATCTCTATTTATGTTTTCCTTCACCTCAGCTTTCAATGAAGATTTTGAACCATTATTAACCAAGATATTACCTTCGATTGAATCAACAAATTGAACCCCCAATCTAGAAAGCTGGTAAACCTCACAAACTAACTCTTTCTTTTTATCCTTAATGTGATCAACGCTCCTCATAGATAACCTACTAAGAGTGTCAGCCATAACATTGGCTTTACCCAGATGGTACAAGACACTCATATCATAATCCTTCAACAACTTTAGCCATCTTCTCTAATAAAAAGATTTAGATCTTTCGTGTTGAACAAATACTGAAGATTTTTGTAATTAGTGAACACATCAACATAAACCCCATAAAGATAATGGCTCTAAATCTATAAGGAAAAAAAACAATTCCCAAGTAATGATCAAGAGTCGGATAGTTCTTCTTATGAGATTTGAGTTTTCTAGAGGCATATGTTATAACATTTCCCCACCGCATTAATACACACAAACAAGTCCAACTCTTAAAACATTATGATAATCCACAAACCCATCTAAACCCTCTATTAGAGTCAAAACTAGAGCGAAGGTGAATCAAGTCTTCAACTCCTAAAAACTCTTCTCGTAAGAATCAAACCACTAGAATTTGACTTTATTCTTAGTAATTCTAGAATGAGAGAAGCAATAGAGGAAAATCCTTCAAAAAATTATCTGTAGTAATCGACTAAACCCAAGAAACTCCTAATATCTAATGAAGAGATGGGTCTAGGTCAGTTCCTCATTACTTTAGTATTTTAGAATCAATTCAAATGCCTTTACCAACAATTATATGACTAAGGAATATAATTGATTTAAAATAGAATTCACACTCGATATTAGATGCTAATTTCAAAACTCATTACGATTGCTCGTACTCTACTATGAAGTTCACCTCAAAATTAAGCATATTAGCTGATATGTCTGAAAACACAATATGCTTCTATTTCTATCTCAAAGTCTTGATTTCTTATATAAACTTCATGGCTTGTCTGAAATCCCATATCAAAATTGAAATTCTAATTATACTGCAATGCTTTTGAAACTCAAAATAGTAAAGTTTAACTTTTTGCAAACTAAATACTTAATGCTGAAATTAAAATCTTTTATCAACTCATGGAAACTTCAAATCAAATTGTCAAAAATCAATGCTCAAGATCACTTTAGTAGATAAAACTTAAATAAACATGAAAATGTATGCAAAATAATACACAACTCATGATGAAACATCATAAACTCAAGCATAAGAAAAATGGGGATGAACACTAGTTATGAAAATCTCAAATTCTTTAAAAAAAGTCAACTTTTGGTCACAAGGATGAAAGGTTATCCTTCTTCAAACCCCACATAACTGGACTTAGTGAATTTCTTGAGGGAAACTCAAATTTAGACCTTTCATTGCTTGAATTTTTGTGAAAACTCTTCTTTTGTATTCTTGGGGGTGTTTTTGTAGAAGAGGGTCGGCTAATTAGAGTTATGAGGGTGGGAATTGTGTTATACATGATTCGGAAGTCATTTAATAGATAAAATACCAAAAATCTCTTGACCCTAAAGTAAAAAAAAATAAAACTAGAACTTTTTTGCCCTTGGGTGTGCACAAATCCAGGGGCATGGCATGCCATTAACGCAGCTCACCTAGAGCGTAGAACGCTCTTATCATGAAACCTTATTGGTTTGGGGTCCTAAACACGTTTCAAAATTTGAAAACACTTCCTAATGGTCCCGTTACCATCCCTTATCATAATTGCACTAAAAAATCATCACTAAACACCAAGGAAGTATAAAAATAAAATCATAGAAATTTTAGAGTCTAACATTATTTCCCTCATGGGATCATTTGTCCTTGATTTAAGGTCGAGAATAAATAACGTCCATCTCATGGGATCGCTAGTCTATGATATGAAACTTACTTTACTCTAAGACAAAAAACATCTAACTGAATTTCTAAAATTGATTATGTTTCATAATTAGAATCACGTCTAGATAAGGTACTAACTAAACTGACACATATATAAAAGGTAGACATGCATAGGAATCGTATGGAATAATGTAGACATGATATGCATGCTAATAAAAGATATAACTGAATTGAAATGATAAAACTTCTATCATGAAATGGATTTTGAGCTAACTTCATAGACTATAAGGAGTTGATTCATGCTGAGAGTTTAGAAATCACTTGAAGCATTCATGACACAATCATACATATAGAACTGTGAAGCGATAGCTAATGCAATAATATTTCCAAGAGTTGCTAAGAAGGAAATATGAGTTTCCTCATACTATCCTTATCATAATTTCTAATAACAATCAGGGAGAAGAATTTTGGGCATGATCTGAATATGGAATTTGAATAAAAAATCGCAACATTGCTACAACTATATAACATGGAATATAAGAATATCGAATAGGATTACTATGCCTTAGTCGATGCAACTGTTAACTTTCAAGCTTAAAAACTGTCACACCCCTTTTTAACCAAAAATATTAATTTTAAATTTCGAAAGGGTTTTTATTTATTGAAGTGACAAAAGATTGAAATTTTTTTTCGAAAAAGAATTATTTACATTTTTAATCAGAGTCGCCACTCGACATAATCCGGTGTGCCAAGTCACCTTAGAAAATCCTTTTCAAAATAATCTGTCTCTTTAAACTGGTTTGCAAATAGAGATTCCTATTAAGGAATTCTATTGACCGAGGGGAAGGTGTTAGGAACCCCTCAATCCCGTGGTTCGACCACGGTCGCTTCGTGGAGAATATCGGCTAATTTGACACTACCAATGTATAACCCACATAAAACACACAAAAACAATCATTCAAAACAAAACAAATCCAAAATCATAATGTTCAGTCCAATTATACAATCCAAAATAGAAATATACGAAAAATATAAATCCTATTCTAAGCTAATCCTAGAGTAAGATCCACCAGATGCCTCGGGCCTTTGTCACGAACGTCCTTTGGGTACAAAATACTTTAGGGAATTTTTCGGTGAATAAACACAAATACCTCGGGACATTCCCTGGCCAAATGATACATTCGATCCAAAAGCAATATAGCCAAACCATTTAACACACATTTTAAGCATTCAATATTCCATAAATCCCGAATTAGCCTACCCGAACCTAAACTTTGCCTATTAAGTTTCTGGCCTAAAATATGCGCCTATCGAGTTCACAAAATTGATATTTATTCCGAATTAAACAAAAGAACAATAAACCAAAATTTACCTAAATTCACCCTTTTCATCAATTTTTAAATTCTGCCCCAAATTCCCTTTTAACACTAAATTTCCACATTTCACGATAACCATTTCAACAATCCACAATTATTTTTTCAATAAAATCAAACAACAATTTGATATCACCCAATATTCAATCATGCCTCACACAAATCAAACACGTATAATGAGATGAAATAAGAAGAGTTAGAATTAGACCTCGAAAGAAGTTTTTGAGATTTAGGATTACTCGGGTGGAGAGACAGAATGTGAGTCCATGAACCTCAACTCAGCCTTAACATGACTAAACATGACTCTGTATTGAAAAATATGACCTGAACAGATTTGACGACGATGGAATCATACAAACCAAGACAAACCTTATGAAACCGAGAAACCGGAACACAATTTCAACCAAACTTCACTGGAAACGCTGGAAAAACTAAAATAGAGTCACATTTTTAATGGATTTTGGATCTAGTTTCACCGGTCTACAACTGGTGGATCTGATTTTAATGTTATTCTTGCATAATCTTGCCGGAACTGACCCAAAAAGATTGGTTTTGATCGAGAATGAGCGGACAGAACTGGTTTTTAGTTTGCAGGACTTCATTGTCCAGCGATGGTTTAACCAAAGCAGTCCTCTGGTTCCTAGCGGGCCTATCTGAAGCTCGATGAGAGTCACGATGCCGAAACACTGATGACATCAGTGATGGATCACTAATTTTTACTCATCTTCCCTCTCACACCGTCTCTCTTAACCGATCTCTCTATCTTAATCTCAATCTCAATCTCTCTCTTCTCACTTGATGTCTCTCTTTAATTCCCTCTCTCCTCTCTTTATTTTGATCTCACTATGTGTGCGTGTTTTCTATAAAAGTGGAAAAAAATAGTGAGAATGTTACTGTGTGGAATCTCATGGAGAAGATGGTGTGAGATTTGGTCTATGGAAGAAAATGGTGTCTTCTCTATTTTTCTCTGTATTGTGTGATGATGGTGAGTATTTGTATTGAAAAAAATGGAGGAATCTGTTCTATGTGGGGCCCTTTATCAATTTGGAAAGGAAATAAGAAAAAGGAATATCACGTGGGCCCCAAAAGAAAATGGAGTCTTTTGAGTGCATTTTTGTTCTCCTTTATGAAAAATGGAAAAAGATCAAAAAGAATCTTTCAAGTGGGGCCCTCTTCTATTTTGTGTCTTTGTGAATTGGTTTCCATCTTGAATAAGACGTGAGGGGTAGGGGAATTGGGGCTATGTGGTGGTAAGTAGGGGGTGGGGTAGGTTGTTATGATAAGGTGTAAAGTTGGTTAGGATAGGATTAAACAAGATAGAATTTGTTAGGGATTATGTTAAGGGTTGTTATTTTTTGTATTTTTGTGGGGTATAATCACATGGATGAAGGTGTGTGGTAAGGTGAGCTAAAATGAATAAAATTAGGCTTAGGAGGGACAAAATTAGGTGTCTACAGCATGCCCCCTTTGAATGTAAACATGAAGTGTTTTCAGACAAAGAAGTAGACAACGAGACAAAATTTTGTCCTGATTATTATTCAAAAAGAATGAAACAGAAGAAAGAAGGACAACCACATCTTGACTTAGGACACTCCTACCTACCCAAGTTGTGAGGCAATCAAGTCATAGGTATCTCAAAGGGTTGGAAATAGAGTGACTATATCGAGTTGGAGAGTTAAGTAAGGTTCATCGAGGTTCTGGTCCGCGGCTCTGTCATTACGTCAAAAATAAAAATTACAAGTCAAAACGTAAATGCTCAGATTTCCATGATAAACTTGGTATCAATTACCATTCCATATTTAGTCATGTAAGCATGCATTAGATATGCATTCTCATTATGAGAAACTCAGCTTATCAGAAATCTCAGTCATATATTCATGAACCAGTTAACCATGCATTAGATATTCATGCTTAGTATGATACATTCAGCTTATCGGTCATGCTAGTCACGAAGTCATGTCTCAGTTGTTCATGATCAGTATGTACTTCAGCTTATCATTTCCCCCATCTCATTCAGTCCCATTAGAGGACGAATATTCCCAAGAGGGAGATATTGTAAGACCCCACAAAATTTCTAAGCTTAATTTAGTCCTTTATGCTTGTTAAAGGGGTCCCATGCTTAGAAAATTTTAGCTACGTTCCCAAACTTAGTTTATTTTTGACATTCAAAAGTTGGCAATCTCATTTTTCCACCTTAATTTCCTTTAATGGTCTGTATTTTTATTAATTCATGATCAGGAAGGTCAATAGGTGTTCCTGGACAAGTTTTGGATTTTTTAGAACATATTTAGATCATGTTCAGAGTCCCAAAATAGTGGACAAACGCGATCATGGTGCGCCGCGTCACTAATCGAATTGGTCAACATTTGTGCAGGATTCCAGAGCCTAAATTTTTTAGGCTCGATGCGATCATGGTGCGACGTGTTGACTATCATATCACAACCATCAACACGCCGCATCGCTTGTAGCGTTGGCACCCAATTTTTAGTCATTAAATGACCGCATCTTTAAGGGGCAAAAGGGTCAATTTTTCTTCCTTATATAAACCCAATAACACCTGATTCAGCCATATTTCACCTAAAATATAGTGTTTCTTTCAAGCTTCTCTCAAGAAAAAGTTAGGGTTTCCAATTGGGGATTCAAATTCAATACTCAAATTCAAGAATATTTCTATCAATCTTCGTAAAATCAAGAACTAAGGTATGTAAAGTGCTGATTTATGGATTCCTTTCATCCATGAAGTCCAAGAACCCTCTTTCAAATTATAAAACATGATATTTATGTTGTGGGTTGTTTGTAACCATGTTTATCTTGTTGTTTGATTCTCAAGTTGGAATCTTTATGTATTTTTTTTTATAAAACTATGTTAGCATGCAAGTTGAAATACATGAATTGAGTTGTTTATGCTGTGTAAGTTGATGATTGCACCTATGCCCTAAGTTGTGCATGTAAGGTGTTTTACAAAATGCCTAAGAGGATAGAAATTGTGTATTATAGCTCAATTATGACTCAAATAATAAATGCATGCTTTACTCTTATGACCAATATTGACTTCTATGATATTGTGTTCATTATGAGTATTTGATGGAATGTTCATGAGATTAGGTTGATGAAAGTATGACACGTCTATATGCAATTCCATCCATGTACAACATTATGATAACCATGTGCTTCATGAAATCTCTAACTTATTGTATTATGAATTGTTGATATTGGTCACATGTTCAAGAAGTGTCAAGTCTTGTCATTTTCATGCTATCGAGTCCTAGGGGTACTTGAACCCGATAATTTAGCTGTGTGCCTAGAGCCAGTGTCAGTTTTCATGATACTCTCAATCAAGCCTTGATCATTAGAATTCAGTCAATTACATGACTCAGGAAAACTCAGTAATCTCAGTAACTTCGGTAATCTCAGTTACCTTAGTAATCTCAGTAATCTCAGTCAGTTATCAGATCTCAGTCGTATTCCGTCAGTCAATGAAAATTTAGTGAACTCTATTCAAATCAACTAAACAATACTACCAGTAATAGTTCAGTTCAGTTTAAATCAGTTTAATGTCTCTTCCATTGGGAGAAGGATTCAGCACCGAGTGAACCTAAGAATGGAGACTCACCTATTAGCCAGTAGTGGGTGTGATCCTTAGAAGAAATCCTTGTATTCCAGAACTACATAGCCAGCATAGGTTGAGATGTACCATACGATTTTAGGGATTATACACCTCATTCGAGTTTTCCTACTAGGTGGGGTTGACGGAAGAGCTCCCTGTCAGAGAGGGTTTACTCACAACTTGTCTTTACCCATGGCGCGGTACTGACACCCTTCCAGTTGGCGTTAAAGGTTGGACCCCACCAGTTCAGTTTTGGGGAATGTCGGTTAGATGATTACTTCCCACAGACTTAGTTTTGGATCCAGTCTGAGTAATAGAACTCAGTTTAGTTCTACGGCTTCAGGACTGTCAGATACAGTCGCTCAGCGCAGTACAAAACTCAGCTAGTTCAATCAGAATCAAGATTGTCAGACACAGTCACCTAGTTAATAGTATATTAATTATACAAAATTTATGTTACCAGTATTCAGATTTTAGGACTATCAGATACAGTCAATTTGATGAGTTTTTCATAATTAGAACTGTCAGAAATAGTCATTCCTTTATCAGTAATATGACATCAGTTCCTCAATACTCAATAGTCATTCAGTATCCATGTATTAGTACTCAGATATTAGTAAATCCACATTATCAGAATTCATAAGTCAGTGTTATCACGATCTCAGTTACCGTTATGTATTCATGCATGTATTGTCACATTCATATTATTTAGTCAGTTAGTATTGTTCATGCATATGAACCCCATCATTCAACCTAACTCACTTGCATACCAGTACATTCAATCGTACCGACGTATTTGCGCTATAGTGTTTTATACCATAGGTTCAGAAGCACGAGCTCCAGAGCATCCTTAGCAGTTCAGATATAGTCCGCTGTAGTAGACTTAGCAGTGAGTCCTCACTATTTGAGGATGTTATTATTTGATTATTTCATTCTTTCAGTACTTAGTTTATCTCAGTAGATGGAGTTAGTTAGGGGATTATCCCATCAACTCTTTATTCAGACAGTTCAGTTTTATAAGCTTTCAGACTACAACATATTCAGACATTTATTTCAGTTATTTTGGTATTATTATACCATATTTTCAGTTATGTATCAATATTGACCTTATGGCCTTAAAGTTCATGTTTCAGTATTTACGATATTATTATCATTATTCAATGCTCAGTTACAAATATCAGTCATAGGTTAGCTTGTGGTCCATTGGGATTATGAGCACCGTGTAGCATTCTGAGTACCAGATTCGGCGCATTACAAGAATCCATACCAGTCTAGCTATGAGTTCTACCATATTACTCAAACTCAGACATTACGACTAGTTTGGTTCAACTATAGTCAACGTAGAATCAATTAAGAACTACACTTGTTAGGCAACAAATAAGAATATAGCTCATAGTGAGTCTAGATAACTCATATAGTCCCAATCGTGATCAAAATAGGAACTCGGAAAAACACACTAGTCTTGCTACGATTAGGGTCCTACGACACATATAGATACCCTACAACTCGTAGGGAGAGCTCAAATCTGGGGTTTTAAATTATTCCCCCCCTCCAGGATCAATCGTCCCTAAATTAACACAGAACACAATCACGCATACCTTTAACAAAGAAAAAAAACAAAGATATTAAGAAATACACATACCTCAAGAATGATTATCCAAAGTAAAAAAAGGGATATTTAGACTTCATATCCTCTTTAGATTCCCAAGTAGATTCTTCAACCATATGGTTCTTCCATAAAACTTTCACCGTAGCCATATCCTTAGCCCTTAGACAATGGACTTTCCTATCCAAATTTTCCACCGGGACTTTCTTATAGGATAAGAAATCAAAAACACCAAACACTCTCCAAAGGAACGATCAAGGAAGGATCACCCACACACTTCCTCAATATCAAAACATTGAAGATCGGATGAATAGAACCCAACCTAAATGGCAACTCCAACTCATAAGCCACATATCCCACTCACCTCAAAACACAAAGGGGGCCAACATACCGGGGACTGAGCTTCCCTTTCTAGCCAAATTGTATCACTCCTTTTATGGGAGATACCTTGAAGAACACCAAGTCATCCATATCAAACTCCAAGTCCCTTTGCCTCACATCCACATAGAACTTTTGTTGACTTTGGGAGGTCTTAAGTATATCCTGAATCACCTTCACCTTTTCCATAACTTAAAGATACAAGTCAAGACAAAATAACCTATTCTTACCAACCTCAAACTACCTAATATGATACCTACACCTCTTACCATAAAGGTCCTCAAAAGGAGCCATCCTAATACTAGAGTGAAAACTATTATTATACGTAAACTCTATGAGGGAAAAATGATCAACCCAGCTACCACCAAAATCAAGCACACAAAACCTTACCGTATCTTTTAAAGTCTAAATCATTCTCTTCGCTTGACCAGCCATTTGAGGATGAAAACTGGTGCTAAGGTTCACCTTAGTCCCTAAACCTCTCTTAAAAAAATACCAAAAATAAGATGAGAATTGTGTACCGCGATCAAATATAATAGAGATAGGCATACCATGAAACTTGACGATCTCTTGAAGGAAGATCTTGGCACAATCCTCTGCTGAATAAGTAGTCTTCACTGATAAGAAGTGAGTGAACTTAGTCATATTGATTCTGAAAAATTAGTAAGAAAATCCATATGGATCACTTCCCACTTCCACATAGGCAACTCAATCTCTTGAGACAAACCACCAGGCCTCATGTACTCAACCTTCACTTGTAAAAAAACCATACACTTAGCCACAAATTTTCCACACCCACTTAATTTTATTCCACTGATAGATCTTTTTCAAATCATGATACATCTTCATCAAACCAGGATGAACAATGTACCTTGACTCATGAGCCTCAGCCAAGATTCTCTCTCATATAACATCAACATCAAGAAAATACAATCAACCATGGTACCTCAAGATACTATCACCACCAATCTCAAAGGCCATCACTTCTAGAGACCCATATTATCCGTGATTCTCATCAGAATAGGATTCGAAACTTACTTCTCTTTTACCTTACCATCCACAGAGGAATTTTCCTCCACTTGAACATTCATACCCCTATCCTCAGAGTCCAAAATAAGAACTCTAAGATTTTCTAAAAGGTGAATATCCATCACTAACCCTCGCTCTCCTTATCAACATGAGATAAGCTCCCCATAGATAAACTGCTAAGAGCATCAGTAACCATGTTATCTTTACTTGGATGATAATGAAGACTAATATCATATTCCTTGAGTAACTTAAGTCATGTCCTTTTCCTGAGTTTCAACTACTTTTGGGTGAACACGTACTCCAAGCTCTTACGGTCTGAGAAGATGTCAACATGAACCTTATATAGGTAATGGCACCAAATCTTTAAAGTAAATACTACCGCCAACAACTCTAAGTCATAAGTCAAAGATTATTCTCATGCACCTTCAGTTGCCTAGAAGCATAGGCCACAACCTTTCGTCGGTGCATTAACAGACAATCTTGTCCCATACGAGATGATCACAATACACAACAAAGCCATCAATACAATAATGTAGGGTTAAAATAGGAGTAGAAGTCAACTTATCCTTAAACTTCTCAAACTACCCTCGCAAGTGTCGAGCCATAAAAACTTCACCTTTTTCTTACTTGATCTAGTCAATGGGGCAGCATTTGAAGAGAAACTGTTCACAAAACTCTTGTAATATCTATCTAAGCCGAAGAAGCTCTAAATATCATTTAGAGTTATAGGTCTAGGCCTCTTCTTAACCACCATAACTTTATATGGATCCACCATGATTCCATCACTAGAAACAACATGATCGAGAAAAGTAACAGTATTCAACTAAAACTCTTCGAAAACTTAGCATACAAATATTGATCCTTAAGGGTCTGCAACACTAAATAGAAGTGATGGACCTGGTCCTCCTTACTCTTATGATAAACTAGAATGTTATCAATAAACACAATAACGAATAAGTCCAACAACTGATGGAAAATCTGATTCATAAGATCCATGAATGTTCTTGGTGCATTAGTTAAACCAAAGGACATCACTAAAATAGGAAATTACCATATCAAGTTTGGGAAGCAGTCTTAGGGATATCCACATCCCTAATCTTCAATAGATGATAACCCAACCAAAGGTCAATCATAGAAAAGTACTTTGCACCCTGCAGCTAGCCGAACATGTTATCAATCCTAGGAAGAGGATACTTATTCTTCACTATAACCTTATTCAACTATCGATAATTTATACATATCCAAACAGACTCATCTTTCTTACGTATGAAAAGCACAGGAGAACCCCAAAGAGACACACTAGGATGAATAAAGCCCTTATCAAGGACGTCACTTAACTACTTCTATAGATCTTTTAATTCAGTCAAAGCCACTCTATAACAAGGAATAAAGGTTGTAAGGGTATGCGATAGAAGATCAATCCCAAATTCTATTTCTCTATCAGGATGGACACTAGGAAGATCATCAAGAAATTCTTTGGGAACTCACAGATCATAGGCATAGATGATAAGGAGGGACCCTAAAAATTAGAATCTTTAACCTAAACAAAGTGACATAGACACCCTTTGGAAATCAATTTGCAAGCTCTTAGATAAGAGAGAAGCCTCTTCTTAGGCACTAGGGAACTCCTTTCCCACTTAATCATTGGTTCATCTATGAATTGGAAACTAACCCTTTGGGTCTTAAAATCAAGAGATACATAGAATGAATGGAGTCAATAAATCTCTAAGATAACATTAAAATCTAACATTCCAACTCTATCATATCCACCAACATTTCCATATCACATATACCTACTACACAACCCCTATAGACTCTCCTAGCCACATTAGAGTCACTCACTAAGGCATAAATAGAAAAAGGATCAGGAATAAACATAGGACAAAAACTAAAATAAATAAACATATAAGGGGTCATATAAGAAAGGGTTGACCCAGGAACTAGCAGATAATACACATCACAAGAGAAAAGTTTTAGACTACTAGTAATAACATTAGGAGATGCCTCAGAGTCCTAACAGGTGGCAAGAGAATGCCTACCATTCCAACTATTGCCAGAGCCCAAAATAGCACTTTTTGGTGCATGAGCTGAACATGCAGCAACTGGGACCTCATTAGCCCTAGTAGAAATATCATGGAGGGATAGTTCCTCTTAATATGGCTACATCTAAAACACTTATTTCTCTCCTCAAAACAAAAACCATGGTTCAACTGACCATAAAATTCGAAAGGAGGATACAATGGAGCTTATTGTGCCCCACGAGCCTAAGATTGGGCAGCTTGTGCCTTAAACCCAGTGTTTCCATGAAAGCAGCGATCATCGAATGGCTTAGGATAGGGAGCACTAGCTGTAGAATAAGAATAAAAATTTCTCCACTTCTTCTTTGACCATTACCTTCCATCTCCACCATTATTCGGATGGCCACCACCCTGCTCAAAATACCTAGACCTCTTACTTTGCCTTTCCCCTCTTTCAGCTTGTTTTTTGTTTTTATCTTTGATCTGCTATATATACACCACAGGCCTAGAGATATCTATGTCACTATTTAGCAAGGCAACTTTTCACTCTCGCACCAAGTCTCGAGAAAAATGCGAAACAAACTTCCTCATCCTAGTCCTCATGTTATACACTAGCTTAGGAGCATAACGGGACAATCAATGAAACTTCATAGCATACTTTTTCACCATCATTCTTCCATATTTTAGATTCACAAAATCCTCAACTTTGGCCTCCCTTAACTTTTTAGGAAAGAAACGCTCTAGGGAGGCACCCGAAAACTCATCTCTTAGTGCCAACTTTGCATCATCACCCCTAGAATGGTCCTAATCCTCATACCATTGATATGCTACATCCTTCAACTAATATGCGACAAATTTTATGCCTTTGGAGTCAGAAGCATGTATAACTCGGATGATCTTCTCCATCTCATGTATGAATCCTTCAGGAACCTCATAAACCTTAGATCCAGTAAAGGTCAGATGATTAAGCCACATAAACTATCCGACTTGAGTAACCTCAAAAGAAATTACAGCAGTACTATCAGGACACGACTGATGTGTTTGAGGTATCACCAACTAGGTCAACAGATTAATAGATCCATGAAACTCAACACTAAAAATATCTACTTGGGGCGGTGGGGCATGATCATCACCAGCCCGAGAATCTAGAAGAGGATTGGTAGGGATCAGTGGAACTCTACGTAGGGTATTACAATTAGGAGATGGAGCCCTAGATCGGGTCTGAACTTCATAAATAGGATGAGTTCCATCCATATTATCCTTATGTGGGATAGAAGATGTTCCGTGAGCATCAGATCTCTTGGGAGGCATGATCTAAAATAGAAACAATAAATATTAGAGAAGTTTTGACACCTTAAACTATATAGCTCGAAAGTAAAACATAAGAGGGGAAACATTCCGGAATGCCTCATAGCCACTCCCACATAAGTATGGTGCCCAACAAACCCATAAAATAGACTCTACTTGACATGGCTTTATGGACATCTAATTGACCATGAACTTAGGCTCTGATACAAAATTTTTCATGGACCAAACTACGGCCTGGCTGCGATGGGTATCTCAAGTCCATCGAGGATCGAAGACCACCATCTTTTCCTAGCAAAACAGAACACAACACACCAAATAATAGTTGAATTTTGAACACAAACAAAGATAGAAAGTTATAATTTCAAAGACATCTAAGAGTGTCAACATCAATACCCAATCCACAGTAACATCTACAAAGTCTCTATATAAGAAAACAACCTTCGTTGAGACATGCTCTCGACCCTGACAATGATAGTGAAAATAACAATGTAAATGTGAAGTCTTTAATTCTGATTTATGGAAGGAAAACCCAATTGAATGATCAAGTCTTTCAGAGAATGGAAGCTCACCAATTCATCATAATGACCAACTCTGAGATCAGCTATAATTGTGCATTAAAAGTAGAAGTGCCTTCAAACCCTGCATTATGTGGGGATGCAGCATCTTGAGATGGTTAGTGGGGTAAGCACTAGCATGTAACTCAGGATAAGGGTAAAATAATGTCATTCAAAAGTTTAATTTCAAACTCACCATACATATTCACATACATACATACACATATATAATAGATGCTGAGGTAAGGAATAAGATTTAGCATGATAGTAAAAGATTATCCTAGACTATATAGCTTAATCATCATAAACAAGCACCCACGGGCTATATCAGCTCTCCCTAATAAAAGGGCCCCAATGTGCATTAGCCGCATGAACCATAGGTATCAAGAAAGACAGGGGGATGCCTCGACCCCACGTCAATCCTAGATACAAATATATAAATAGTGTGAACTATGCACACAGTCTTAAAGACCAACCCTCATGTCGACAAATATGAGTTTCTAGTGTAGGTTATTCGAGACCCACACCTTTACGGCTTAGATACATAAACCCCACTAAGCCCAATTAAAACAAGTTTCACATAACTCATTCATTAACCAAGGAAATCTACATCAAGGAACACCACGTGCATCGTCATACCATTTAGCTTGCAAGATCATAATTATACCATTATAATTCCATTAACTTAGGGGAATATCTCAAACCCCTTTTGTTCATTAGATCAAATTAAAGAAATGCCTCAACCTCCTTTAATTTATCAAATCAAATAGGGGGAATGCCTCAACCCCTTTTTGTTTATTAAATCAATTTGGAGGAATGCATCCACCTACTTTAATTTATCAAATCAAATTGGGGGAATGTTTCTACCTTTTTGTTCATTAAATCAACCATAGCCAACAAGGCCTTTAAAATCCATGTTCATTATTTAACCAATTATGCAATGCAATAGCGTAGGTGTGTAAGTCAAACTAAGAGACAATTCAAGCTCACCATAAGCATTGTTATACCATTTATCTTGCAAACTCATAATCAAGCCATTATGATTCTATTAACATAGGGGAATGCCTCGAAACCCTTTCATTCATTAAATCAAATTGGAGAAATGGCTCGACCTCCTTAAACTTATCAAATCAAATTGGGGGAATGCTTCGACCCACTTTGTTTATCAAATCAAAATATAGACAACAAGACCTTTAAAATCCATGTTCATTGTTTAACCATTTATGCAATTCAATATTATAGGTGTCTAAGTCAAACTAAGAGACAATTCTAAAATTCAAAACCATTTACAAAAGTGGGTTGAGGAAATACAATTGTTCAAAACCAATTTCCAAGTTCAAAACATTAATTTGGGGGATTACCTCGACACCTATTCCTATTCCCACACCCATTCACCCTATTAGTTCAAAAACATTCAATTCAAAGCATGAACAACTTATGAAAAACATGGGAAAATAGTTCAAAGATTAACCATTCCAAAACCCCCAACCTATGTCAAAACCCAAAATCAAATCCATAAATTTAAACTATTTAAAACATATAGTTATTCACAAAATAAGATTTGGTGAAGAGTAACATGCCTAAAAGTATCACAACTATGGAGAGAAATCACCCTTGAGAGCCTTAATTCACCAACTTCCTTAAAACCCTAAGTGTTCTTGACCTTGGGGATTTGAGAGAGGTTGAGAAGTTATTTTGATTTATTTCAGAGCGATAATGATACCATAAAGGGGTTTAAGTTATAGGTTACAATTGAGGAAGAGGGAAAATATCCAAAGTGACCTTAATGAAATACTGAAAAATTATCCTCTAGTCATTATGGATGACCTTAAGACTTGAAGGGTCACCTTACGACTCATGACCTCCAGTCGTAGTCTAAACAGTATCCATAGACATCCACACTGGTCTGGCTATGAGTCGTACCATACAACTCATTCTCAGACATGTTCAATCATAGTCAAGGCAGAATCAATTAGGAACTATATTAATTAAGCCATAATAAGTATGATACAACTCATAGTAAGTCTAGAGGACTCGTATATTCTTAATAGTGATCAGAATAGTAATGTGGCAAAACACACTGGTCTGGCTACGATTAGGGTCTTACAGCTCATATAGACACCCTATGACTCTTAGAGAGAGTCACACTTTATGCAATGAGCTCAACAGTTAAGAATATTTTCACGGATAAAAAATCAAGGGTGCTACATCTTCACTGTCACCTTATTCAACAGGAATTTGTCTATGGACTTTTAAAGGGTCCTATCCTTCTTATGAATGAAAAAGAATAAAAGTACCCCACGGTGACACAAAAGGGCGAATAAAACACTTATCAAAAAGATAGTTCAACTTATCCTTAAGCTCTTTCAACATAAGTAGAGCCATTCTATAAGGAAGGATAGAGATAGAATGGGTATCCAGGAGAAGTTCAATCCCAGAGTCTATTTTCCTATCGGGAGGAATACTAGGAAGATCATCAGGGAAAGACTCAAGAAAATCATTAACCACAAGAACGGATTGAAAAGAAGGCTTTCAAGATTAGTATCCTTAACCAAAACTAGATAGTATAAATACCCTTTGGAAATAAAGTTTTTGTCTCTTAGATATGAAATGAACCTTTCCTTAGGTGCTAGGGAACTCCCTCCCATTCTATAACCAGCTCAGTAGGAAATTTGAAATGACACTGCAGGCCGATAGTCTAGAAAGGCTTAGCATGAAAGGAGCCAATCCATCCCCAAGATAACATCAAAGTCTGACATATCCAAATCTATTGGATCCATTAACATCTCCCTACAACAGATAGATACCACACAACCCCTATAGGCTCTTCTAGCCATAATAATGTCACCTACCCAGGATATATAGAAAAGGGATCAGGAATGCACTCAGCACCAAGCCTAAAATAAACAACCATATAAGGGGTCGTATGAGAAAGAGTAGACCTCAGATCAAGTAATAATACTCCTCATGAGAGAAGAGCTTTAATATATTAGTGGAAACATCAAGCGATGCCTTAAATTCTTAATGAGTGGTGAGGGCATAAAGATGATTTCGATAAGTGTCGGTACTAGAAGTTGTACCCTTTTGTACAAGAGCTGATGACACTGAAACTGAAACTTTATTATCCTCAGAAGCAACCCTAAAAGGGAAATCCCATCGTATATGACAAAGATGACCATACTTAAAATACTTATTCCTTCCCTCATCACACACTCCACGATGCACTTGCCCATAAAAAAGTCAAAAAGGATAAGATGGGGCCAGTAAAGCTCCACTAACCTACAACTGGGCACCCTATGCCCTATACCTATTGTCATCCTAGACTCGACGATCATCAAACGACTTAGGATATGGAGAGATAATCATAAAGGAGGAACTCAAATTTTTCTATTTCTTCTTTGACCACTGTCTACCATCTCTGCCACTATTCTATCGCCTACCCTGCTCAGAATACCTAGATTTGTTACACTGCCTCTCCCCTATTCCGAGTTTTTTATTCTTATCATATTTAATTTGATGCATATACATCATAAGCCTAGAGATATTCATGTCATTATTCAGCATTACAGCCTTGCACTCCAGGACCAATTCCCAAGCTAACCTAGAAGAAAACTTCCTCATCCTAGCCCTCACGCTAGACATTAGCTTAGGAGTTTAATCTGACAATTGATAAAATTTCAGGGCATACTCTTTCACAATCATCCTACCCTATGGAGGATTCACAAACTCCTCTACTTTCAGCTTCCTCAAATCCTGAGAAAAGAAGCGATCAATAAAAGCACTAGAGAAGTCATCCCAAAATACCAACTCCGCTCTAGAGGTAAGGTCTTATAGTAGTCTCTGAATATAGCCAACACTCAATAAAAGAAGAGTATAGAGTAGTATCAGTACAACACCATGTATTGGTATGTATCATCATCTGACTTAACTTAGCCCCACACGTACATAAATTAAATATAAGTAAATTAGCATTTTTGTCATGACCCAAAATCAAGGGTCATGATAGCACTTGTCGCGGCAAGACTTGACAAGTTAGCCTATAACCCAAACTGATATAAAAAGAAAAATCAATACTAAAAACCCAAGGTAAGGCTTCTAGAGCAAAGCCGAACCAGAAAAACATGATAATAGTTGAAATACAATCAAAGATAATAAACAAAATCCCACAACCTGGTGTCATAGTGTAAGAACTATCAAAGATATAGTAATTGCCCAAAAAGGATTAAAATCTATCTCAGAATACTAAATAAGACATGAAATAGATAGGAAGAGGTAGTAGGACAACTCGTGAAACATAGGATGTCCTCTACCCTTAATATACTCCTAGTGCCACCTAAATTAACTATTTGTGTAGTGTACTCGTACCTAGATCTGAACTAAAAGGCCACAGTAGGGGTGAATACGGCTCACTTATACTCAGTAGGTATCATAGGCCGACTGAGTAAAGTTGAAAATAAAGCATATAAACACAAATTGTGGGCACATCACCTACAATGTGTTATGGATTTTAGAGGTCAGTGGGTGCAACATTTAGCATTGATAGAGTTCACATATAATAAAAACTATTAGTTGAGTATCGAGATGGCGCCTTTTTAGGCTTTGCATGGTAGGACATGTCATTTCCTGATTGAATGGTTTGAGACTTTTGAGGTTAGACCTCGTCGTACTGACTTGCTTCAGTCATTGGAGAGAGTTAGGGTGATTCAGAATAGGTTAAGGCCAGCTCAGAGTAAGTAGAAGGCTTATACAAACTGTAGACTTTGTTCCTTGATATTTGGAGTTGGTGGTCAGGTATTTCTCTATGTGTCTCCTATGAAAGGTGTAATGAGATTCAGAAGGAAGGGAAAGCTTATCCCCAGATATATTGGACCCTTTAAGATTCTTCGTATAGTGGGTGAGGTAGCTTATGAGTTAGCCTTACCCCTAGGTTTTGTTGTTGTCGATTTAGTTTTCCATGTTTTCATATTGCGATAATACATTCCTGATCCATATCATATGCTTAGATGGGATTCAGTCCAGTTGATTGAGCGGTCGACCTTCGTGAAAGAACGTGTGCTCATTTTTGCCTAATGATGTTAGGCGCTTATTCACTAGGGAGATTCCTGTAGTAAAGGTTCCACGGAGGCACTGTCCAGTGGAGAAGGCTACTTAGGAGGTTGAGAGAGAGATGCGAACCCAATATCCTTACCTATTTGAGACTTCCGATACATCCTAGTCCTTTACTTTCATGAATGAAAGTCTATTTAATAGTGGATACTGTAATGACCCCTCCAGTCATTTTCCTTATTTCTGCTTATTTTCATTATTACTGCTTTCTATAGCTGCCTCAATTCATTTATGACTTGCTGGGACTGATAGTTCGGTTAACGGGCAGTTCATTTAGTCTTTAGAGCCAATTCCCTATTTTGAAGTCCTCACTGGTTCAAATTTTCTATCAAGCAAAAACTTTAGTCAAAAGACCTTGTATGCCAATTCTGATTGTTCCAACAACTCTGAAATGTTGATTTTAGGCTAGGTGGGTCTTTGGTTTAGTCCCGAGATACCCAACTCATCTCAAACTATTTGTTGAAAGTTGAGAAAATTGAAAATAGGGTGTGGGACCCACTTTTCATTGAAACAACCTCAGATGGAAGTTTTGACTGCGCCATTGAGTCTGGAATGTCAAATTTGATAGGGTAGCATAATCCATTTGTCTATACAGGATTTTAAAAGAATCCTATGGGGTTGGATGAGACTTGGATTAGTGTTGGTGTACCGACGATCGCGAGCCACTGATCACGATATTGTCTGTCAGAAACTCTCTAGTGTCGCGAATGCGACATTTTTTAGTCGGAAAAGTGACACTCCATCCTGCTTGGTCCGTATTGTGAACATGATTGCTATGTTGCATAAGCGACTTTTACCTTTTGGCCAGGTATCGCAATTGTGATTGACAGGCTGCAAATAGGATACCCAAGTGCTTGGGAATGGTATAAATACCCCATTGCAGCCCGTTTTATTTATTTCTCATCCATTTATAAGAGACTTAAACTCTAAGGAGTGGAATAGCTTGGGAAACACAATTGTGGGTGACTGGAATGCTTGGGTAAGGATTGGTTACGCGATTTTCTTTCAAATTTGTAGTAAGATTCCTCCATTTCCATGGTTAATTCCGTTTTTTCTTCTCTAAAATCCCTAAAACTTTGTGACTTGATTTTAGCACCAATATAGCTCAAACTTCACCTATTTTGAAGGTAATTACTTGTAATACCCCGAGAAACCCAACTGATAGTAGAACCATGATTCAAGATCATGTTAAATAAATCTTAGTGAGTTGGTAGCTTTATGATCAAGTTTGATGTGTATTAAGGCCTTAAATACATCCTAGCTATTAGACAAATCAAAACATCCCTTACTGATTGAATTCTTGAGAAGGACATTGCCATAGGAAACTTCAAACGATCATATCTCCCATCATACAAAGAATTTTTGAGCTCATGACCTACCACCATATAGATAATTGAATTAGCTTTCCAACGATATCAATTTTTCCAAAATCCGATATCGAAGTAAGAAGTTATGACCGTTTTACTGAGAGTTGTCCGAGCTGTTCAGTAGTGACGGACAAGCTGACCGACCGTCAAGTTAGTGACGGCCCGCCACTTTGGCCGTCAAAACTGAAGCAGTGAGGGCCTTTTCTAGACCAAAAGTGGTGGTGGGAGTGATGGTTAGTCACCAGAGTGACGGTCCGTCACCCTGACCGTCAGAATTGTCCGAGTTAGCGCTGAAGCACCTTTTTAAAGGGATTTTTGGGTCATTTTTCACCCTATTTAATACCCAATCACCCCAAATCAAAGATCATAACTTTTCCTTCATCCAAAACATCAAATTAGGTTTTATTTCTAAGATCAAAACCCTTATTTCTTCTTCAAGAAAAATCAAGAGAAGTCAAGAAATCAAGAATCTCTCCAAGAAATAAGTTTCCCCAAGGTATGTAGATGTTGATTCTTGGATCCCTTTTATCCAAGAAGCTCAAGTACCCTTTTCTAAATCTCCAAGATTTATGTTTATGAATTTTTAATGATTGTTGTGAGTTGTGATTCATGTTTGTCTACAAGAATCAAGTCTTGGCCTTAGTATGTGGTATTTGTGTGGTAAATGGATTATCTACTTGTTGTTGATGTTGAATGATCTCCAAGATGGGATATTTATGTGGTTTGTATGAATCTATGATAATATATGAGTTGGAAACATGTAAATTTGGTTGTTTATGATAAGTAGTTGGGTTATTATACTTATGCCTAAGTTGTGCATGTGAGGTGTTCGATAAAATGTCTAAGAGACTAGAAATCAAGCATTGTAGTTAAATTGTGATCTAATGACAAATGCATGCTACACCCTTATGAAAATAATGAATTCTAAGATATTGTTATGTGTTATGGTTGTTAATGAATTGTACCATGATAGTGTGAAATCCCCAAATAAGTGTGAACCTATGCATGTCTAGTGTTTGTTGAAGGACCTTAGTGAACAAGTGGAGATGTGATGTAGTAAATTCCCCAATTATGTTCCCTTTGATATATGCTAAATTTTTAATACATGCCAAGTGGTTAGCAAGTAAGTTATGACATGATAGTATGAAGTTTTCCTAAGCCATGTGATACCCAAACATATGTCAAGACTGATATAGGTATGAAATAGTTGAGGTAAAAACCTTGTTGAATGGAGTACGATCTAATAGCATATTTTCCCTATGTTATTATGTGATTATTATTCTGAGATGCTTAAAGCGACCCTTTGGTGATTGTGATGATGAATGGATGATCGTGATGATGCAAGAATGATTATGTTTTACTTTTATGTAATCGAGTCTTGGGGGTATTTATACCCGACAATAGAGCTGTTGTATAAAGCCCGTGTCAGTTTTGCGATAATTCCAATCGAGCCACAATTCTCAGAACTCAGTGAACTGCAGAACTCTGTATCCTCAGACAAGTGCAGAATATAAGAAAAATCAGTAATCTCAAAAATCTCTATAATCACTGTATCACTAGAAATCTAGCCCAAGTCCTGTAAATCAACTCAGATCTAATATTATTCAAATGATTCAATTCTAATCTCAAAAGTGATTTCAGTAA
Source organism: Capsicum annuum (assembly GCF_002878395.1). Classification (NCBI taxonomy): domain Eukaryota; kingdom Viridiplantae; phylum Streptophyta; class Magnoliopsida; order Solanales; family Solanaceae; genus Capsicum; species Capsicum annuum. The sequence goes on along the minus strand of NC_061115.1, from coordinate 113,794,176 downwards.
TCTATTCAAGCTTTGTATCGTTAGTCAGATTCCATGATTCGATACCTTTTTCCGTCAGATACGGAACTAAGTAATCTCAGTGTAACTCAGTCAGATCTCTTGAGAAACATAATCAGTATCAGATTCAGCTCTGTCTAAGTTCAGTTAAGAATCAGATCAGTTTTTTTCAGTTGGGAGTAGGATTCAGCATCGAGTGAGCTCAAGGATGGGAACTCACCTACTAGTAGAGGGTGTGATTCTTAGAAGCAATCCTTGCACTCCCAAACTATGTAGCCAGAGTAGGTTAAGACATCATACCTGCTAGTTGAGGGTAGATGAGGTGGCTTGACCTGTTAGATGAGGACTCCACCATTCTTGTTTGAGTACCTGATAGATGAGGGTCACATAAAGTTGTCTTTACCGGTGGCACGGTACTGACACCCTTCCAACTGGGGCATACGTTGGACCCCGACTTAGCTAGGCGGGGCATGTCGGTTAGAAGACTACTTCCCACAGTCTCAATTTCAGAATCAGTCTCAGACATCAAGAACGAGCTCAGTTCAGTGTACAGAATGCAAGGTTGTTAGATACAGGCCATCAAGTATAATTATTTAGAAATTTGAAGATCCGCTGCTAGATAGGCCGATCTCAAAATCAGTTATCAGATCTCAAAATCAGTTATCAAGTAGTATTATTATCCACAGATTCAGAGACTACCTGCTAGATAGGGTTGATCTCAATTTTAGTCAATCATTCTTATTATTAGCAGATTTAGAGATAACCTGTTAGATAGGGTTGCTATCAGTTTCAAAAGCTTTAGATACTCATAATCTCAGTATGTCTAGAAATTTTAGAATTTCAGTATATTCAGTATCAATTACTCGAGTTATTTCGAGTATACTTAGCGATAGTATGCGCAGTATGTTCAATAATTACAAACTCTTTATGTGTGCTAATCCATCTTTTGCATATTATTCAGTTAAGTTATGTTCATGCATAAGCCCTTGCATTTAGCCTTACCTCGTCTACATACTCGGTACATTTTGTACTGACGCATTTGCGCAATGGTGTTTTATTTGACACCATAGGTTTAGAGGCACAGGATCCAGAGTATCCCTATCAGTTCAGTCCCAGTCAGCAGCAGTAGCAGTGAGTCCTTTTCTTTTGAGGACGAATCTCAATTTACTATTATTGCATCAGATTTTATTTAAAGTTTCAATTGATGGAGTTAGTTAGGTACATGTCCCATCAACTCCACAGTTCAAATAATTTAGAGGCTTTTTAGACAGAGGTTGATGTATTAGTATTCAGTTTTTAGTTTTAAGTATGTGAAGATGTATTGAACCTTATGGCTAGTTTCCGTATTTATTTCAGTTATTATGCAGTGTACAGGTATAGATATCAGTAAAGGGTTAGCTTGTAGTCCTTCAGGTCCATAAACACCGTCTGACATCTCGGAATAGGATCTCGGGGTGCTACATTACTCATGAGCACATGTGGATGTTGTGTTAGTTTCGAAAATGCAATTTCCATAAACGAGCCTTATATAGTATTTTTGCTTGATTCTTGACCCAAAGCATAATAGTGTAATATGGGTATCATTGTTCTCATCTTGATGACTAGATTGTGGTTTTGATAGCATGACACCTTGGAGAAGCTTCTTGGAAAGGAAAATTAGTGATTTAGTGGATTCTTCAAGCTTTCTTCGGCATCAAGGTAGGCTAGGTTTTCCCTCACCATAGATTGATCTATGTCATAGTATGTTTATGATATTATGTTAAAATTTGTGATGGGTTTAGGTGTTGGTGATGGAACTTACAATACTTGGGTTAGTTGAACCTTTTAGGCCATCCAGAAATCGTAATTTAGGTATAATTAGATTAGTTGCTTAGGTCCTTAGTATTATCCGTATCTTAGGGATAATTAAGGCTTGTTTAAGATCTAAAAGTTGATTTAGATACCTTAGTTTAGTCCAGGATAGAGTTTCCTTATAATGGATTTTGGGGATTAGAAGTGGTGCCTTTAGACCCGCCTAAGGCAAACACTTGAACTAGTTTTGGTTGACCTTTAGAAGCTCATTTTGTAAATTTGAAATGCTCATTAAGATACTTGATGAGACTGGAGATGTGATAGTCATGATGATTTGATATTTGGAGTTGATGTTGATTATGGTAAAACCCAATTGCTATTATGTCGGTGATACACATAATATATATATATATATATATATATATATATATATATTTATATATATTGACTATGATATTGATGAAATATACCAGTTTAATTTTGGCTATTGATTATGATATTACTGATATATATATCAATTTGATTCCAGCTATTAACTATGATATTAATGATATATATCTGTTCGAGTCCAACTATTGATTATGAAATTGATGATATATACCGGTTTGAGTTTGGCTATTGATTGTGGTACTGAGGATATGAATATTGATTTAAGTTCGGTAAGGGGAGATGTTGTGACATGAGATGTGTGGGTTCACATTGAAAGCATGAAGGTTGGTATATTATGATTGCACGGTTATATATTATCCTTGATTGTACCCTCTAGGATTTAGGGGCCTATGTTGGGTTATTTACTTTTGTGCAGTTATTGGATTGTGAGGGCCAATTTTGTAGTTATAATCATATATTCCTTATGTTATTGTTCTGGCTTCTTTATATAATTGTGTACAACGAAGAAGGAGTTATCCTTAGGTTTGCCCTTTTCTTTGACTTAGTTATGTTATCTTGCATCTTATCATATCTATATCATGATTTAGCTCAGTAAGGCAATGATGCCTACTGAGTACCTTTGGTTTTTGTAGTCATACTATACTTTTGTACCTTTTTGGTGTAGATTCGAGCACTAGTTGCCGCCGTTGATTTAGGGATCGTGCTGTGGCAGATTTTGTAGATAGGGTGAGCTCTTGGAGTCGAAGTTACCCTATTTCCTTCTATTTATCTATGTCTAGTTTTTTGTTTTGAGATAGATTGTATTGAGTAATCTAGAACTTATGGTATGTTGTAGTATCTCTGATACTGACTCTACCAGGTCGTGGGATAGTTTTCCATGTTTTGGCTACCTTTCAGACTATTGTAGGGCCTTGCTTATTTATGTATTGTATTGTCTATTCTACCATTTATAGGGTATTTTCCACCTAGTTAGCCCATCGCAAACAACTCTAGACTATGGTTCAGCTTACCTAATGGTGCAATTTAGTTGGTGACGCATAAATCGGGTTTTGACAAATGTAGCAAGTAACCATATGCATGGATTCAAATACAAGTTTGTGGAGATAAAAAAAATGGTGAAAGATAATATGTATTTTTGAGATACATCAAAGATTTAAACGGAAGGGATAAGTATGACTCTAATCTCCTGTAAAGATTGTGCAACAAATTGATTTGCGAGGTTTACTATGTGCCAAAACTAAATATAACATTTTGAGTTTGGGTCAACTTCTTTAAAAACGATATGACATTTATTTGAAAACAATGTATTTTGGTTTTATTACCTGATCCTTCACCCTGATTGTAATATGGTTCTTAGAACCAAAAGTGACCCCAAGCTAATCCATGACATGAGATGACCCTAAATATTTATGAAGATAAAATTGAATGGAAACTAAAATGATTAAAAATATAAAGATCTGAAAAATCTTAAAATCTCTAATCTAGACCAAGTCATAAAAGAAATACTAAAACTGAAGTAAACTGAAAAATATGATTCTAAACCTAAAAGCCTATACTACTAATGAGCTATTGAGACAAGTCCCCAGCTAACCTCTAGATGCTAAACTAAAAGTAATAAAGCAAACATAACAAATACTCATCCTCGGATAATGAGGACTAACCACTGGTAGTCAGTGATGTTGCACCAGAATGTACTAACTGTGATGCTAAACCCAATCTCCCAAAGCTATATCATAAAATGATACAACATAAATAAAGTATGTGATCAGTACTTTGAATCTGAGCACTTGGGATATGCAAAATAAACTTAGCATGATAAAAATATTGATATATTGTATGAAACACAAACTAAGCAAAACAATGGAATAAAATTCTAAAAGTACTATGATCCCAAATTATGTATACTAAGATTCTAAGGTAAAACATAGATGTCACTATAACACAAGTAAGATCTAAAAGTGAGAGTCATATTCAAGTACTAAAAACTATAGTAGTGAGAGATTTACATAACCGATATAGACCATGTGAGCAACATAAAATTAAGCTTGAAACCCTAGTTAGGATGGCATTCTACACCTTACCAAGGGTAACAACCATGACTCACATGGATTCATTCATGAGCCGATTTGGGCAGCAAAAAACACTCTCAATTGGCGAAGACCCCTTATCCTACGGTGGCATGTAGGTTAGGACTTGGATTATCTAAATCCATATTTAAATTGGTGATAAATAATACTCCTAAAATCATATAAATATTCTCAAAATTATACTGAGGTCTAAGGAAAAACATATGTACTAGCTCAATTATTGTTTACTAAATACACTGAAATAATGGAACTAGTCAAATGCATTATACCATTTTTGAAACTCATGTGTGCTTATAATAAAACACTCCCAATATGGATAATTATTTATAAATTCTGAAAGTAAACCCTAAATAAAAATTCAATAAAACCATAACATTTATGTACATCTGCGATAGTCATATGCAATCATAAGAAAACATACTATCTTGAAATTCAAGGTAATTGCATAAGGTAATTTGATGTCTAAAAAATATTACCCATATATTCATAAATTTAAATCCATAATTCAAATTTTTTTGGGCATAAGGGCAAAAAGAGACCCTTATTCATAAATTCCACATACCTAGATTTAGAGAATTTGGCCCTAGAACAAAGAGATTTGACTTCGAGAAGGAACCCTAGCTTTTGGGACTTGAGAGAACTTAGAGCTCAATGATTTTATATTTTTTTAAGTATTGATAATGGAGAAAAGAAACACCTAATTACCTTTAACCCTCTCCTAATAAACCTTGAAACTATGTAGCATAGGTGTAGGGAATATGAAAAATACAAATATATCCCTTTTAAATATAATTGAAATTTCTAGATCCGGTCATCACAGGTCAAGGTATGAGTTATGGATGGAACCTACAAGTTATTACCTAATAGATTTCTGGCATGGGGATTCCACCTCATGACTTGTAAGGTCTACCTTTGAGTCATGATAACGAATCGTGGTCACTAAGAGAAAATTTTGCCCCTCGAGTTCCTCATAAGTACTAGTCTGTTAATGACCCATACTCGGACCTATGACTCATGCCCCTAGAGTCGTAGTAACTAAGAAAAATTTCCATATTTCTAAGCTTTTAGATCTACCACTCAAAAAAAGTCACCACACGACCTATGACCTTATTGTATGACTTGTATGACGAGTCATTCTAGTATAGATTTCTATAACTACTGACTTGTTTTTTGATTAAGGATAAGTTTCGTATTATGGAACCTTTGGGTTGTTACATTTGGCTTAAAGATTCAAGTAATAATTTAATGGTGAAATTGCATATGAAAAATAATAGATTGTTCCCTTTGGATCTTAAGACCATTAATACTAAGTGTTTAAATGCTAATATGCAAAAAGAATTATGGTATTGCCACACGCGACTTGAATTTTAAAGTACTCAAATCAATGGTAGACAAGAATATGGTTGATGAAATTCCATCAATCAAACACCCCAATTAGTTTTGTGAAGCTTGTCTTCTTGGAAAAGATGCAAGGAGGAGTTTTCTAAAGGAGACCATGTCAAGAGCCACTAATCCCACTTTATCTTGTTCACACCAAAGTGTGTGGTTCAATAAATCCACGTTATTTTGGTAAAAGTAAATACTTCTTACTCTTTATTTATGATTTCAATAGAAAGAATTGGGTATACTTCTTGAAGAGAAAATTTTAATCTTTTGTTACTTTTAAAAATTTCAAAGCACTTGTAGAAAAACAAATTTGAATTAAAAACCTTAAGGTTGGATAGAGGAGGCGAATTCACTTCAAAAGAATTTAATGACTTTTGTTAGTCTCATGGAATTCGCTACCCTTTAATAGTACCTTACTCACCCAACAAAATGGAATGCAGAAATAAAGAATGGAATAATTCTTAATATGATTTGATGTATGTTGAAAGCTAAAAATCTACAAAATAATTTTTAGGCTGAGGCTATTTCTTGTGTGAGCCAGGGGTCTATTGGAAATAGCCTCTCTACCTCGTTAGAGGTAGTGGTATGGACTGCGTATACTCTACCCTTCCAGACCCCAAAATGTGAGAATATACTGGGTTTGTTGTTATTGTTGTTATTGCTATTTCTTGTGTATTTTATTGGAGAAATAGGTATCCAATAAGAAATGTGAGAGATCAAATGCCTCAAGAAGCATAAAGCAGGAGAAAACCAAAGTTAAGCACTTGAGAATCTTTGTGAGTGATCTTAGGCATATTTATACACCTAAGTGTCATTATCTAAGCCCATGTAGCTTAGTTTTCAAGAGTACTTAATGTGTTTATGTGAAAAATTAGTGACATTTTTGTATTTAGGTGCTAATCCTCATGTTTAGGTAGTTTAAAGTGAAAATGAATCAATACAATAGTCAAAGTGGGCAAGGAAAGATTGGATGAGATGTCTACTTTAATTGGGCTAAGCTATACTTATTCTTGTATTTTTTTGGATTTGTCTATTATATTGTCGAATGCTTGTGTAAAATGTTTTAGGATTCTATTTGAGCTGCTATAGGTGATAAATAAATCTATACATAAGCTACAAGTGATGATGGAACATGAGAAAGCTTGACATGAGCAAAGAGACAAAGCCCGACAAACTTATGTGTATTTGCACCAGCCTTCTTTCTGTGGACTTTATTCCATTGGGATATGTGACACACCTCCAAGATCCTGCTATCAATTTTTTCCACACAATATCTTAAAATTGGTCACTGGTTCAGGTCTGCTATAGCTCCATGATGCACATCTCTTGAGACTGGGCTAAAGTCCTAATTTGAGTTGCAAACGTGTGGTACTTGTACCTAATACTTATTCGATTTGGTTTGGATGACTTGTAGCCTATATAACACCCAAACATGCAGCAAGGAAGGGCGGAGCAGGTTGGGGCAGTCCACAACATGAAATCAAAACAAACACACTCCAAAACCGACTCAAACTTCGTTTTCTACTTGTTTTAAGTGAGGGTCAAAGTGGTACATACACCTATTTTGTATGGAACAAATTATGGAGGACTTTTAGGGATATACAAATATCACTTAGCCACAATTACAAGGAGTTTTTGGGGGAAGATAAATGAAAGGAGAGAAGAATAGGCTCTACACTAGGGATTTTCATTCTTTACTTTATCTTCTTTGTAGTTTTAGTTTATGAACTAATCTATGGTAATTCTTTGTAAAGCTTTGAGTTGCTAAACACCCTCTTTATAGGATTAGGCTATAACATAATTGTTGAATTATAATTTTATAGTTGGTTTTCATGTTATCATGTCATGTGATTGTTCTTGCGTTCTTGCTTTACTATTCTAAAGAGTCATAAACTTTAGGATAAATCCAAGTCTCAAAATGAATTGACCATAGAAGTGGGAGAATAGTAAAAAAATTGTTGGGAGTATGTATCATATCAATAACTGATTTAGAGATAACTATTAAAAGATGATGTACGATTAGTATAGAGATATACCTAAACACCCTACTTGGTTAATAAAATAGGAAGACAACTTAATTCTTTCGAATTAAAGACTTATATCCCCACTCAATGATGTAGTTGTGAGATTAATTTGGAAAGATGACTTAGATAATGACTATTACCATGTTATAATATTAACCCCGTAGATTAATAATCATGCTAAACACCAACACCGGCTATACACTATAGTTATCAATTAATGTGTAGTACGTCTCAACCTTTTAACTCTCCATACATTATTTACAATCTAAATTTCACATCATCATTGATTTTGTTACTTAGTTTATAATTACAAAATACTCTCATTACAAACTCGCACTTGTTAAATTGGAAAGTATAATTAGAATTGGTGGATAACTAACTTAAATTCCCTTGGATACGATAACTAGGCTCTCAAGAAGAGTCACTTTGCTACTTGTTTGACCATATACATTTGTATGTGCACTTATATACCAATAGGGAGAATAGTCTATGTTCATATGCCACGTTAAGGGAGATCTATACTTGATGAATAAAGTGTTAAGTATGTATTTATTGGCTATGACATACGCTCAAAATTCTACAAGGTATACAACCCAAGTAATAATAAGATGGTGGTGAGCCATCATGTTGAATTCGATGAATAAAGGACATGGAATTGGGAGACATAGAAGAAAGAACACATAAGTTTCTTCCACACTTTATAAATGAAGATGAACAAAAAATCATAGCACCTATTCATGATGTAAACCTACCTCCTTCACTGGAAAATATTGCATCTCCTTATTCTCAAGAGAGTTCAAGTGAAAGGCTGAAGAGGATGAGGAACATCCAAGAACTCTATTTTGAAAAAGAAGAAGTTACTAATTTTGATATTTTGTGTTGTTTCTTTGTTAATTGTGAACGAATAAAGTTTGATGAAGTTGTTACCAACAAAAGGTAGAGTCAAGTTATAAAGGAGGAAATCCAGTCAATTAAGAAGAACAACCCTTAAGAACTAACAACTTTTCCTTCATTAAATAATTGAAGTCAAATAGATATACACGATGAAGAAGACTACTGATGAAGAAGTGGAAAGATACAAGGAAAGACATATAATGAAAGGCTACAAGTAAAGGCATGGCATTGACTATGAGGAAGTCTATGCACCTGCTTCCCATATAGAGATAATTCATTTACTAATATCTTTGGCAGCACAATAAGGTGGAAAATCCATCAAGTAGATGTTAAGTTGGCATTTTGGAATGAATATCTTGAAGAGAAATTCTATGTTGAGAAACCATTGGGATTTGTGGTTAAGAATCTTAAATATAAGGTGTAGAGGTTGAATAAAGATCTATATAGATTGAAGCAAGGTCCATGAGTGTAGAATAGTCGCACCGATAAGTACTTTTTAGAGAATGGTTTTACAAATTGTCTTCATGAATATGATCTTTGTATTGAAGTTTATTCTAATAGATATATTCTATTTTTTTGTCTTTATGTTGGTGATCTTATTCCAATGGGTAATAACCTAGTTTTGTTTGAACCGTTCAAGAAAGCTATGTCTCTTGAATTTGAGATGACAGTGAGAGAGCTCATGTCATATTACTTGGGCCTATGGATGAAGCACATAGAGGAAGGAATCTTCATATCAAGAAGGCTATATAAAGGATATTTGTAATAAGCTCAACATATTCAATTGCAACCCCGTAAATACCCCAAATGGAAAGTGGAAAAAAATTGTCAAAGGTTGTTAATGGTGAAAAGGTAGACTTCATTATTTTCAAAATTACCATGGAAATTCTAAGATACTTAATAGTTGACGTGTATGAAACTAGATATACTCTTTGTAGTTGGAGTAGTAATTTACTTCATGGAAGATCCTAGCTCCACTCGCTTAAAGGTCGATGGAAGAATTCTTTATTACCTAAAAGGTACAATTAACCTTAGGCTGATTTGCTCTTCTTCTGATGACTTTAACCTTATGGGATTTTGTGATAGTGATTATGTGGGAGATCTTGATAATAGAAAAATCATAATAGGTTATGTGTTTTAATTGGGTGATTGTGTTTTTTTTGGAGTTCAAAGAAACAATTCATTTTTACTCTCTCAACTCGTGAAACTATATATGTGGCTGCAACATTCTTTACATGTGATGCAATTTGACTGTGAAGATTGCCAAAGGAGCTCAATTTGTGAATTGAAGCCACAATAATTTGTGTTGACAACAAATCTACACAGGGTACTATCAAGAATCTAGTGTATCATTATCAAAAATAATGCATAAACAAAAGGTACCACTTATTAAAGAATACTTTGCCGAAAAGAAGATAGAACTCAAGTACGTGAAATCCCATTATTAAGTTGCGGATTTCACCAAGCCTCTCAAGATTTAAAGATTTTCAATGATTAAGATCCAGTTTTGTAATGGAAAAAGGAAATTAAGGAAGAGATTTATGGGAACCAAAAATAATTTAATAAGGGAAAATAAAATTAAAACAAAAAAAAAAAGAATGAACGAAATAAAATATATGATGGAAGAGAAAGAAATTTGGCAGCTAATGACAAAGTAGGCGCCTGACTTTGTGCTGAAATATAATTTCTTAGCAAGCTTTTTAATGATTGGTCGAAGAGGAGACGACTCTTACTATAAATAGAGAAGGTTGTTCCTCTATCTAGAAACACCAAAATAGGGAAGTAATTGAGAGTAGAGAGGGTAATCGACATGCTATTTTTTAGTCTATAAGAAAATTGCGTGAGAGTAATATTGTAGTGCATTGAGTGAAATAAAATAGTGTTATTTCTTTCAAAATTGTAGTAGTATTTTGATACTATCAAGTTGTAATCAGTGTTATTGTATTACTCTATTTGTGTATTAATTTACACTGTAATAATACTTAGTGTTGTTTCTCTCTTGTTAACCCTATTTAACATAGATATTATCTTGGTGGGATCATTAATTTTCCCAACATCTTACATACCTTAGCTGAATAGCAGAGATGGTTTCTAGGTACAGTCGTAACCAAGGAAGAAAAGATAGTAAGATCCAAAAGAAAATTGTACATAGTATACTTACGGATAGGGCCAAAGTATTATCACCAAAACTAAGCCTAGAAATGAAGTCAATCAAGGATAAGTGTAGATATAGTTCATGTAAAACACATGCTCAACTAGATAGAAGTTGGGAGAGCTAGCTCTCCATCAAATTTGTAAGGAGAAGTCTAAAATAAGAACATCACATGCAAGGCAAGCTAATGTTTCCCAGATTATGTAGGGTGACTCTGGGTCACTCAAGGATTATGTCACAAGATTGCAAAAGAAGAGTAGAAGGTTTCCACATACTCCAAACTCATAGGTCGTGGAAGCATTCATGAGGGAACTAAACCTAGGGAGATATGTCACTTCAACAAGGTTTAAAAAGATCCTAATGAGCAGTAAGGAGAAAACTTAGGACAAAATGTATCCATGGTATCAAAATGGCTTGGAGTATGAGTATTAGGAATTCTACTAAAAAATGTCGAGGGTGTGTAAAGTCGATTTGCCACTCTGTAGATTGATGAATGTGATCATCAATAGGGAATAAGTTAGCAAGGTAATAATATTGACAAAAAGGTATCAATTAGTGTAGTTACAGAGAAGAGGTATAGAGATACAGAGATACAACAACCATTTTTGACGAACAAGACTTGGAATATGCAGTGTATCCATATAATAGTACCATGGTAATATCTCTTAGCATAAATAAATTTAATTTTAAAAGTGTGTTGGTTGATTCAGAAAGCTCGAAAAACATCATCCTCAAATGAGTCCTTGAGCAAATGGAACTCTCGAATAAAGTGGTGTCGATGGCCAAGTTGCTGGCTGGATTTAACATATTTAGTGAGACTAATAAAGGAAAGGTCCAGTTGATCACAATAACAGTAGGGGTAATTAATCTAACCCATTTTAACATCCTTTATGGAAATATTAGATACAATGTAATACTTGGAAAATCTTTGATCCACTCAATAGGGGCAGTGACCTTGACGTAACATCTAGTGATAGAGTTCCCAATATCTTTCAAGATAGGGAAAATTGATAGTGACATGCTAGACCCTAGAGAGATGAATGTCATACACACAACCTAGGAACAATAAACTTTATTTCAATTATCGACAAATAATAATTAAAGAGGCTGGATACTTTCATTCAAAATGAAATGAATGTCTTCTTGCAGTAGGAACATAGATGGAGAGCAGCATCGAGTGTCAAGGTATTGCTATGCTTCAATTGATCGAGACAACCAAATCCATGACAGAAAAACTCAATCAAGTCATCCTATTAATTGATTCCCCAAAAAGAAAGGTATAGCTACGCACAGGACTGAGTTTCAAGCTTAGGAACAAACTTATTAATTTTATAAATGCTAACACCAATTAATTTTCTTAGTTCTAGTTTTGTAAAATAGACATCCCAACAAACATAGCTATCTGCAAAATAGGGATAGACCTAATTTCCCACAAGTAAAGCAAAAGAGATACTTTATTCATGATGATAAAATTAAGTTTGTCAAGGAAGAATTAGCCAGAAGATGAAGATAAAGTTAATTCAGAAAGTTATCCTGAATGGCTAGAAAATATCGCAGTGGTGCCTAAAATATAAAACAAATTCAGAATGTGGATTGGTGCTCAAAGGACTTCTTTCCCATGGCAAAGATTTACCAGTGACCGATGCCACAGCCAGGCATGAAATAATGAGCCTTATTGTGGTGCTATAGTTGTGGTGACATGATTTCTGGTGAGTTATGTGAAATAATTATTTCTATGTGAATTGACCATTTTACCTCTCTTCATAGTTGCATTATGGTGTTTCTGGTTTATGGGGATGATTGACACAATTCCCAATGTATTTTGGTGTTATTTGTTCAAGATTGTGGTATTTTTTGGTCTTAAAGGCTTATTAGTTTAATATGATCAACATCTTTTGATCCGTGCATCGATGGCTAAACGGACTGTGCCAACAGACCCAAAACATTTATTTTAGGTTGGTAATATGGTTGGTATGATTTTTTTCCTTTTATATCGCATTTCCACCCTCGGTTTGAAAATTTGTAAATTGGGTTTCACGGTCAATTTTATGAAAATGATATTTTTTTCAAAAATCTGATATCGTCATTGAGTCTGGAGCATCGAATTTAGTTGGGTAGCATAGTTTATTTGTGTCATGATCTAAACCAGGGCCCGGTCGTAATGGTATCTTAAGTCTGCTAAGGATAGGAGACCACCCCATTAGCCTAGCCAACCAGAACACAATATAAGTAGCAGTGGATGAGTTCTGAACTTATAAAAAGATAGAGATGAGTTCCGAACATATAACAAGATAGAGTTGAGTTTCAAACAAATAAAAAGATAGATTTGAGTTTCAAACAAACTCGGACATCCATTTCAAGTGCATATCCTATTTTTGCACAGCAGGGTTATGAAAATCCACGAGAAGCGACAATAACAAGATAGAGTTGACTTCCGAACATATAAAAAGATATTATAGTCACTAACAAGAGGGATCTAAGAATCCACAACACAATCCACCCATACTTTGTCCCCAAAAGCCTCTAAGAAACCAAACATCAACCTAAGTTGGGACATGCCCCCAACCATAGACAAAAAAAAAAGAACCCATGAAAATAGTCTAAGGTATAAGTAAAGACAAGAACATGAAATCAAGTCCTTCTAGGGAATGAAATCTCACCACTTCAAGCTGACTCATGAACGATCCAAAAATTACCTACCACTGTGTAAAGAAACTGAAGCATCTTTGGACCCTGTATCGCGTGGGGGTACAATGCCTAAAAATAGTTAGCGGGGTGAGTGTTAGCATGTAACTCAGGGAAGGGATAAAATAATGCCATGATCAATCAGTCCAAAATCACTCCAAGACTGTATGTACACAATCATATATATATATATATATATATATATATGTCGGGATAGGAAACAAGGTTTAGCATGAGAGTCAAAACATTAACATGGAATGTGTAGCTTCAATCATCATAAAAGTCACCCACAAGCTATATGGGTTCAGCTTAAGGACACTATAATAGTCTATAATCAAAACCAACCAAACCAAACCAAACCAAATCATACCAAACCATACCAAGTCCACAATAGTCCAAACATAGCCTCTGCCAAATTAGTACGAATAAAATGTTGGAATATGCCCCCAACTCTGACGATGAACAATCACAATGATAATGCTAATGTGAACTCTTTACTTCTAAATTATGGAAAAAAACTGATGAAATGACTAAGTCTTTCAGAGGAATGAAAGCTCACCACGTCACCACCAAAGACCAACGAACCAGGCTTATCCTCCTGACTCTGTGCAGAAAAAGTAGGAATTGCTCTGGTGCCTACATCGCGTAGGGATGCAGCGTACGGAGACGGTTAGTAGGGTGAACACTTGCATGTACTCGGGGATAAAGATAAAGTAATGCTATCAATTCAAAACCGAATCAAAATAACACACATAACCATGTACAATTACATATATATACATACATTATATATATATATATCATGCCGAGATAGGGAACAAGTTTAATGATGAAGTAAAACTTTTATCCTGAACTATATAGCTCAACCATCATAATAGACACCATTGGGCTATATGGGTTCAGCTTCCCTTGCTGAAAGGTTCTGGTCCGTGTTAGCCGCACATACCAGAGAAAATCCTAGGAAAAGCTAAGCCATCCCAAAATGTATCAAGTATGACTCATGCACACAGGTCATCAAGACCAAACCTCATGTCAACAAGCACGAACTTCTAGTACAAGTCATCCAAGACCCACACCTTCACGACATCCATACATAGCCCCCATTAAACCTAATTTAAAAAAAGTTGCACGTATTTCCTAATTATTGTTCGATGAACCAATTTTTAAGGCACACATAAGTATCATCATACCCTTCATTTGCAAGTTTGACTCCATGCCAAAATAATCTTGTTTAATCTGGGGGAAAGCCACACCCCCATTTAGTTCATAAAACTAATTTGGGGACCTTGGCCTCTTTTAGTTCATTAAAGCCATGGTTTGTGAAAACATTATTCTATGAGGTTGAATTCAATATCATAATGCCACTACTAAAATTCCCACATTTCTCTTAACTGAAAACCAGTTTCAACATATAGGTTTGGAGTCATAACTACTTCATGAGTAAAAAGATTAAGAAATCACAAATTCCAAGTTCATTCACCATACCCATGCATCCACATGTTCGAAGCCATATTTAAAGCGTGAATAATCATAACTAAACAATGGGAAAACATTATTCAACCACAAGAATTCACAATCCCCCAACCCTTGTTTCAAAACCATAACAATACCATGAAAGTTATACCCTAAAACATGTGCATTTAATAAAATAACAATGAGGGAAGAGTAACATTCATTAATCACCGAGAAGTATGGATAGAAATCACCCTTGAAAGTCCCACTTGATTATCTTGATGAAAACCATAAGTTTTCTTGACCTTAAGGATTTAGGAGTGTTCTGAGAGGTTATTTCATGTGTTTATAATAGCTAATAATGCCTTTCAGAAGTTATAATATGTGGGTTTTAAGTTGGGAAAGTGAATAAATATCCCGAATGCCCATAACTTAAAAGCTGAAAAAAAGCGGTCTTTGGTTACGAATCAACCCCTTGACTCAAAACCACTCCTTACGACTCGTGACCATGAGTCATAACCAAAATAGTGATTAGCACCCCCATACACTGCCCACCTTATGACTCCACCAACCCACTCATAATGAGATATTATGACTTATAAGGTCTAGTCATGACCTATGCAGAACCCAAATAAATTGAACACTGGACACCCAATGATTTGAACTAATAACTCATAATTTGTCCTCACGGATCATAGTGATCAACTCATACTTAGAGAATAGAATTTCCACAAAGTTTCTAATTTGGTTACAACCAGGGACTTACGACACATAACCACATCTCACGACTCATCACCACGAGTCGTGACCAAGGCAGTGAGACCAAAGCTCAAGAATTTTTTTTCAAGGGACAAAAATCCATGGCATTATATTCTCCCCCACTTGGACCATTCATCCTCAAATGATGGGTCAAGGAAACACAAACACGATTGGACCCCATATACCTCTACTCTTACCTTTAACCAAGTTCGAAAACAAAGATGCCAAGAAAATCACCCTTTTCTTTAACAAATATAGAAAACAAAGATGTTAAGAACAACACATACCTTAGTCATGATTTTTAGGAATGGGGAACAAGAATGAATACTTGGACTTCATGTCCTCTTCAGCTTCCTAAGTGGCCTCTTCAACCTTGTGGTTCCTCTAATGAACCTTTACCAAAGCCACATCTTTTTTTCCGTAATGGACAAATTTACCAATCTAAGATTTCAACCGGAACTTTCTAATAAGACAAGGAGTCCGATATACCTAACCCCTCCAAAGTTAAAACCGATGAATGATCACCCACACACCTTCTCAACTTCTAGACATGAAACACCAGATGACTGGAGCTCAAACTAGAAGAAAACTCTAACTCCTACACAATACTATTGACCCACATAAAATACAAGTATGGACCAACATAATGAGGACTGAGATTTCCTTTCTTACTAAACCGCATCACCCCATTCATAGGAGACACCTTTAAGATCACCTAATCACTAACCTCAAACTCTAACTCCCTTTGCCTCACTTCTGCATCGGACTTTTGGCAACTTTGGGCGGTCTTAAGCCTATCCCAAATTACCTTTACTTTCTCCGTGGCCTACTAAACTAAGTCAGGGCTAAATAACATATTTTCACCAACTTTATACCACCAATAGGAGAACGACATCTCCTACTATACAATGCCTCAAAAGGAGCCATACCAATGCTAGAGTGATAACTATTATTAGATGCAAACTCTATGAGAGGCAAATGATCGACCCAACTACCACCATAGTCAATCACATAAGCTCGAAGTATATCTTCCAAGACCTGAATCATCCTTTTTGTTTACCCATCCATCTTTGGGTGAAATGCAGTCTAAGGATCATCAACCCAACTACCACCATAGTCAATCACATAAGCCCGAAGTATTTTGAGTAACACAATCCAAAATGATAGAAACCAAAGCATCATACAGCTTCATGATCTCCCCAAGAAATAACTTGGCATAATTCTCTGTCGAATAATTAGTCCTCACTGGCAAGAAGTGAGCAGACTTAGTCATCCTATTCACGATGATCCAAATCAAATTAAATTGATTTCGAGACTGAGAAAGGACGATAATAAAGTCCATATTTATTATCTCCCATTTCCATACAAGCAACTCGATCTCTTTAGACAACCTACCAGGCCTCAAGTGCTCAACCTTCACTTGTTGACACACCATGCACTTAGCCCAAAAACTGATCGCATCCTGCTTTATTCCACCAATAAATATCCTTAAGATTATGATACACCTTCATCAAACTAGGATAAATAGTATAACATGACCCATGAGCCTCGGCCAAGATCCTTTCTCGTAATCCATCTACGTCGGGAACACATATTATGCCTTAGTACCTCAAGATACCATCTTCACCAATGGTAAAAGTTTCAACCTTATACTAACCCACATCTCCCTTAATCTTCATCAAGATAGGATCCAATACCTGCTTCTTATTTATTTCAGCAATAAGAGATAATTGAGCTACCTAATGCGCAAACACACCACCATTCTTAGAGTCTAAGAGACGAACTCCAAGATTAGCCAAATGGTGAATATCTTTCACCAATTCCCACTTATCCTCATCCAAATGAGCTAGACTTCCTATGGATAACCTGCTAAGAGTATCAATAACTATGTTAACTTTGCCTCGGTGGTAATGGAAACTCATGTTATAGTCCTTTAGCAACTTAAGCCAGCTTCTTTTGCCTGAGATTAAGCTCTTTCTGTGTGAACATATATTACCGGCTTTTATGATCAAAAAAGATATCCACATGAACTTCATAGAGATAGTGACACCAGATCTTCAATGCAAACACCATAACTAACAAGTCCAAATCATGAGTTATGTAGTTATTTTCGTGAACCTTCAACTACCTAGAAGCATAGGCCACTACCCTACCATGATACACCAACACATACTAAGTCCCATATAGGGAGCATATTAATAGACCATGAATCCATCATTACTCTCAGGCAGGGTCAAAACTTGAGTTGAAGTCAACCTATCTTTCAGCTTCTTAAAATTCCCTTCACAAGCCTTAGACCACAAAAATTTCACCTTCTTATGGGTCAACTTAGTTAATGGGGCAGCTATAATCAAGAAAATCTCTACAGATATCCTATAGTAACCAGTTAAACCCAAGAAGCTCTGAATATCAGTGTAAGTCATGGGTCTAGGCCACTTCTTAACTACTTCCACTTTCTGTGGATCTACCATGATCCCTTCACTAGAAATAATATGGCCTTGAAAAGTAATAGTTTTCAACCAGACTTCACATTTAGAAAATTTGGCATACAACTGTTGATCTTTCAGGGTATGCAACATGATGCAGAGGTGATTGACATGATCTGCCTCACTCTTAAAGTACACTAGAATATCATATATGAATATAATAATGAACAGATCCAGGAACTAGCAGTATACCTTATTCATCTGGTCTATTGATATGCTGGGGCATCGTTCAACCCAAAAGACATGACTATATTGGGTTCTGAAGGCAATCTTAGGCATATCCACTTCCCTTAGCTTTAACTGATGATACTCGAATCGAAGATCAATCTTGGAGCAAAACTTAGAACATTTTAACTAATCAAACAAATCATTAATTTGAGGGGGAGGGTACTTATTCTTTACCGTCACCCTATCTAACTATTGGTAATCAATACATATCCGCAAGGAACCAACCTTCTAACATATGAATAAAAAAACATACCCCATGGAGACACACTAGGACAAATATAACCTTTATCTAGGAGGTCTTTTAACTACTTCTTAAGCTCCTTCAACTCAGCTGGAGCCATTCTATAAGAAGGGATAGAGATAGGGCGAGTGTCTGAAATGAGATCAATTGCAAAATCAATTTCCATATAGGTATAGATACAAGGATAATCATCAGGAAAAACCTCAGGAAATTTATTAACCATGGGAATGGATTTTAAAGAAAAACCCTCCAAGTTAGAATCTTTAACTCAAACCAAATGATAAAGACACCCTTTTAAAATTAACTTTTGGGCTCTAAGATATGATATGAACCTCCCCTTAGGCACTAAAGAATCCCTTCCTATTAAATTAGCAGCTCATTAGGGAATCTAAACATGACCTTATAGGTTCGACAATCTGAGAAGGTGTAGCACGAATGCAACTAATCCATCCCTAATATGATATCAAAATCAACCATGTCTAACTCTATTAAATCTACCAAAGTTTCTCTATCACCAACAGATATAACACATCCCCTATAGACTCTTCTAGCAACCAAAGAGTCACCTATTAGGGTAGATAATGAAAAGGGATCAAGAATAGACTCAAGACCAAAATTGAAATGCATAGCGACAAATAGGGTCACATAAAAAAGAGTGGACCCTAGATAGATTAAATAGTATGCATCACGTAAAACAATTACAATATATGAGTAACAACATCGAGAGATGACTTTATGTCCTAGGGAGAAGAAAGAATGTACAAGTGATTACCACCTTTACTAGTACCAGAATAAGAAGCTACACCTTTTAGTATAGGGGCTGATGAAGAGGCAATAAAAACCTTATTTGACCTCATAGCAACATCACCTGAAGGGAAAATCCTTTGAAACTAGTCAAGCTAGCCGCATCTAAATCACTTATTCTTTCCTTCATCACAAAAGCCATGATGCAAACCGCCCATAGAATCTATAAGAAGGATAAGATATAGCCGATTGAGTCCTACCAATCTGAGATTAGGAACCAAGTGACCTATAATCATTGACACTCTAAAAATAAGGATCACTCGATGACTTTGGATAAGGAGCACTAGTCGTAGAGTAAGAACTAGAACTCTTTTACTTTTTCTTAGACAATTTTCCTCCATCTCTACCACTTTGCTACTAGCCTCCACCCTAATTAGAAAATCTAAATTTCTTACTCTGTCTCTCTCTTCTTTCTACCTTCTTCTTCTTTTCTTTCTTAACCTATTACATACACATAACCAATCTAGAGATATCCATATCCTTATTTAATAAGGCAACCTAACTATCTAAAATCAACTCATGGGATAACCCAAAAAAAAATTTCCATATTCTAGCCCTCATGCTAGAAACCAACTCAGGGGCATACTTGGACAACTGATGAAACTTTAAAGCACATTTGTTGAATGGCATCTTACCTTAATTCTGGTTAACAAACTTTTTTGCTTTTACCTCCTTCAACTCTTGAGGAAAGAAGAGGTCCAGAAAGGCACTAGAAAAATAATCCCACAATGCACAGTCAGCATCATCTCCATAGATTCCTTCCATTCCTCATACCATTAGTACGCTACATCCTTTAATTGGTAAGCAACAAACTCTATATCCTCAAAATCTAAAGTATGCATAATTTGAAAGATCTTCTCCATCACATCAACAAAACCTTGAGGATCCTCCTTAACCTTAACACCAGTTAAAGTTAGAGGACTCAACCTCATAAACTAGGCAACCCTTGTGGCCTTTAAAGATAGAACAATGAGCTCAGACTGAGAAGCTACAAACTGAGCTAATATATGATTAGACTAATGAAACTTAGCATTTAACATATCAGCCTAAGGAGCTTGAGGAGGACTAGAGGTAACCAGTGGAACTATAGGAGAGCAAGCAGGAATTGGACCCCTAGACCAAGCTTGAACCCCATAAGCAGGGCGAGTCTCATCAACGTTATCCTCATATGGGAGAACGGAGTTTCTATGATCTTCATATCATCTGGGAGGCATGATCTAAAAAGTGAGCAAATGGGAATTATAGGAATCCAAGACCTTAGACTTTGCTGCCTAAATTAAGAAAATAAGAAAGGCAAATATTCCTAAATGTCTTATGGCCTCTCTCTTATAAGTGTGGCATGCTACACACCCATAAAAAAGACTCTAATGACATGACTTCATGAACACCCAATTGACTATGAACCTATCTCTTTGATACCATATTATCACAATCCCAACTAGGACTATCCGTGACGGGTATCTCAAGTCAAACAAGAACCGAAGATCACCCCCAATACCCAAGCTGCCAACCACCATACACCCCATATCGGATGAATTTTGAATATATAACAATATAAGAAAATTCAATCTTAAAGATATTATAATAATATATAACCAAAACCAATAAAACCAAACAAAATCATACCAAACCATCCCAAGTGCACAGTAGTCCAAAATAAGCCTCTACCAAATGAGTACTAATAAAATGTTGGGACATACCCCCGACTCTAATAATGACAATCACAATGATAATGTTAATGTTATTTTTATACTTCTAAATTATGGAAAGAAACTAATGAAATGATTATGTCTTTCAGAGGAATGGAAGCTTACCACTTCACCACCAAAGACCAATGAATCGGGCTGATCCACCTAACTCTGCACAAAAAAAGTAGAAATTGCTACGGCGTCGATATTGCATGGAGATGCATTGTTCAGAGATGGTTAGTGGGGTAAACACTAGTATGTACTCAGGGATAAGGATAAAGTAATTCCATCAATTCAAAACCAAGTCAAACCAATGCACATGACTATATGTAATTAAATATATATATATATCATACCGGGATAGGAAATAGGTTTGATCTTGAAGTAAAAATTTTATCCTGGACTATATAGCTCAATAGTCTTAATAAGCACCCATAGGCAATATGGGTTTATCTTCCCCAACTTAAAGAGCCTCAGTATGTGTTAGCCGCATACCAGAAAAAATTTAAGGGAAAGCTAAGCCATCTAGGCAGTTAGTCATCCCAAAATATATTAAGTGTTCGTCATGCACATAAGTCATCAAGACCAAACCTCATGTCAGCAAACACGAGTTTTTAGTACAAGTCATCCAAGATCCAAACTTTCATGACATCACTATATGACCCCCATTAAGCCCAGTTTACAACAAGTTGCACCTAATCCCAATTATTGTTCAATGAGCCAACCGTTAAGGCATGCATGGCTATTGTTATACCCATTACTTGTAAGTTTAACACTATACCAAAATAATCATGTTTAATTTGGGGGGAATGTGATACCTTTATTTAGTTCATAAAATTAATTTGGAGGAATACCTCAACCTCTTTTAGTTTATTAAACCCATATTTTTTGAAAACATAGTTCCATAGGGTTCAATTCAACATCATAATTCTAGAATTCAAATTCTTACTTTTCTCATAATTAAAAATAAGTTTCACCATGCAGGGCTGGGATCATAACCACTTCAAGAGTCATAATTTTAAAAAATCACAATTTCCAAGTTCATTCACCATACTCATATACCCACGTGTTCAAAACCATATTAAAGCATAAATAATAATAATTAAACCATGGGAAAACATCATTAAACAACAAGCTTTCAAAATCCCTCAACTATTGCTTCAAAACCATAACAATACCATGAAAGCTATACCTTAGAACATATGATTTTAATAAAATAAAAATGAGGGAAGAGTAACACGCCTTAATCACCAAGAAGTACGGAGAGAAATCACCCTTGAAAGCCCCAATCGATTAGCCTGATGAAAACCCTAAGTGTTCTTGACCTTGAGGATTTGGGAGTGTTTTGAGAGGTTATTTGATGTGTTTATGATAGCTAATGATGCCTTAAAAAGTTATAAAAGATGGGTTTTAAGATGGGCCAAGGTGAAATGTCTAGAATGCCCTCACCTTAAAAGCTAAAAAAGCTGCTTTTTGTTACGAGTAAACCCCTTGACTCATGACCATGAGTCATAACCAAAATCATGATTAGGACCCCCATACTACTCCACCAACCCACTCATAATGAAATCTTCTGACTCTTAATGAAATCTTATGACTCGTAAGGTTTACTCGTGAGCTACACAGAACCTAAATAAATTAAACACTACACATCTTATGATTTGAACCTATTACTCATAACATATCCTCATGGCTCATAGTGAGCCACTCATACTCAAATTAGAACTTTTCCACTAAGTTTCTAATTTAGTAATGACCAGGGTCGTATGACCTGTAACCATATCTCATGACTCGTCACCATGAGTCGTGACCAAGGCAATGAGCCCAAAGCTTAAGATTTTTTTAAGGGCCATAAATCTAGAGCTTTACAACATACCATTGGTATCGTCATACCAATTATACTTGCAAGCTAATCTCATTATGCCAATTCCATTGAGCATCAACTTGGGGGAATCTATGACCCCCATGTTCTAATTATTTACCAACTTGGAGGAATCCACAACCCCCATGGTCCAATTATTCATTAACTTGAGGGAATCCACGACTCCTAAGGTTCAATCTAAAATTAATTCATCACCAAAAAGGACCTTGTAAGCCATTTGTATTTCGTTAGCCTTTTATGCAATGCAATAAAAAAATTGGTTTTAGTATGTGTATAGTCTTATTTTAAAGCTAATTTTATAAGGTGGTTTGAGGTTATTACCAATCCCATTTCTAAAATCCATAAAGTTGGGGGAATCCATTACCCTCATAATTTTATCAAATCAAATTTCAGAAATCCACGACCTCCTATTCCCATTTACCATGCCCATGCACCTAATTAGTTTAAAATCCATCAATTCAAAACATAAATAATCCACTAAAAGCCATGGAAAAAATAATTCAATCGATAGTAATCAAGAGCCCTCAACCTATTTTCTAAATCAAAGATTTAATCACATGGATAATAAACTTAAGCACATGCTTTTAATATAACAAGTTTTTAGGGAAGAGATACATGCCTAAGACACTACAAATTTTGAAAAAGAATCACCATTTGAGTCCTAGATGACCAATCCCTTGGAAAACCTTGATTGTTCTTGCTTAGAGATATCCCAATGGTTTTTTATGGATGTGGGTTTTAATTGGGGAAATAAGAAAATTACCAAAGTGCCCTTACTTAAAAGTGCTGGAAAACATCGCCTAGTCGTTAAGGGTCACATCACAACTTAAGATGACTAGCTACGAGTCTTATCCTAGACTTATAATTTTGGCAGAATCTTAGACCCCCTTCACTTATTTGATCAGTATTCACACCCTATGACTCGTGACCTCACCTTACGACTCTTAAGGGTCTAATCGTGACATCAATAAAAACTTAGCATTTCTCACTGGTTCGCCTACGAATTGATCCATACAACTTGTAATGAGTCTTCATGACTTGTTAGGTGAGTCATTACCTAGGCAGTGAGCACAAAAGTTAAGAAATTTTTAGAGGCCAAAATCTAGGGTGTTATAGTTTGTGTACTTAGGATTTCGATGAATCTCGAGGTGTCCATGGAGACTTGGAATCCTCCAAGTCACTAGCTAGTGTACTTTCTTAAATGTTTATTTTTTCATATAAGCGACTTGTCTTGATAGCCAAAAAGTCACCTAACTGACACTAGGCTAGCTTAAGTGATTGTCGCTTAAGCGATGGCCTAGTCTCTTAAGCGACACTAGCATGCCAGATGCCTGTGTCTTAAGTAGCAACCAAGTCACTTATAAAATATGGAGGGATTCACTTAAGTGATGCCTGATCATTTAAGTGATGGCCACTTAAGCGATCCGGTAGTCGCTTAGGTGATGCATGGGTGGATTACATCCCTATTTTGAGATTTTTTTTACCATTTTTAAAACTTTGAGATTGGGGTTAGAGTTTTAGGTCATTTTCTTTCATTTTGAAGTTTGAATAAGCTCCAAATATTTATTTTAATTATTTTCCTTTATCTAAAATATTTAAACCTTATTTAAACTCAAATTTAAAGATGGAATTTTAGGATTTTTGCTTGAAAGAACTAAAATTAGAATTTTTGTGATTCAAACCCCAATTATAACCCACTTTCACATGGGTTTTCTCCTATTAGTTTCTTTAATCTTGGGAAATATGTTTTTAGTAAAAATTCTGGTTTAACCCTTTTTTTGAAAATATGTTTTAGGGGTCCATTTCTACCCTAATTTTGAAGTGGGAGAAATGGGTATCATTTACTTTCTTTTGATGCGTAGATTCTTTATTTGTTTATTTTAGATGATTTGGGGTCCTTGCAAAAGGTGAAAACTCAATTTTAAAGGCTTATTATATCAATATCGTCATTTCAGGTAGGTTTTGGTTATCTTTCTTTAGACTAGGTTGATTAATTAATAATAGTCTAAAAGCATACTATGGGTACAGGGTTGTATCATGGAAAATGTGGTTAGGTGATTTTGTGCTCGTGTGGGGGCATTTGTGGATAATATCTGGCATTTTTGAGATATTATTTGCTATGTGTGACTGTTTGGGGTCTTATTTGGTGTTGCCAGCCTAGTATTGATATATGTATATTTAGTTGCACTCTTTTTAGTTTGAAAAAACCTAGATTTTTGGGATTTATGTGGTATAAATGATGTTTTCAATGACTTTTTGTTGTATGTTTTACTTGAAGGTTTATGGATTATATTGAATCATGGATGATTGGTTGTTTTGAGTCGATTTCTGGCTCACATGATTGGTATATTTGTTAGATATTAGATATTCTCATTTTGGTTGGTTGTGCACATTACATCCTGATATCATATTTATTCATGAAACATTTGTACCAATACGGAAATACTAGAAATACTTGAAACACTAGCCTTTTTTGATAGAAAAATGTGACATCTTTTATGGGTATTTTCTTCCATTTTTGTGGATAGGTATGCTCCAAATCTTTATTTCAATTATTTTCCTTTGATTTTTATCATTGAAAGCATGGGTAAGCTTCGAATCTCTATTTCAATTATTTTTCTTCAATTTGTATCATCTAAACCTTGTTTTAAATCAAATTTAAAAATAAAATTTGGGAATTTTGGCCCAGAAGGCCCAAAATTAGCATTTCTTTAGTTCAAACCAAAATTTCAATCCATTTTCACGTAGGGGTTTTCCTGTGAGTCTCATTATTATTGGGAAATAACTTTTTGGACAAAAACTTTTGTGTGACCTTTCTTTTCTTAAAGCCTATTTTGGGGGTCCATTTTGATCCTGATTTGAAAGTGGGCAATATGGGTATCATTGGCTTTTTATTAACGTATAGATTCTATATTTGAGTATTTTAGCTCATTCGGGTTCCATGAATGAGGTCAAAGCTCGATGTTAAAGGCTTATTGCATTGATATCGATTGTGGCTTAACTTTCTTTAGGCTACATTGAGTAGTTAATAATGATGTAAAATCAAGCTATGGGCATGGGGTTGTATCATGGAAAATATGTTTGGTGATTTATGTACCCCTGTGGGGTCTATGTGGATAATATTTAGTGGTCTCGAGACATTATTTGCTATTTGTGAACGTGTGGGGTCTTATTTGGTGTTGTTATCCTGGTATTGATATATGTATGTTTAGTTGCACTCTTTTGAGTGGAAAAAATCCTATATTTATGTGGTATCAATGACCTTTTGTTGCATTTTCACTTGATGGTAATGGATTATATTAGATCGTGGGTGATTGGTTGTTTTGAGTGGATTTTTGGTTCATACGGTCGGTATATTGGTTGGATATTGGATAGTCTCATTTTGGTTGATTATGAGCATTACATCCTCATATCATATTCATTCATATAATATTTATAACAACGTGGAAATACTAGAAATACTCGAAATGCTGGCTTTTTCTGATAGAAAATGTGACATATTTAAAAACCCTTTATCGATATATATGTTGGAGAGGAGTTATTGATATTGGTATTGGATATTAGTTGTATATGGGTTGACGAACCTCCCATGGGTCCTAGCTGGAAGAACAACTCGGTAAGTGTATATGGAGGTTATGGGATGTCCTCACGCATCAAATTACCACCCATCATCATCCTCTTTATTGTATTTCACATGTATTGCGCTCATTCTGTGTTGTATTATTATCTTTGATGTGACATCTACCTTCTTGTACTTTTTTCTTATATTTGGTATTTTGTATATGTGTATATTTGTGTTTCTTTCTTATATTTGTGTATGTTATATGTGTATACAGTAGAACTATTTGTGGAGACGGCGTGGGCTACCATTTGGGACATTTTGTGATGCTCAGAGAATATCCTCAAGAACCTAAATAGTCTACTTTGACTGGCCATCTGTCTGGGGAAGGAAGCTTTTACTAAGATCCACCTCAGTACCCAACTCCTACTAGAAAGCTCTCTAAAATTAAGAAGTGAACAAAAATTCTCGATCCAAAATAAGAGATACAGGAATCCCGTGCAAACGAACAATCTCACGCATATAAATGTGGGCTAAATTCTCAGCACTGAAGGGCATCTAAATAGGAATGAAATGTGTTGACTAGGCCAACCAATACCAATGACCCAAATACCATCAGAACCACGGGAAGTGCAAGGCAAACCACTAACAAAGTCCATGGCAATTTTCTTCTATTTTCACTCAGGAATAGGCAACCTCTGAATCAATCCACTAGGTCATTGAGGCTCAGCCTTTACCTGCTGACAACACAAGCAACGAGTTATAAATACCTAGAGTTGTGTGCCTCTTACAAAATTAATTGAATCAAGCCATCGATCCTCAAGACACAAATGAATCTATCAAATATCAAGACACCTCCAAAATACATGGTAGCCCTCTTCGACTCATCACTTAACACTTGATCAGGGAGTATGCAAAGTCGATTATCCTCAAACTGAAAATCTTGAATCTGCTCAAATAGTGAGGATCTATCCTCAACACTAGCAAAAATCCTCCTAGGGAAATGTCAAGTCACACCATCAAGTTGGCTAAAGGCTGAACGTCCCGTACCAATGGCCTCTGAGAAATTGAAATACAAACCAAACTACCCATACTTAATACCTTATGACTCAAGGAATCTGCTAACCACATGTGCCTTGCCCAGATGATACAAAATAGAGATATCCTAATCTTTAAGCAACTCCATCGTTCTACACTTCTTAGCATTAAACTCCCTCTAGGTCATAAGATGGTGAAAATTTCAATGATCTGTGAAAATCTCATAATTCATAGCATAAAGATAATGCCTCTAAGTCTTAAGTGAGAAAATTATCACTACAAACTGCAAATCATGAGTGGGGTAGTTGCGCTCATGCACCTTAAGCTGCCTCAAAGCATAAGAAATAACATGACCCTTTTATATTAAGACACAAGTTAAACTAATACCACACGGTGAATCCCTCATCCTTAACAGAAAGAGCCAAAATAGGAGCTGAAGTAAGGAACTCCTTTATCTTACCAAAGATCTACTCACACACTTTAGGGCATCAAAAATGAACCTCTTTCCAAGTCGATATGGTTATAGGTCCTGAAATAGTAGCAAAACCCTGGACGAGTTGTCTATAATAATCAGCCAAGCCAATAAAGCTATGAACCTCAATTGGAGATGTGGGTATGGCCCAATCACGAATAGCCTCAATCTTTGTTGGGTATACCATAATCCCATCCTTAGATACCACATGCCCAAGAAATGTCATTGACACAATCCAAAACTCACACTTAGAGAACAAGGCAAAAAGCATATGATCTTTTATAGACTAGAGCACAATCCTTAAATGCTACACATGCTCCTCTCTACAACTTGAAAACACAAGGATGTTATCAATGAACACAATCACGAAGGAATCCAAATAAGGTCGAAAGGATCAGTTCATCAAATACATAAATGGGACTGGGACATTATTTAACCCAAAGGACATCACTAGGAACTCATACAGACCATAACGGCTCCTAAACACTGTCTTCGGGATATCCTCGGCCTGAATTCTCAACCAATAGTAAACAAACCATAAATTAATCTTTGGAAACACTGGTATACCCTAAAGCAGTGGGTCAATCAAATCATCAAGTCAAGGCATAGGATAACAGTTCTTCACCGTCACGGCATTATACTGCCTATAATTAATACATATATGCATGGAACCATCTTTCTTATTCACAAACAATATAGGAGCTCCTTAAAGGGATATACTCAGTCGAATGAAACCATTACCAAAAAAATCCTAAAGCTAAAAATTCAACATCTTAATCTTCGAGGAAACCATATGATAAGGTGCCATATAAATAGGTCGGGTGCCAAGACCAAGATCAATAAAAAACTCAATATCATGGGCAGGAGCGATACTAGAAAAATCTGTAGGAAAAATATCAAAAAATTCATAGACTATAAGAACAGAGTCATGCAACGAAACTAACATCATAAATATAAGTGAGTAAGACTCGTAACCCCTCGAAATAAGTCTCTTAGCACACACATAAGAAATAATCCCCATCAACTCATGGCTAATAACTCCCTATCACATGATCGAGGGTATGCTAGGCATGGCTAAGGTAATGATCTTAGAAAAATAATCCATGATCGCAAATAATGGGATAACTAATCCATGCCCAGAATCATATCAAAACCTACCTTATCTAATATAATGAGATCAACATGAGTATCAACATCTCTAATAGTCACAACACATGATCTAAACACCCAATCCACTACTAGATAATCACCCACGAGAGTAGATACGCATAATGGCATAGATAATGAATCCTAAGATAACTCTAATTATTGGGCATAATAAGCAGACATATAAAAGTAAGTGGATCCAGGATCAAATAAAGCAAAGACCGACTAACAGCATACCAGAATCATACTTAAGATAACAACATCTAAAGACTCAGCCTTAGGCCTAGCAGGTACTATATATAAGTGACCATGCCTACTACCTGGATAGGCTCCTAACCGATCACCTGCCTTACCTAACTGAGAATTTCCATGAACAATTTGAGGACCACCCTTGTAATCATGTATACCACCTCTACATGATGGATGAACTTCTCTAATGGGGGAAACACTCTGAGCTGTAGTAACAATTGCCCCAAGACTAGGGCACTCCCCTAAGTAATGACCAAAAGCTCCATAATCATAGCATATACATGAGTTAAACCAGAATAAAAAGATCGGGTGGACCTGGAATAACCACCACGAATAGAATAACTTGAAGAAGGGACCCTCGATGAATGATCACCACCCTGACAAAGGCGATCACCAAAACAAGACCAACATCTGTCAGTAATTTGGAGCACTGCCTGGACGTGTTTACTAGGATGACTCTAAGGTTGATATGGTTGATGTGGATGGTATCTAACCTGAGAATTGATACCTTTAAATTATTAGCTTCTATGGCTCATGCTAAATCTTTCCTGATACTGAGGTCTCTTATCGCTTCACCCTTAGGCCTTACGATACATCTCCTATATCACCAGAGCATGATCAAAAACCTTAGCAAAAGACCTACCTGCAGCAACCAAAACTCTAAGTATACATATGAATAGGAAGTCGCAATCCTTAAACAAAGCATCGAACCCTTCATACTCAGTAGTCAGAATAAAAGTAGCATGCCTAGCTAATTCATGGAAATGATCCTCATACTCTAAAATAGTCATGGAGCCCTACTCCAGCCTTAAGAACTGATCCCTCAGATGATCCTTAAGAATTCGAGGCATGTACTTCTCCAAGAAGGTCTAGAAGAACTGAACCGATGTCAAAGGAGAGGATCCAGCTGGCTTCAAATCAAGATGAACTCTCCACAAATGTCCAACTACCAAGTCCAACTAAAAGGTAGTGTAATTAAAACCAAGAGGCTCAACTAGGCCCAAATTCCAGTACCTATCGTCATAAGTAATTAGAAAGTCATATACATCCTCGCCCAGGGCACTAGAAAATCTAGGCAGAACTAATCTCAAGAATCTACCTAATATCTTCTACTCCTCAATAAACATAGTAGGTTGGGCAACCACTGGCTAAGCAAATACCTGTGCAAGAGGGACCTCAACTCTAGAACCCATAGTTACAGGTTGTGTTCCTACCTTATTAATACTCTAATTTATAGAATATGCACCATCATAAGGTGCACCACCAACTAACCCTAAAAGCTAAACCAAAGTATCCCTGAGCACTGAATAAGAAATTAATCCCAATTAAGCCTAGACTGATCACTGGCCTACCACTGGCTGCAGCAGAAGAACCTGTGGCTCAAGAGCGGGAATAAGGTCAAGTAAAAGACTCTATCTTGGACCTTAACTGGGGACATATCTCAAGGTTGTCATGATATCTAGTTTGTTTATTAATAGAGATAGGATCCTTAAGCTCGATGTTGGGACCCTCATCTCATTGAGCTATCTGCAAAAGATCGAAACCAAAGGAACTCCTTAGAAACCAACTTGAACACTTATCACAAAATGAGTAAAAGAAAAAAAGAACTCCCAAGAATGTCCTATAGACTCCCAAAGATAAGAAATAGATATCATTATTTTGAACCCTGATAATTTACTAAAAACTTGCTCTTGTACCAAAAATACCGATGAAACCTAGGCTCTGATACCAATTTGTCATGATTTGATTTATGGGTCATAATGGAACCAACTAAATACCGCAAGTAGGCAAGCCGAATCATAGCCTAGAGCTGTTTGCATACACTTCATTTATAAGTAGTAATAGAGTAGTCTAAAAGGTAGCCATAACATGGCATACCATCCCATAACCTGGTAGAGTCGATACAAGAGCCACTACAACATACCATAAGTTCAAAAATATTCAATACAATTGGTCTTTGTCATGGCCTGAAATAGCTCCTAGTCGTGATAGATATCTCAAGCCTACCATGATCCAGAGACCACCCTTATAGTCTAACATCTAGAACACAATAAAAGAATATAGTGAAAGTTAGTCAAAACAGATAATAGGATGTGTAGATAATCAAAATAAAGACTAAGATTCAAAGAAACATCCAACCCATACTTGTCCACAAAAGCCTCTAAAACCATAAATGTCAAATAGTCAGGACATGGCCCGACCATTACAAAAAGAATCCAAAATGGAATACTTAAAAATACTAAAAACAATAAGGAAACCAGCGACATGATAGGGAATTTCAAAAGATGGAGACTCACCACTTCACAGTAGATCCACAGGAGTATTAATCACCTAGAATAGGATAGGAGCCATGGAAAACACTTCGAACCCTACAACAGAAAGCACTGGCATATAACTCAGGGAAGGTGATAAAATAATCCTAATGCCATAAATTAGTCAAAACCATATGCACAATAATTATATATACATAAGTAGGATGCTGTGATAGGTACGAAGGTCATGAACATGAGAGTTTAAACCATTAACCTAGACTTATAGCTCGCTCTATCCTAATGGTACTCATAGGCTAAATGGGTTCAGCTCCCTCAGCAAAAAGGGGCCAGTGCATGTTATCTGCACAAACTAAGAAATCCAAAGGAAGGGCTAAATAAACCAAGGATTTGGCCATCCCAAAAATATAATGTGTGAACCAGGCACACTGTCATATAGAACCCATGTTGGAAATCGTAGTTTCCAGTGTTGGTCCTCCTAGGAATACACCATCACGATGAACTACGCAATTTTCTTTAATCCCAATTTAAAATAATTTTCACATAAACCGAACCATTAACCAAGGAGTCTTTTATTAAGGCATTTATCAATTGGTATAATCATACAAATTATGCTTGAAACCTCATCTAATCATGCTAAACCAATCCATGTAATAATTAGACTCCCAAGTTCTATTTTAGAATCAAAACCATGGCCATCAAGGGCCTTTCAAATTCATTTTAAACAATAATCTATTAATGCAATGCAATTGGTCCATAAATAAGTTGAATTATGCAATTATCCATGTATAAAAAATGAATTTACAAAGTGAGTTGGGTTTAATGCAATTACCAAGACAAAAAGTCATCAATTTAGGGAAAATCGTGTTCCCCATTCCAATACACATAATAATGCACCCATTTAGTCTAAAAACCATAAATTATCAATTTAAAATATGGAAAAAGTAATTCAAGTAATACCAATCAAAACCCCTTAACCTAATTTCAAACCCGTAAACTTAAAACAAATGGATAATGCATAAATAAATGACACAATATAAAATTAAAGTTAGGGAGCGGGAAACACGCCTGAAATACACAAGGAATTGAAAACAATTTGAACTTTTGAGCCCAGATGATGAATTCACTTTAAAAACCCATGAATGTTCTTGGGTTTTAAGTTTGACAGAGAAAAAGAAAAATTTAATCTTTGAAAAGTAAAGGGAATGGGGTTATTTTATGTCTAAAGGTCTTATAAGGGTTAAAAATAACAAGAGCCCTTCACCTCAAGTAAAAAACCCAAAATTGGGAATTTTAAATACAACAGCGTAGCACGCCAATATTGCATAGGCTAGCCTCCGTACCACGCTGCTATCGCTGAGGTTATCCCCTATGACGCACTAATATCACAGACCCTCACTACCTTAAGGTCCTAAAATGATTGCGAACCCTTTTAAAAAATTCCAAAACTTTACCGAACCACCCTTTTAACATCCCTAAATATAAATCAAGTAAAAAATTGACATTACAAATATGGGAGGGTCAAAAATAAAATTTTCAAAGTTTTACGGGGTCTTATAATGAGACATAGAAAAATTAAAGAAAATGAAGCAACTTCGACTCCAAGAGTACGAAATCTACCACAGAAAGATCCCTAAATCAATGGTGGCCACTAGTACTCAAATCTTCGCTAAAATGGTACATAAGTGTAGTATGAGTACCAAAACCCCGTGTACTCAGTAGGTCATCGAGCGACTGAGCTAGATCATAATAGAGATATAATAAGATGCAAGATAACATAACTAATTCATAGAAAAAGATAAACCCAAGCATAACTCTCTCTTTCTTGTACACAATTAAATAAAAAATCCAGAATAATAACATAAGGAACATATGATTATAACTATAAGATTGGACGCCATAAGCCAATCAGTATGGAAAAGTAAATAACCCAACGCAGGCCCCCATAAACCTGGAAGGTATAATCAAGGATAATATATAATCATGTAATCATAATCTACTAACCTTCAAGCTATCACTATGAACCCACTCATATTATGTCACACTATGAACATCTTCCCTTACCAAACTCGAACCGATACTAATATCCTCAATACTAATGAATAGTTGGACTCAAAATGGTATATGTATCATCAATATCATTATCAATAGCTAGACTCAAACTAGTATATATCATATATAGCATTGTCAATAGCGAATTCAAACCAGTATATATATCAACAATATCATAATCAACAGCCAAGCTCAAATCAATATATATCATCAATATCATAGCTAATATCTGGGCTCAAACCTCGATATATCATTAATATATATATATATATATCACTAACATCATAGCTATCAAATATTACCATTATTAACATTACCTCCTAATATCAAATCATCATGACTATCATGTTCTTTTCTTATCAAGTCTCTTAATTAGCATTTAAAATTTATAAAAAGAGTGTATAAAGGTCTACCAAAACTAGTTCAAGTCTTTTCCTAAGGCAGGTCGAAAGGGACCCATTTCTAATCTCGAAATCCATTATAAGAAAAATCTATCCCAGACTAGACTAAGGTATCAAAATCCAATTTTGGATGTTAAACAAGCCTTAATTATCCCTAAGATAGGGATAATACTAAGGACATAAGCAACAAATATAAATACACTTAAATTATGATTTTCGAATGGACTAAAAGGTCCAACTAACCCACATACTAGAAATTTCATGAACATCTAAAACCCATCCCAAATTTGAACCATCCCAAATTTGAACATAATACTACAAACATACTATGACATAGCTCAATCTATGAAGAGGTAAAGCCTAGCCTACCGAGCTACCGAAGAAAGCTCGAAGAATCAGCTAAATCATCAATTTTCCTTTTTGAGAATCTTCTCCGAGGTTCCACCTATAAAAATCACAATATCTTTATCAAGATAATAACAATGATACCTATATTGCATTATTTTTCTCATGTCCAAAATCACAAAAAAAATCTCATGTGGGGCCTGTTTACTAAAATTGCATTTTTAAAAAACTAACTCAATATCCCCATGTGCTCAAGGAGTAATTGCCCTTAAAATAGGTAAATTCTACCTAAATTAGTGCTAAAATTAAGTCACCAAGGTTTAGGGATTTTACATAAGAAAATGGGAAAGTAACCATGGAAATGGAGGAATCTTACCTCAAATTTGAATGAAAATTGTAGAACCAATCTTTAACAAAGATCTCCAATCTTTAACAAAGATCTCCAATCACCTACAATTGCTAATCCTCAGCAATTCCGCTTCTTAAGATTTAAGTCTCTTAAGAATGGATGATAAATGGGAAAAAATTGTTGAAATAAGGTATTTATACCCTTCCCAAGTACCAAGGTGTCGCATTCGTGACCCGTTGAATGCAACTGTGATACCTGGACAATTGGTAAAAGTGTGATACTAGCCAAGCTAGTTAGAGTGTTACTTTTAAAACTAAAAATCCTTGTGTTCATGAAACTAGAGAGTGTCTAACGGATTGCTATCGCGATCAGTGACTCGCAATCGCTGGTGCACCAGCACCAGTTGAGATGTGGAAATTTCCAAGGTACTTCTAACCCCTCGAGATTGATCCAGAATATCATACATACAAACAGACTATGCTACCCTATCAAATTTGATGTTCTGCACTCAATGGCACAATTAAAATTTCATTCAAGGTCATTTTGATTAAAAAAGTAGGTCCCATACTGTAAAGCCCTGAGTCTGTACGTCGAACGCTACACGGAGCTTACGACCCCAAAAAACACAAGCTAACCCATGTTTGATATTTACTGTGAGTACTAAATAATAATACTAAAATAAATACAAAATTAGACTGAAATGCCATAAGGTTTAAACATCTAAAATACTGCTAAAAATATCAAAATAATAATCTATAAAACTGAAAGCTGTCTGAAAACTAATCTAGTCTGAAAAACCTCTAAATGAACTATCTAAAAATGAAGCTGATGGGACAATCCCCCAACTAACTCTATCTACTAAAATATTGGGTCTGTTGAAAAAATAAACTAAAAGAATATCCTCGAATGATAAGGACTAACTGCTAAATCTACCGCTGGCTGAATCTAGATCTGTCTATGAACGGTCAAGAACTTGAGCATTAGAACCTATGATATGAAACATCATAGCACAAAGAAAGGGTATGCATCAATACGTGGAATGTACTGGTATGCTAGATAAGGTTAGGCTAAATGTAATGGTTCATATGCATGAACAATAATTGACTAAATGATATAGAGTGACTGAATGTAAGAGTATGTGGATAACTGATACTACTGAAAACACTGTGTATATAATATTATGGACATACATATATATATATATACTGTATTTGAGCTTTTCTAAAGCTGAGTATTAAGTTCTAATAACTGAGTAACTAATATCTGAAGTTACTAATAACATAATAACTGATACTGATTGACTGTGTCTGACAGTTATAATTATGTAGAACTGAACTGATTTCTAAACTAAAGACAAAAACTGAAGCTTTAGAGGTAATCATCTAATCGACAAGCCCCAAATTTGAGCTGATAAGGTTTCAACTAGTGACCCCAGTTGAAAGGGTGTTAGTACAATGCCATGAGTACTAATAATGGATGTAAGTTAACCCTAACTGGAAGGAAGACATTTTGTCTACCCTTAACTGGTAGGAAAACTCATAAGAGATATGTCAACCCTTATCTAGTAGGAAATCATCTTAACCTACGCTGGCTATGTAATTCTATAACTTAGGGATTGCTACTAAGGATCAAAACCTACACTAACAGGAATGCCCCCATCCCTGGGTTCGCTCGGTGCTGAATTCTACTCCCAACTGAGAGACACTGAACTGATTATACAGAACTGGACTAGACTTCTACTGAGTTTATTGAATTTTCCTGGGTTTTGTAACTGACTGAGAGTACTACTGGTCATGACATGACTAATACTATTTTAAAACTAACACTGGCTCTAGGTAAA
This sequence comes from Capsicum annuum, assembly GCF_002878395.1. Classification (NCBI taxonomy): domain Eukaryota; kingdom Viridiplantae; phylum Streptophyta; class Magnoliopsida; order Solanales; family Solanaceae; genus Capsicum; species Capsicum annuum. The sequence continues at coordinate 113,757,509 of NC_061115.1, read as the reverse complement.
CAACTAGATTGTTGGGTAGTAAATACCATCAGGACTCGATAGCATAAAAAAAAAGCATTGCATAATCTTGAAAGGCATAACAATAATTACTTGTCCATAATTCATTCATAGAGACATTTTATCAAACACTTGTAGGGCATAAGCTTGTACATATACTAGCATGTCATGATTGCATCATTTAATTCAATGGATATTCTATCAAACACTTGGGGAGCACAACTTTATGCATATAATCATGGATAACATATAAGCATTACAACTAGAATACCCAAACTTGCAATTTAATATAATTCCTCATCAATACTATTCTATTTTTTATGAATCTTATCATAATCATGGATTGAAAACCAAATTAACATCATAGATTTGCGTACAATCAATTACAAGCATTGAAATCAAGAATCTCTATATTTTAAATTTAAAAATAGGTTCTTGGGCTTCATGGGCGAAAGGGACCCATGAATGAACACCTAACATACCTTAGAAAATTCTTTCTTGAAGGTTCTTGGAGCAACTCTTAGGCTTGTTCTTGATTTTCTTGGACTAGAGTTTTGCCTCTTGAATGTTTTATTATTGACAGAAATTGAGAAAATAATAAGGCAATAGGTTATTTGGGGGTTTAATTTCGTGTTTAGACTGATTAGGGCCATGAAAAAGTACCAAAATACCCCTAGGAATAAAGGAAATTCGTAACTAAAAAACCTAATTTTGGGCCCTGGTGCAGTGTGGCGCTATCGCGTCATGTCATTGGAAAATAACAATTGGGACTAGGGGCCTGGCGCAATGTGGTGGAATCGCGGTGCCCCTTTGATTCTGCATTTTGGACTCAACGCGACACAGTAGAATTGCGTTGGAACATTGGAAAAGGAAAAATGTGAACTAAGCCTATTGCACGATGCACCAATATCGCGATGGAGCACTGGAAAGTGAAAATTTCCATTTGTCTTAGCTCCGTGATGCACTGACGTTCCAGGTGGTACACTATCTTATAAAAATGGCTCTAACTCTTCACTCAGGGCAAATTTTATATCGTTGGAAAGCTAATTGAATTTCCTATGCAATGATAGGATCTAAATTGAAAAATACTGAGTATTAAAAAATTTTTATATCAGATTACTCATGTACTAAGACTTAAATTAAGCTAGGGAAATATGGGTTATTTCAATATCTCCCTCTTGGGAATATTTTTCCTCGAATGAGACTGTCATTAAGTCAAGAAATATTGATAGACTGAGTTTACAACTAAAATTGACTACATGACTAAACTACTGACAAATTGAGTTTCCATACTGAACATACATATCTGATGCATGAAATACATGACTGAAACTATTGATAAGCTGAGTTTTCATACTGAACATGCATATCTAATTCATGGAATACATGAATGAACTGATTCATGAATGAATGAATGAATATGCAATGGTAAAGAATACAAAATTCATAACTGTAACTGAACATGAAATTGAGTAAATCTAAGGAAGGCTATTACCTTAGGTTGAGAATACTAATTAACCTAAGATCATTTACTGGACATGTATGAACGGGAACATGAGAATATTACTAAGTCTGAAACATGATATATATGAACTGAATATTGTGAACTTAATTGATTTCTTGGATACATGTCATAAAGTTGAGATTGGAACTGGAGGGTCAACTTATGAGTACCCACTACTCCAAACTGGATTCATTACATGAAGAGAAACTAGAAGGTTTAGGACATAAAAACTTGGGGATTATAGTGCATCTTCCCCTTGGGATATTATGTCCCTTAAAGAATGCTGACTTGGCTGAGATACTAAGGAAAAGCTAGGATGATGCATGAGGCACCTACAGACCGAATCGTGACTGAATATCTAAGATCTGAAACTGATGTATGATACATAAACTAAGCTGAATTCACAACTACCAGGATATTCCATTTTGGGATAGGACAAATAGATGGAAACATGGGAAACCATCTAAATTTGTCCGCCTAACTGCTAAACTGGATTGTTGGCTTTACAGACTAACTCATAATGAAAACTTATACTTAATTGGAGAATTTCTTTGACACTCTTCGTATAAGGTTCTAATGACATTAGGGGGCATGGAATCTTGGCATGGTCTGAATAAGACATCTGAATAAGAAACCACAACAACAACAACAACAACAACAACAACAAACCCAGTGTATTCCCACCTAGTGGGGTCTGGGGGGGTAAGATGTACGCAGTCCATACCTCTACCTCTAAAGAAGTAGAAAGGTTGTTTCCGATAGACCCCTGGCTCAAGGCACTAGATACCACACAAACACATAGTAAAGGACAGAAATAGATTATCTAACATAAATGCGGCACCCATAAGTAATATAAAATAGAGAAAAGCAGAGGAAAGCACAAAGATTCATAATAAAACATGGAACACGGAACACGAAATCATAACAGGAATAAAACCCCCACCAAGTAATTCCCTACACTAGCGACCCAAACTCGCCCTAGTCCTCTGCCCTAATTCGCATCCTCCAGACCTTCTTATTTAGGGTCATGTCCTCGGTGAGCTGTAACTACTCCATGTCCCGCCTAATCACCTCACCCCAGTACTTCTTCGGCCTACCTCTACCCCGCCTAAAACCATCCAACGCTAGCCTCTCACACCTATGGACCGGGGCATCATGACCCTCCTCTTCACGTGTCTGAACCATCTCAATCGGGCTTCCCGCATCTTGCACTCCACTGGAGTCCCACCAACCTTCTCCCGGATAGTCTCATTCCGAACTCTATCCCCTCTAGTCAGCCCACACATCCAGCGCAACATCCGTATTTCTGCCACCTTTATTTTTTAGATTTGGGAGTTCTTAACTGGCCAACACTCTGCTCCATACAACAAGGCCAGACGGACTACCACCCTGTAGAATTTGCCTTTAAGCTTGGGCGGCACCTTCTTATCACACAGCACCCCCGACGCAAGCTTTCACTTCATCCATCCCGCCCCAATACGGTGCAAGACATCCTCGTCAATCTCACCGTTACTCTGGATCATGGACCCAAGATACTTGAAATTATCTCTCTTACATACCTCCTGTGCTTCCAGCTTCACTAATACCTCATTCTCCTGCCTCACGTCATTAAACTTGCATTCCACATACTCTGTCTTGCTTTTGCTCACCCTGAACCCTTTAGACTCAAGAGTTTGCCTCCACACCTCTAATTTGTCATTCATACCCCCTCGAGTCTCGTCTATCAGAACTACATCATCTGCAAAAAGCATACACCACGGCACCTTCCCTTGAATACGCCGTCGCGTCAACACATCCATCACTAATGCAAACAAAAAGGGACTAAGAGTAGATCCCTGATGCAATCCTGTCAGGACAGTGAAATGCTCTGAGTCTCCTCCCGCCGTCCTCACCTGGGTTTTCTCCCCATCATACATATCCTTAATTGCTCTGATATATGCCTGTGGTACTCCACTCACATCCAAGCATCTCCAAAGCACCTTCCTGGGAACTTTGTCGTAAGCCTTCTCCAGGTCGATAAACACCATGTGCAGATCCTTCTTCCTTTCCCTATACTGCTCTACCAACCTACGTACCAGGTGGATTGCCTCCGTCGTCGAGCGGCCGAGCATAAATCCAAACTGGTTTTTTGAAATAGACACTATCCGTCTTAGCCTCACTTCGACCACTCTCTCCCAGATCTTCATAGAGTGACTCAATAATATGGCCAAAAATTCTATAATATGGGTACTGATAACCCTACTGACTAAGTTCTAAGGAATAGAATATTTACATCAAGGATTTACCAAGAGGTCTAAACTGAAGATATATATGACATAGTCTGAATTTAACTGATCATTAGAAGCGTTGCATGAGTCATGGGAATTGAGCATACTATGAGGTATGAGTACCTGAGTCATAAACTGCATGACCTGAGATGGAGTTTCTGTATTCATGGAACATGATTCATTATACTAAGTGAACTGGAACTCCTTATACTAGGAACTATAAGCGTACCTGATTTTTGATAACGTGCCCGAATATGAGGTAGGATTATAGAGCCAATATGTAAGGCATAAGTACTGAAATTACTGACATTACTACTAAAATCTAAAATCCTGACTTGGTTACTTTCTTTAAATCCATCATTCTAAAGCTTAAAGCTATCATTCTAAAGTTGTGAACCACTTAATCAACAACCATAAACTGGAATGTCACCACTTTACTCTAAAGTCTGAGGTAGACACTGAGGAGGGCTCTACTAATATTTTCGGTCTGACATCCAAGTTGATGACTATATAAGGGTTACAAAGAAAGTAAAGCCACGGGATCTAACAAGGCATAAACATAAAGATGAAAGACTTATAACATACCCGTAACTATATCAGGAGAACTTTCCTAATCATGGTGAGACTGGAGTGCATAATTGTCTATTTTTAGCTACTAATGAATTTTCTAGAGTAGTAAATGCAACTCTAAATTCTGTATGAGAGACATGCTCATCAAGGGGATCTTCCTGAACGGGCTGAGGTGCTGGCTGATTTTCAGTCCTTCTTTCATCAATCTTTTTGAGAGGCATGTTCTGTAAATAGAAAGAAGAAAAGGATTAGACCTAAGAGTTTAACTTGAGATCATTCTCACCTGCACAACATAAATACTGAAAGAAGGGAAACTTTTCCTAAAACATCTCATAGCCTCCTGTCCAGAAGTGTAGCGCGTTACACACCCAAGCACAAGACTCTACTAGATACGACTTTTAAACTTCCTAGGACACTGTTGAACCAGAGGCTCTGAAACAAGATTTGTAACACCATGAGTCTATACCCCGGATGCTACACAGTGCTTATGACTCTAAAGGACCATAAGCTAACCCATGTCTAATATCTGCTGTGAGCACTAAATAATAATACTGAAATAAATGCAAAATTAGACTGAAATGCTATAAGGTTAAAATATCTAAAATACTGCTGAAAATATTAAACTGTAATAATAATCTATAAAAGTGAATACTATCTGAAAACTAATCTAGTCTGAAAAGCCTCTAACTAAACTGTCTGAAAGTGGAGTTGATGGGATAATCCTCAACTAACTCCATCTACTAAAATACTGGGTCTACTGATAAAATAAACTAAAAAAATATCCTCGAATGATGAAGACTCACTGCTAAATCTACTACTGGCTGAATCAGGATTTATCTATGCATGGTCAGGAACCTGAGCATCCGAACCTATGATATGAGACATCATAGCACAAAGAAAGGGTATGTGTTAGTACGTAGAATGCACTGGTATGCTAGATGAGGTAAGGTTGAATGCAAGGGTTCATATACATGAGTAGTAACTGACTGAATGATATAGAGTAACTGAATGTAAGAGTACATGGATAACTGATACTACTAAAAACGCTGTGTATATAATACTATGGACATACATAGATATATATTGTATCTAACCTTTTCTAAAGATGAGTACTAAGTTTTAAAAACTGAGTAACTAATAGATGAAGGTACTAATAACTGAATTACTGATACTGGTTAACTATTTATAACAGTCCTAATTCTATAGAACTGAAATGAGTTCTAAATTAAAGCTAAAACTAAAACTATAGGAGGTAATTATCTAATCGACAAGCCCCAAATCTAAGTTGATAGGTGTCCAACCTATGACCCCAGTAGGAAGGGTATTAGTACCATACCACGGGTACTAACAATGGCTATGAGTTAACCTTAACTGAAAGGAAGATATTTTGTCAACCCTTAACTGGCAGGAAAACACATAAGAGATGTTTCAACCCTTATCTAGCAAGGAGTCATCTCAACTTACGCCGGCTATGTAGTTCTGTAACTCAGAAATTTCTAATAAGGGTCAAACCTTACACTAGTAGAAATGCCCCCATCTCTGGGTTCGCTCGATGCTAAATCCTACTCCCAATTGAAAGACACTGAACTGATTATACTGAACTGGACAAGACTGATACTGAGTATCATAATCATGGATTGAAAACCAAATTAACATCATAGATATACGTAAAATCAATTTGAAGCATTGAAATCATGAATCTATAACTTGTAAATTTAAAAAGAGGTTCTTGGACTTCATGGGTGAAAGGGACACATGAATGAACACCTAACATACCTTAAAAATTCTTTCTTGAAGTTTCTTGAAGTTTCTTGGGGGAATTCTTAGGCTTGTTCTTAATTTTCTTGAACTAGGGTTTTTGCCTTTTTTTTAGAGAATGTTTTATTATTGATAGAAATTGAGGAAATAATGAGGCAATAGGTTATTTAGGGGTTTAATTTCATTTTTAGACTGATTAGGGCTGTAAAAAAATACCTAACTACCCCTGGGAATAAAGGAAAATTTGTCACTGAAAAACCCAATTTTGTGCCCTAGCGCAACGCAGTGATATCGTACCGTGTCACTCGAAAATGAAAATTGGGAACTGGGGCCCTGGCGTGATGCGGTGAAATCGTGGTACCCCTTTGATTCTAAATCTTAGACTCAGTACGATGTGGTAGAATCATGTTGGAACACTGTAAAAGGATAATTGTGAATTGAGCCTATGGAGCGATGTGCTAATAACGCGATGGAGCACTATAAAGTGACAATTTCCATTTATCTTGGCTTCGCGATGCACTGACATTCTAGGTGGTACACTGTCTTACAAAAATGGCTCTAACTCTTCACCCAGGTATTGGATTTGGGTGAATTTTTTATCGTTGGAAAGCTAATTGAATTTCCTACAAAATGGCAGGCTCTAAGACTTAAATTAATCTAGGGAAATACAGGATATTACACATACCCATTTTCCATTCTCTCAACTTTTGACCAATTTCTTGGGATGAGACCGGGTGTATTGAGATGCAAGTAAAAGGTCCACCAGCCTAAAATCAATATTTCGGACCTGTTGGAATAGTCATAATTAGCATACAAGGTAGTTTGATTGAGTTTATCGCCCAGTAGCTGATTTGAACTAGGAAGAACTTCAAAATAGGGAATTGACTCTAAAAACAAAATAAACTACCTGGTAACCAAACTATAAGCCCCAGCAGGTCATAAATGACTTTGGGTAGTTATAGGAAAGCTCTAATGAAAAAAATAAGTGGAAATATGAAAAATAACTTGAGGGGTCATTACAACATTATCAAGATATCATGAACTGCAATCATCTTCTTTCAGTTCCATTAACAATATTGAGTCATATTTTTTTGTTGTTGTCAATGAGATTAGATTTCTCTTAAACATTACCACAATACTCTCAAGTGTAAGGCGCAAATTTATGATAGTTTTAGCACTAAATTTTGGGTTTGTCAAACCTCAAAGCATTAATACCTTGATAAGCTCCATGTTCTCTCCCTCGTTATCCATGATCATGATTTATGAATGTTTGGTTACTTTTATATTTATTGTTGAATTTATTGGAATAACTCTTTCCTCTTCCATGACCTTTACAGCTTTCATGGCCTCTCTACTATCCATTTTCTCTATAACTCTTTTCACCTCTAAAATCTTTGAAGGATGCCTGACTTTTATGAAGTTGCTTCAGTGTCTCTTATTTTATCCTTTTAATCTTTTCCTTGTAGGCTTGTAAAGAACATTCAAATTACTCTATTATCATAGAGTTTAAATCATTAGGCCCTCAATGGCACACCATATAATCATACTTAAGTGCTAATAGGCTAATAATCTTTTCTATTACACACACATCATCTACTTCCTCCACATACCTTAGTAGTTGATTTACAACAACCATCAATCTTGACAAAAATCTAAATGGATTCAGATTCTTTTATTTTTAAAACTTCAAAATCGTCCCTTAGTGTTCATGGTTTTACCTTCTTCACCCTATTAACTCCTTGGAGAGAATTTTGTAAAATCTATGAAGCTTTCTTTGAGGTGGTTGAATCAGCCACCCTCTTAAATATTCTATCATCCAAAAATTAGTGGATAATAATGAGTGCTTGTTGATCTTTATTTCTTGTCTTTACTGATGCACTTTTATTTTGAGATAAAGTTACCTCGTTGGCGGTTTTGTATATTTTTTGTCTACAATTTCTCAAGCATATTAGGAACCAAGAATGGTGTTCATTCGGAGACACCACTTTTTATAATTTTCTTTTGTGATACGGAGGTACTAAAAGATGGTGAACTATTATTAGTCATGGTCCTGATACCATATTACTAAAAAGATAAATGCTCCCACCCAAGATAATATTCACATGAAATAGAAGTAATAAGAGAGTGACAATGACACTATGTATTATAGCAGAGAAAAATAATATCCAAAAAGAGTAATACAATAACATGCATTATAACTTGACAGTGTCAAAAGACTACTAAACTTTTAAAGGAAACAATATTGTTTTATTTCACACAACTCACTATAATATTACTCTCATGTTATTTTCTCACCAACTAAAAAATAACATGTAGATTACTCTCTCTACTCTCTAGTTCCCTCTCTGTTTAGGTGAATCTAAACTGAGGAACAACCTTCTCTATTTATAGTAAGAGTTTCCTCATCTTTCACCAATCTCAACAAAGCTTACCAAGCAATTTACAATTGTAAATTATTTTTTTTTAGTATTTACTAATGCACTTTTATATTTTGAGAGAAAGTTACCTTGTAGGTGGTTTTGTATATTTTTTGTATACAATTTCTCAAACATATTGGGAACCAAGAATGGTGTTCATTCGTAGACACCAGTTTTTATAATTTTCTTTTGTGATATGGAGGTACTGAAAAGATGGTGGACTATTATTAGTCCTGGCCCTGATACCATATTATTGGAAAAATAAATGCTCCCATCCAAGATAATATTTACATTAAATAGCAGTAACAAGAGAGTGACAATGACACTATATATTATAGTGGAGTAAAAATAATATCCAAATAGAGTAATACAATAACAGGTATTAGAACTTAACAGTGTCAAAAAACTACTACACTTTTAAAGGAAACAATATTATTTTATTTCACACAACTCACTATAATATTTCTCACAGACTAAAAAATAACATGTAGATTACTCTCTCTACTCTCAATTTCCCTCTCTGGTTTGGTAAATCTAAACTGAGGAACAACCTTCTCAATTTATAGTAAGAGTTTCCTCCTCTTTTACCAATCACAACAAAGCTTTCCAAGAAATTTACAATTGCAAATTGTATTTCAACTTATAGCAAGTCAAGCGCACACTTTTTCTTTAGCCGCTAAATTTCTCTCTCTTCCACATCTATTTTATTTATTTTATTCTTTACCTTTTTAGATTATTTTTATTTTATTTTTCTTATTTAATTATTTTTGGTTCTCACACAAGACATGTTTGAAATCTTGTGGGTTTCTATTCACCATTGGTTACTTTTTGAAATATTGTGGATTTCTGTTCACCATTGGTTACTTTCTGAGAAATAAGAAATATTCAAAACCAGTAAGAAACTACAATATAAATAAGTTAAAACAACACACAGTTTTCCTAGCTCCACGATGGTCACCAAACTATCTACCTTGAAAAAGATATAATTTGTATGAGATCAAGTGCACGCTCTATTTGGCATGTTTTTTAGGTTGATTTATAATCTGAGTATTGTTAGAGAAATATAAATATAATAAAAATAAGACAAAATAAAGTAAAGTAAGGATCTCGAGATCTTGAAAATCTCCAAAGTGATAATCTAAGGAATGTTAGATATATATCCCCAGTGATAGTTTCAAAACAATGAAGCTATGAATATGGTTCAATAGAAAGCATAAACAAAAAAGCTTAGTAAGGCAGAAAAATAATTATATTGTATTGTTTGAGAATAACAATCCAAAATATCTCTTTCAAATGAGAGAGGCATAAACTATTTAAATAAAGGAAAAAAGATAAAAATGCCCCATCGTACAAAACTAATTTCACTAAATTAATCCAGATCTTAATTACCGCAAAATGGCCTTTAAAATAATTTCATCTTATAACCATACTTAAAACATCATTAAAAGACAAAATTTGGTCAAATAAATATCTTTCCTTTTCAATTAAAACTCACAGTTTTCTTTCAATTCAACCTCATGATTTCCTTTTCAATTCTACCTCTCAATTCCTTTTTTTGATACAACACATTACCGTAAATTATATATAAATCTATAAAATAATACTCCACCAATTGATCCAAAATAATGGCTTCAAGTTTGGTTTTTAGTCCAGTTATTCTATAATATGAAGGACAACGGTTAAATGATGGGCTATTTGAAAATTTTACACCCAATGGAGTGCTTTTCAATTCGAATTATAGCTACAAATATTTTATTGATGAACTATATAAACAGTTGAATCTAGAGCCAACTTCAGGTTTAATGATGATAAAATATGTTTTGAAGAGTGGATCTAGCCTTATTTATAATGATATGAGTTTTAAAATTTATATGGAGATGAAGAAAAAAAAATAGATATCAATGAATTTCTATTGTGTATAACACTACAAGATACATTTGAAGATGGAGAATTCTAAACTGGTAATTTGATCAAAATATCTCTGACTACTATGCCAATTCATCCGATGCTTATTTCTGATTATACAATTGAAGATGATTTTTCTGAGGAAGAAATACAAAAGGAGCCAAAATCTATAATAAATGATCCACTTCATATGGATGTTGTAGAAGGGAAACTATACTGGGACACAAAAATGCAATATCAAGTGTCATAAAACATTATGCAATCTGTGAGAGATTCTAATTTAAGGTGAATAAATCATTTCATCAAGGTATGAATATTTGTCTAAAATGTAAAACTATTGTATAGGACTTGCATCACCTATGTATAGGTATTGTATATGGTTAGGATATATCTATGTAATTACTGTATTGGGCATGTACTATATTTGGATATAAATTACTTGTATCAACAATGTATATCACTACTTTATTGAACATGTACCAACAATGTATAGGTTCTATATATGGTTGGGATATAAGTATGAATGCCTAAATACTGCATTTAAATTGTGTAACTACTGCATAGGAACTGAGTCAATACTGTATATAAACAAAGTAACTACTGTATAGAAACTGAATAAATACTGCATATAAATTATGTAACTACTATATAGGACCTGAATCAATAATGGATATAAACTATGTAACTACTCTATAGGACCTGGATCAATACTGCATTTAAACTATATTACTACTATATAGGACATGAGTCAATATTGAATAAAAACTGAGCAACTATTGTATAGGACCTGAATCAATATTACATATAAATTATATAACTACTATATAGGACATGAGTAAATAATGTATATAAATTTAGTATCTATTGTATAGGACCTAAATCAATACTGCATATAAACTGTATAATCACTCTATAAGACATGTATCAAAATTATATATAATTTGTATAACTACTTTCTAAGTCTGTGTCAATAAATATATGACTTTTATAAGATTGGAATATGTAAACAACCTATTTTACTTATGTATAATAAGTGTGTGAATATTCTTTCAAAGAAGGACCTTCAATTAATATAAAATGTCTAACAGAAATTCTATACTAACAAAAATTATGTTCATATAGAATTTTTGTATAGAATTATATCCATATTATATAAAGGTAGAATTATTATATATATAAATGTATCTAGGGTCTCTCTTAAGATATCAATCAAATATGCAAGCAGACTTTTAGATCTTCAAGTCAAAAAAATTCAGAAGTTTTCATGGTGATAAAATTTGTTGATGATCACACATGTCCAATTGCGGATAGAATGCTTTCATAATGGCATTCTACTTCATTAACCATTGCTAAAATGATAAAGTACAACTATCTAAATATAAAGTCAACATACACCCCATCAAAGATTATGGATGAAATGAGAAACTTTTATGAAATTAGGATGAATTATAAAAAGAAAATATAGAGCCAAAGAAAAGGCACTTGAATTTGTGAGAGGTTTTCTGCATGAATATTTTGCTAAATTACCCGCTTACCTGTATATGGTAAACACAATAAATGCAGGATCATTCACAATACTACACAAAACAAAGGACAATCAATTTTATATGCATTTGTCGCATTGAATTCATTAATTAGGGGTTGGATATATTGTATGTCTGTCATTGTTGTTGATGGAACTTTTTTGAAATCAGCATACAAGGGGATAATGTTGTGTTCTACTGTGTTGGATGCAACAGGTGAGTTCTATGAAACATTTTATACAAGATTATGTATATGTTGGTATGAAGTGATAGAACTTTAAATATTTAAATTACAACCTTCTAAGTATCTTCTAGACATATAGTTACACAATTTTTTACTACATGAACATCACCTTGTAAGGTTGTAATCTCTCAATCAAAGTTGTAAAAAATATTGACACTTTTCTATTTGCTTAATCAGGAAATATTTTTCCACTAACATATGTTGTTGTTCATTCTAAAAATGACACTTAATGAAAATATTTTTTTGCATAGTATCTGATTGGCATTATAGCATATTAATAGGTGCTTCAATTATATATCCAAATATGACTCACTATATATATGCATTTACCATCTATGGAACAACATCAAAGGTGGGTTCAAGAAGCATCAAAAGTAGTTAAAATTCTTTGGAATGTATAAAACATACATAAAGGCAGCCTTTGATCGACTTATAAAACATATAGACAAAATTAATAATAGCGTGAAGGACTACTTGTTTGATATTGGCTATAAAAAATGGTAGATAGCTCATTCCAATGTCAACAGGTCCAGGGTGATGACTTCAAATATAGTGGAGTCCCTAAATTCATCAAATATAGAGGCAAGAGACCTACCAATTAAAAAATTACTACAATTCTTGATGGAAATGATAATGATATGGAATAATAAATATAGACAGGATTTAGAAGCAATATTTATAGAACTGAAAAATAAATACAACATAATAGTGTGGAAATATCTCATTTTGTCAGATAAAATAAAGGTTTTACTTGTTATTTTTGTTTCATAGAAGCTTAAATATTCTAGCTTACCACACTATTTACTAATAAATTTTGTACAGTACAGGTGATGTCTTCTACTTACTATGTTTATATAGTGATTGATGAAGCTCAAAAGAAAAATATTCTGTGCATGCACGAAAAAATGCAACTGCCTACAATTTTAAGTACATATCATACCTTGTTCATATGTCATGGTGGTGTTTAATTATAGACATATGGACTTAAAAAGATATTTGCTCCATATTACACAAAAAAAAAATTCATGAAAGCATATGAACTGCCAGTTATATTGCTTCCTGATGAAACGACTTGGTACTGTCAACTAGAGGTATTAGCTATTATAGCACTCCCACTAGTATGGAAACCGAGATCAGGTAGACTAAAATATTACAATCGAGGTAAGAATATTATGGACTACATTTCTAAGAAACAAGTTTCATATGGGCTATACTGAAAAAAGACATAATCGAAGAACATGTGGAAATTCTTCAATAAGAATTTGATAGGATGTTTCCATAAGAATACTTTTATGTTTTATATTTTTTCTTTGAAATAATACTATTCTTCTTTTTATAACAATGCAATAGAATTTGCTTCAAGGATACTATTTTTGTTCAAATATAATGCTTCAGCTTTATGGAATAATGCGTATGTCTTTTTTATGTTGAATTTATTTAAAAAGTGTAATGAGTGTACAATGTAGTATTATTGTATTAAATTGGTATCTAATTATGATTTCATTTATATTCTTAAACTAGGATTCTGTGAATTGTGGTTGTTTCCAAAAAGAAAATAAAAAATGAATCATTCACTTCATAGTTTCGTATCTATTTGAATAGAATTCAGGCATATTCTTTAGCGATGTGCATTAATCGACTCCTTTTTGTTAGGGGAGCATAATTTTTTTTGTGCACTATTTTAACCTAAAATTACTGTATAGAACCTGTGTCAATTATTTATAGGACCTATATATAGTTTGGAGATATGTATGAACATACATCAACATATATATTGCACTAATATAAAATCAGTGTCAATCATGTATAGGACCTATATATAATTTGGATATATGTATGAAAATACATAAAATTATATATACTGCACTGATATAAATCAGTGCCAATCATATATATGACCTGTATATGATTTAGATATACGTAAAACCTATATTAACATATACACTATACAAAAATAAATAGCTTATAATAACAACATATTATCCACAAAAAAGGTGATCAAAATAAACTAACAACTACACGGATATTATCTTTTCTTAGGAATCAAAAATAACTTGTACATACTTGTATCAAGTACCAAAACATATAATATTCAACATAAGATTTCACCACAAAAATCATTGCAGAATATTAACACAAAAACAAAAAAACATTGAGCATTTCAACTTATGTGTCAGTTTACATATATTTCTCATCTATACTAGCAAGATATTCCTAACTAGATTTGTTCCACATCATCATTTATTTTTCTACAATCGACCAGAAGACTCATCATCACTAATTGCATATTGCATTTGTTTATTCCTTCCATAATTCTATAGAAAGACATCATAACAAATTTAAATAGCAATAATACCATTTATCTGATAACAAATTTCAAGACCATCAAACAAATACTCAGCAAACGCAGAAACAAAGACACCACAGTCCCTGCGACATATTCCAACATTAGTATGATTGATCAAAAAAGATTTTAAAATGAGAAATTTAATGTGCATTCATTATATTATGTGTTGTCTTATGTTGGTATTCGATCAATAATGTAAATATCAAAAGAATTAGCCACTGAAGTCTATTACTTCTACTGTCCTAAAATCTAATATAAGAAAAGAAGTGTGGAATAAACTTTGAATATGCTACAACTAATTTTTAAACACGACTGCATGTCATGAACCATTCATTGAATCATATACATATATTCACTATTCTTTAAAACACAACCTTGCCAAGATACATTGAAAGTCCTCAGCAAGATTGATTGGAAAAAGAATATTGGAAATGATATGCTAAGGGATGTTTCATATCATAAAAAACCCAAGCATGTACTCAACAATTTGATGTTCTTGAGTGATAAGTGTCTCATCTTTAATATTCTCCAAAAATTGCTTATACAAAGTCTGAATCAAGTAAATAAACCAACAATTGGTGATTGTGAATTTAATTGAACCACCAATAGGCTCGTATTTTGACTTCTTTTACAAATAGTAAAATATAACATCAATATGCTAAAAATTTGATGAATAAAAACACATTAATATGATAAAAATAATACCAAAGACTAATTAAAATCTAATAATTATGAACTAAATATAAAACATTTATCATATACAAAAATTAGTATGTCAATTAGTTTATCACTTTCAAATACCAAGGTAAAAACTATATACATGTACTATACATTTTGAAAATTATGTACCTACCACCTATTTAACTAGAAAATTCATTACTTACTAAATCGGTTAAAGGTATTCCTAGATATGCCAATATGAAGAACCACTCTTTCATTTTAAACATATCAACTCCATAATCAAACTATTTTGGGAGAGCATTTATAGAATTCGAATAAACAGTCATGTAAAATATGATTTAAAAGGTGTAATTTATGATGAAAGAAAATGAAGGTATAAGGAGATACAAATAGAAAACTTACATCTGCTTAACATATAATGATCTAACAATAAACTTATTAAATTATGATGTCACTTTTATATCATCAATTCCCTCTATAATACTCTTCACAAAAGAATACTTTATCGATTAAAGAAATTTACTTGATTGAGAATTCTCGATATACTTAGATAGTTGACCTTCAACATTGCTTCCACCATAATGTAATTTTGACAAAAATAGTGATTCACATACTGTCTATGGCTTCCATAATCGATGAGTAATAACAAGTGTTTCATCTAACATAATAACAAAACCAACCACCATTTGTTTCTCAATCCTTTTAACATTATGAAACATCACGGGTTTTGGCCATTGGAAAATCATTAAGCTTTGAGCTCACTATCTGGGTAACGACTTATCATATGAGTTGTATGGTGTCTTAACAGGTCAGGTGGCCCTAGTTGTAAGGTGTTAAGTGGATGATGGTTGGGGGTTCTATCATGGTCATGACTTAGGGATGCGAATCATTAAGGGTGGTGATGAGTCGTAGAACAAACCTTTACCAAATCAGTAACTTAGTGACTTAACTCTACTCTAAGTATGAGTGGCTCACTAAGAGTCGTTCTTGTCTCGTGTCAAATCTCGTAGGTTCTATCTTGGATACGACTAGACCATATGAGTTGTACAGTCAAGTCACGAGTGAGGTCATAGAGTCATAAGGAGGATAGTATAAAGGTTTCCAACTCACTATCTAGGATACAACTCATAGCTATGAGTCATATTATATGGTGATGAGTCAATTGGTCGACTTATAACTAAGGATGGCTCTTTTACAGTATTTAAGTTGAGGGCACTTTGAATATTTTTCACTTAAGACCCCACGCCCCTAAAATACTTTTGGGGGTATTAATTCCACACTTTATAATTTTAAACACCCTCTTTATCCTCTCAAAAATCCTCTCAAGCAATATTGGCTAGGGTTTCTCCAAAGTTGTCATGTCAAGGTTCAAGGGTCAAATTCTCTTCGTGAATCTTTGTAATTAAGATATGTTACTCCTCCCTCATTGTTATTTTACTAAAAACACATGATTTAATGTATGGTTTCCATGGTGTTATTGTGATTTTCAAATAAATGTTGGGAGTTTTGGATGTTCATTGTTGAATAATTTTTTCCCATGGTTTAATTATAGTTTTCATGTTTTAATTATAGTTTTGAACATGTGGCTTCATGTGTATGGTTGTTGACCTTGATAGTAGTAAATTGTTTTAAGCTTGTGACTCTTTAAGCGGTTATGACCCCAACCCTGTATTGTAAAATTGATTAGTAGTTATGAGAAAGATGGGATTTTTAACTAAGGGTACAGTAGAATCCCCAAAGTATTTGGTTTGACTTATTTCTTAAAAATAATGCATGGTACCAATGGTTAAATGGTCATGAATGGTTTTGAAAATCTTGTGGGATAGGCGTGAATACCCCAAGTGAACTTATAATAAAAACCTTACAAGTTACATGAGAATCCCCTAAGTGATTCTAATAATGGAGTCTGTCGGGTACATGAGAATCCCCTAAGTATTGGCTAATGACATTTCTTGTAAGATATAGTCGGCATGACAAGACCACTTAATGATACCTTAATAATTGACTCCTTGAATTAGTGGTTTGGTTATGTGCTAAAGATTTTAATTTGGCAATAATAGGGGTTGTGATAGTTAGCTGTGAAGGTGTGAGTTCGATGGACGAACATCAAAAACTCATATTTCCTGACATGAGGGTTGGTCTTGGTGACCATATGCTTGTGGGGTACACATTAACCCCCCAAGTCTATACTTATATATATATATTATGGAGGGAGAAGGGTACACGGGAATCCCCAGTCTCTGTGATATCTCCGATTCATGCAACTACATATACTAGGGCACGTTCAGGGGGTAACACTAGACCTATATAGCCCATAGATAGATTTATGATGGTAAATCTACACAATTAGGGTAAGTTTTAAATGTATGCAAAACCTTGTTCCCTATCCCGACATGGTATATATATATATATATGTCATTATATATGATTATTTAATTTTGTTTTTGAATAATGGACTAATTTTATTTTTATCCCTGAGTTACATGCTAGCATTCATTCTGCTAACCGTCTTCAGGTGCTGCATCCCCACGCGATAGAGGAACCATCCATACTTCTATTCCTCCTACTTAGTGACTTTGATTCAGGGATAACTTTTAAGTTAGATTGAAGTGGTGACCTTTCATAATCTAAAAACCCCTAGTTCATACTATGGACTACTTTTTATCATTTTTATTTATTTGATTTTAGCTTTGGATATGGTCGAGGACATGTCCCGACTAGATATTCTTTAATTCTGGTTAGAGGCTTTGTCGGAATAATATGGGCATTGGCGATGTCGGTATTGGTTTTCTTATTTGTATTAGTATTATCATTGGGTTTGGTATTGGTTAGAAACTTGGTTATGACTGTTTGGTTATGGTTATAGATTTTATCTAATGTCTTTAAATTATTATTAATTTATCATGTTATATGTTCAACATTCATTTGAAAAAGGGTGTAGGGCGGTTAATGATCTACATATTAGGGGTCATCTCTAGTCTGGTTATACTTGAGATGCCCAATGAGACTAGGCCCTAGTTTGGTTCATGTCATATTGGTATCAGAGCCCTAGGTTCATGGTCAATTGGAAG
This sequence comes from Capsicum annuum, assembly GCF_002878395.1. Taxonomy (NCBI): domain Eukaryota; kingdom Viridiplantae; phylum Streptophyta; class Magnoliopsida; order Solanales; family Solanaceae; genus Capsicum; species Capsicum annuum. The sequence continues at coordinate 113,739,225 of NC_061115.1, read as the reverse complement.
TCCACAATATCAGGTTGAGTAAAGTCTCTTTTAGGGATGTGTAGTGCACCACACTTATAAGGGAGAGGCTATAAGGCATTTAGGAATGTTTCTCTTTCTTGTGTTCTATTTTTAGGCTTTAGAGTCTAAGGTCCTGAAATTTTCTCTAATTCTTATTTGTTTGATTTTCAAATCATTCCTCCCAGATGATTTGAAGTTGACAAAAATTCATCTGTCCCACTTGAGGCTAATGTTCATGGGGCTCACCCTATCTATAGGGTCTAGACCTGGTCTAGGTATCCAGTTCTTGATTGCTCTTCTAGAAGTCCACCAATCTCATCCAGTCCCTTTTAAGCTCTTTAGGTTGAAGTGATAAATGTTGAGTTTCATTAATCTATTAATATAATGGCATAGTTGGTAGCTTCTCAGTCTAAGTGTGGTATTTCATTTACTCCATCTTCTGAGGCCATAAGGTTTTGCTAGTTTATGAGGTTGAACCTTCCAACTTTCACTGGTGTTAAGGTAGAGGAGGATCCTTAAGGTTTACTTAATGAGATAGAAAAAATCTTTTGTGTATTGCATGACACTAATATGGAGGGTATGGAGTTTATTTCCTACCAATTGAAAGATATGGTATGTCAGTGGTATGAGTTATGGGACTATTCAAGGGATAAATATGTTGAGTCATCCCTGTGCGATAATTTTCTAATACTTTCCTGGACCTCTTCTGTCCTCAAGAGTTGAGAGAGGCAAAGGCAAAAGATTTTTTTAATGTAAAGCAAGTCAAGGAGTATGCCTTAAAGTTGCACCAGTTATCGTGATATACTGCTGTGCGGAAACATAATCATACTAAAAAAATCTGAAATAGATACAATACTGATAAAGTTTTACAATCTGATAAATCTGAAGGATAAAACTGAAATTACATGACTGACTCTGACTAGCATCTATGAAGCCTCTACTATACTGACTATAGATAGCTGGTACATGCCTCCAACTACCACTAATCATTACACATGAAAATAAATAAATTGTACATTAATTAAAATTGTCTGGAGTTCTCGAAGTAGGAGAACTCATCACCTACAGGTTGGAATCTGCAACTATTTAATCATGATGCGTAGGCTATAACCGATACCTACATTATGAGACAATTATAACCGATACCTACATTATGAGACAATGTACCAAATAGACATATATATATATATGGATCAGTACTTCTAGAATGTACTAAGTATGCAGGGGTGAATGCTATAAGTAAAACTTATTTCATATGTAATCATAAAACATGCATGCTAAGTGTAATAGACTCGCCAATAGGATGGAATAAACTGAAAACTAAAATATCTTAAAGCATGAGTGACAAACATTCTCTGATAAGATGGTGAATCTCTACACTTAGTTTCTGTAAACTTGCTTTAATGGTATAAATATAACTGGAGCTGGAATATGATAAAACATGGATACTGTATGAATACTGGGTCTGAAACTACGTGATGAAGACTGACATAAACTATGGATCTTAATATACAATCACACTGTGCACGAATTCATAAACATACTAACTTATTTGATTAACTGACTATCTGATAGCTGAATATTGGGCATATAAGACTATTAAAATTAGATACGGGATGGACTGAATAACATGAAAGTTTATAATACTGAGTAATAGTCTAGTTTTCATGACTATTATGTTTCCGCACAGTAGAATAGCTACTTATTATGTTATAATTCAGTTTCTTAACAGTATGTCAGTTCATGGGTTAGCTTGGGATCACTTGTGGTTCCAAGCACCGTGTGATAAATAGGGGGTAGTCTCTGATCATTATAATAAGTAGCTAGATTTTGGGTATTCAAAACCCCCAGAACTCGATAGTAATAACAACAAGACCGTACCAAACCTTAAGGACATGATAAGTAACCATTATTCAAAAATCATTCCTTAGGGCATTTTATCAAACACTTGCAATTCATGGTTTAAACATGGAAATAGTTTTAAACATGTAGTAATATTATGATTTCGATACTAAATCATAATTTAAGGTACAAACCAATGAGTAAGTATCATGAAAACGTGTAGGGCTTAACTTCAACAATAAATCATGTATAAACATAATATAAAATCGAAATTCATGGTTAAAATTCATGATAATATGTAAAAATTATTCTTTTAAACTTAAAATTAGGTTCTTGGGCTCCATGGGTGAAAGGAACCCATGAATGAACATCTAACATACCTTAATTGAAGAATTCTTTAGGGTTTTTGGTGGTTTTCTTAAACTTGAGCTTGAATCTTTAAAGGGGCTACGGTTTGTTCTTGAGAGAGAATGAATTTTAATTGAGAGATATTATGAATAATGGGACATATAATGGCCCTTTGGGGTTTTAATTTCACGTTTTGGATGGATTTGGGTGAGGGAAAATGACATGACTACCCTTGTAATTTAAAATTCATAACTGAAACCCGGATTAGACCTTCATGCGATATGCCAAGGCTGTCATTGCAATTTTCACCGCGATGCGGTGCAATCTCGGTGACTTGATAGAATTTGACAATTGCTGGTTTGATCTTCACCGTGATGCGGTGACCCCTCTATCGCTATACTCACCGCGATGTGGTACAATCATGGTGAGCTGGTATTTTAGAAATCCAAATGGGGTCCAAACCTCGTCCAAAAAAATCCAAAACTTACCAAGACATGCAATTTACACCCTTGAACATGAATAAACTCAAAAACTTATGTTTCAAGGTCAGAAAGGTCACTTTAAAAATCTTCAAAGTTGAGAGCCAAATTTTCAGGTTCAATGCCTCTTGTACATATGAGCTGGATTGAATTTAGAAAAGTATGGGGTAGTACATATCCACCTTCCTAATTGTAAGCCGATGGTACTCAGATCAAAGATCTATCTACGAGAAAAACTTGACACCTTGCAACTGTTCAAGCAAGTCATCTATCTAGGGAAGAGGATACTTGTTCCTAATCGTCACCTTGTTCAACTGCCCATAGTCTATACACATCTGAAGGGAACCATCTTTCTTGCATACAAACAGCACCAGTGCACCCCATGGATAAAAACTATGATGAATAAACCCCTTATCCAGGAGATCCTTAAGTTGCTCTTTGAGTTCCCTAAACTCATCCGGAGCCGTTCTATATGGAGGAATAGAAATTGGGCGAGTGTCCAGAAGCAAATCAATACCAAACTCTATTTTCCTATCTAGAGGAACAGTAGGAAAATCATCCAAAAAAAACAATGGAAACTCATTAATCACAAGGACCGAAGACAAGGAAGAACCTTCTGAGTTAGAATCTTAAACCCGGACCAAGTGATTAAAACAACCCTTGGGGATTAACCTTTGAGCTCTAAGATAAGAAATAAACCTCCTCCTAGGAGCTAAGGAACTGCCTTCCCATTCTATAATTGGTTATTAGGGAATGTAAAGATAACCTTACGGGTTCGACAATCCAAAGACACATAACAAGAATGCAACCAATCCATACCAAGAATTACATCAAAATCTACCATATCCAACTCAAACAGATCCGCCAAGGTCTCCTTGTTACCAACAGATACCACACACCTCCATAGACTTTCTTAGCAATAAAGAAGTTACCTATCGGTGTAGAAATACAAAAAACATCTAAAATAACTTCTAAACCAAAACCAAAATACAAAGCCACATATGGAGTCACATAAGAAAGAGAACCCTGAATCAAGCAAACAATAGATGTCATAAGACAAAATCTGTAATGTACCAGTAACGACATCAGGTGATGCATTGGATTCCTGTTGGGATGCCAAAGCATACAAAGTGTTTCAACCAACACTAGTACTAGGATTAGTAACAGAATCATATGCCATACCACCAGGTGTAGGAGTTAAAGATAAAGCCACAAGAACCTTATTCACTCTCGTAGCAACTTTGTTACTAGACAATCCCTGAGTCGATGGCCTACCTGGCCACACTTAAAGCATTTATCCCTTTTTTTATTGCAAAAACCCCAATAATGACAACTATAATATCGACAAGAAGGACAGGAATAAACTGACTAACCTCCACTCACCTGAGATTGGGAAACCTATGCCCGAGAATTGTCATCACCTTGATGACACATGTCTACTGACTAATATAAAGTACTAGTAGAAAAAGAGTCAGAACTACCCCACTTATTTTTCTCCCACTTCCCACCATCTCTACCATCCTGAGATTGAGCTCCTCCCTAATTAGAAAACCTGCTTCTCTTTCCTTGCTTATCCCCAAACTCTATCTACCTCCTCTTCTCATACTCAACTTGTTACATATGAATAATCAATCGGGATATGTCCATATAAGATAAGGACTGACTGAGTAACTTGAGATAATTATGCATGAATTCATGAAAATTGTATTATTTGAGAATGCAAGACCAAGTATATAATATGATTCTAAAATAGTTTGTAAACTGAGGTACTAAAATACTAATAACTGAATAACTTATAATTGTATGCTATGGTAAAGAAAACCTAAAATTGAACTGAGTTACTGATCTGATTACTCGACTGAGACTGTGACTGAGACTAAAACTATGACAGTAACTGAGACCATAAATAGGACTATAACTGAGACTCATACTGTAACTGAATACTGAGGTTTGATAACTGAGTAACTGATAGCTGTGATTACTGATAACTGAGTTACTGATAACTGGGTGACTATTTCTGATAGTCTTGATTTTGTAGAACTAAAGTGAGTTTTATACTGAGTCTGAAACTGAAATTGTGGGAACTAATCATCTAATCGGCATGCCTCTATCTGAACTGATTAGGGTCCAACCTGTAAGCCTAGTTGGAAGAGTGTCAGTACCGTACCACAGGTAAAGATAAAATTGTGATTTAACCCTCTCTAATAGAAAGACCTTTCATCAACCCTCCTTGGTAGGAAAACTCGTATGAGATGTATTAACACTAGTCTAGCAAGAAGATATCTCAACCTACATTGGCTATATAGTTCTATAATGCAGGGATTGCTACTAAGGCTCAAACCTTATGCTAGCAGGAATGCCTCCATCCCTGGGTTCGCTCGGTGCTAATTTTTACTCCTAACTGAATAGATACTGAACTAATTTATAGATAGTACTAGGCTTGACTGAACTATTACTGATGGTACTGTCTAATTGAACTGAACTGAGTTCACTAGGTTCTGCTGAGATGGAATATTACTGAGTTCTACAAACTGACTGAGTTCACTGAGTTCTGAACTAAATACTGAACAGAGACTATGATTGATTATTGAGTACTACTATTTATGACACTACTAAGACTATTTTGTAACTACTATAGCTCAAGGTAAACAGTAAGATTATTGGGTTTTAAATACCCCCAGGACTTGATAGAATGGAAAGTAAAGCATATCATGATCTTGAAAAGCATAGCCATTGTTAATTGTTCACAATTTATTCACTGAGATATTTTATCAAACACTTGGAGGTTATGGACTTGTACATGAATGAAAACACATAGTAATGTGTCATGATTACCCTATTCAATTTACATGGGCATTCTATCTAGCACGTGGAGATTAATACTTTAATATGGGGTAATTATCCAAACACATGGGAATCATGAATTTGGACATGGGAATATCTTAAACATGGGAGCATAGCATGATTACATAAGTAAAATCATGAATTGGAAAATTCACATATAACTCACATGAAATAGGACATGGGTATTTCATCAAAACATGTAAAGTTCATAACTTGAACATAAGAATGTCTTAATCATGAGGGAATAATAGAGATACATGCAAAATTAATAACTTGGGGATTCATCTTGAATTTGGCTTAACATGATATGGGAAGTTCATCAAACATTTGGAAGGAAGGAATTTAAAACATGGGAATATTGCTAAACATCATGAATTTAGAATCTATCATAGAATTTGCTTAAATAAAGCATGGGCAATTCAAATTCATAGCATGAGGAATTTAAAATTTTTCATGAAATCATACATGGGATGAATTGAATTTAAAACATCATGAAAATATGAAATTCAATCTCTCTTGAACATACAAAATACCATAGTAATGGAAAAAATTAATCTTTAATTAAAAGAAAAGGTTTTGGCCTACATAGGTGAAAGAGGACCTATGGATGAACTCCCACATTCCTGAAAGCTTTAATATTGAAGGAGAAATACAATCTTGAAATCATTATTGAATTAGGAAACTTGAGTTCTTGCTTTTCTTGAAGAAAAATTGATGAAGTTCTTGGTTTTCTTGAGGAGCCTAGGGTTTTTCTTTGAGAGAAAAGATGAATAATTGAGTGTATATTGCTTTTGGGGACTGAAATTAAGTGTTATAGGTAGATTTAGGTGAGAGAAAGTGACCAAAGTGCCCCTAAACCCTTTATAAACTAAATTAGAGTGTGAAGCAGTTTTGTAATGCACAGGCCAATACATCGTGTCACTATCGCATCATCTTACTGCCATACATAAAAAATGCCACAACTTTTCGCTCGGGTATCGTATTTTGGTGAAATTGGTATAGCTGGAAATATAATTCAATCATCTAAATTTTGGTGGGTCTTGAGCTGCAAAATTATATGTATATATAAAAATATATATATATAAAGTAGACCCTTGTAGAATAGAATGCCAATCTTTGGACGAATCAAAGGCTCTAAGCTCAACTTTGTTCTAAGTGATTCTTGTGAACATTTTCACCTTAACATCAAATCAAACATGAGGATAAAGATCATGAAACTTATATTCATATAGGAATCATTTAGATTATGGTTTATACACGTAGGAACGATGGTTCAAAGACTATCCCAAAAATACAGGGTATTACACTTATCCAGTCTTCGGTATCTATAGAATGGTTCAGGATAGTTATGAGCATTTTCAGTTCATTCCATCACCATAAACAGCTAAACATAGTTTAGTCTAGTATTTAGTGTTTTTTGGTTGGGAGTAGGATTTAGCACCAATTAAATACAGGGATGACGGCTTCCCCATCAGTTAGGCAGAGTCATTAGTAGTAGTCCCTGTATTCCAAAACTACATAGTCAGCATAGGATATAAGGAGTCACCTGTCAGTTTAGGCTTGACACCTTGGTCTTTCGGGGCATCTGTTAGTGGATCCATCTAGCCATTGTTAATACCTATGGCACGGTACTAATGCCCTTTCAATTGGGTTAAGGTTGGACCCTGATAGTACATTAGGGCATGTCGGTTATAGTTAGCTCCTACAGTCTTAGTTCAGTATTCAATATAGAGTACAGCTTTATATTTGCATGACCATAGCATACAATTATAAGTTATTCAGTATCAGTATTTTAGTACTTCAGTTTATTGATTATTTTAGTATCATGTTATATGTTAGGTCATGCATCCTCAGATTTTACATCTTTCACATATACTTTTGTATTAGTAATCTTATGATATTTATTCAGTCATGTATTATACATGTTCATGAACCCATGCATATCAGCCTAACCTCATTTAGCATACCAGTACATTTAAAGTACTGACCGCATACTTGTTTCTTTCGTTGTGATGTCTCATATCATAGGTTTGAATGCTTAAGCTCCTAACCGTACCTAGAATTTCCAGTCCACCAGCAGTAGTACCAATTGTAAGTCCTCATCCTTCAAGGAAAAGTTATCTTATATTCAGTTATGTAAGCAGTTCAATTATTTAGTCAGTCGGAGTTAGTTGGAGGCTTGTTCCGTCAACTCCACATTCAGTCAGTTTAGAGGCTTTCATACTAATACAGACAGATAGTCAGTTATCATTTGTTTTTATCAGTATTGATAGTATGTTCAAATGTTTTAAATGATGATTCCGTATTGATTTTTAGTTGCTAAAACCTAGTGGCATTTTCTAGTTAAATGTTGCATATGTTCTTTGTTATTTTGTTCAGTGCTTATAGAAGGTACCAACATGGGTTAGCTTGTCTCCTTCAGGGCTATAAGCACTGTATGGCATCTAGGGTGTACTCTCGAGGTGTTACAAACTTGGTATTAGATCCTAAGGTTTTATAGTGTCCTAGGGAGTCTGAAAGTCATGATTAGTAGAGTCTTGTGCATGGGTGTGAAGTGCGTCATACTTATGGATAAGAAGCTACAAGATGTTTTAGGAAAAAGTTTCCCCTTCTTTCAGTATTCATGTTATGCGAATAAGTATGAGTTTATGTTAAACTCTCTATCGAATTCAATCTTCCTTTGGTTTACAGAACATGCCCCTAGAAAGACTAACAATAGAAGAAACGGAAACCATCCAACACCTTTGCCTGTTCAAAAAGATTCCCTAAATGAACACATTTCACTTGATGAGTTCAGGGCTACATTCACTACCCTGTATCAGTCAATAGAAGCCCAGAATAATTAGTCGGCTGCTGTTTCAGTGGCAAATACTGCCGTAGCTAGGATTTGGGACTTCACCCGAATAAATCCTCCTTCATTTTTGTGATCCAAGCCTGATGAGGATCCACAAGAATTCCTTGACATGATTTTGAAAGTAACAGACATTATGGATATGACTTCTAGTGAAAGTGTTGAATTAACTGCTTACTAATTACAAGATGTAGCTCACACCTGGTTTAGACAGTGGAAAGAGGATAGGGGCATCGATGCAGGGCCTATAAAATAGGAAGAGTTTTCTATAGCCTTCTTAGATTGATTCCTCCCCTTGGATTTGAGGAAAGCTAAGGTGTTAGAGTTAATTGACTTGAAGTAGGGCAACATGAGTGTAAAGGAGTATTCTCTTAAGGTTACTCAGCTAGTCAGGTATGCTCTTCATGTAGTAGCTGATAACAGGTCTAGGATGAGCAAGTTTGTGTCTAGGCTATCTGATAGTATAGTCAAGGAGTGTAGGACTACAATATTGATTAAGGAAATAGACTTGTCTAGGTTGATGGTATATGCTCAACAAATTGAAGAAGAGAAGGCTAAGGATAGAGAGAGAGAGAGAGAGAGAGAGAAAGAGAAAACAAGAGGTCTGGATAGGTAGCTTTAATTTTACTCAGCCAAAGTCAAAGGGTGGTAACCGTCCTCAATTTTATCAAAAATATTTAGTCCCAGCTCTGTCTTCGGCTAGTGCACTAGTGCCTAAATTCAAAAATAATAATTGAGATAGGGCACCAGGATCTAAGTCCCAGGGCAGCGTTAACAGTGGTCGTACGAATCCTCTCTGACAGAAATATGGTAGAAACTATCAGGTTGAATGCAAGGCTAGCAGTGATGTGTGTTTTGGGTATGACAAGCTAGGATATAGGATTTGGAAGTGTCGAGTGGTGGTGCATAAGGGTAGGGATGTGTACCATCAGGGCCAGTCTCATTTATCATCAGCACCATCAGGTCACCTGACTCATCAAGGTGCCACTTCCAGTACTACCTACGGTCAGCGTCAGGATAATTTTTATGTACTACAGTCTCAACAGGATCAGGAATTTTCTCGTGATGTGGTTACTAATACGTTATAGGTTTTTCATTTACATGTTTATGCTTTGCTAGATCCCGGAGCTTCTCTTTCTTTTGTAACCCTTTTTGTAGCTGTCAACTTCGAAGTCATTCCTAAAATCTTAACAAATCCTTTCTCAGCATCTACCTCAGTGGGTAAGTCTATCATAGCTCGGCGAGTATAAAGAAATTACCCAGTTACAATATCTTAGAAAATTACATCAGTAGACCTTGTAGAACTAGAGATGACAGATTTTGACATCATTCTCGACATGGATTGGCTTTATTTATGCTATGCTTCATTTAATTGTAGAAATAGAATCGTTCACTTTTAGTTTCTAAATGAAACAGTCCTTGAATGAAGGGGTAGTAACACAACTCTTAGGGATCAGCTTGTTACGCACCTTAGAGCAAGGAAAATGATATTTAAGGGGTGTGTCCACCATCTTTTGAGAGTCAAAGATTCTAGTTCTAAAACTCTTAATCTTGAGTCTGTGTCTGTAATAAGGGAATTTCTTGATGTGTTCCCTAAAGACCTTCCCGGAGTTCCTCCTTAAAGGGAAATTAACTTCGAAATAGACCTTCTTCCAGGTACCCAGCCTATCTCTATTCCACCATACCGAATGTCTTTAGCCAAACTTAAAAAATTGAAAGAAGTGCTGAAAGACCTCTTAGATAAGTGATTCATTAGACCCAGTGTTTCCCCATAGGACGTTCTAGTCCTTTTCGTATGTAAGAAAGATGATTCCCTTAGAATATGCATCGATTACCATCAATTGAAAAAAGTCACCATCAAGAATAAATGTTCACTCCCTAAAATTAATGACTTGTTCAACCAAATTCAGAGTGCCAGTTACTTCTCTAAGATAGACCTCAGATTCGGCTATCATCAGCTCAGAGTCAGAGAATGTGACATTCCAAAAATAGCTTTTAAAACTCGGTATGGTTACTTTGAATTCCTTTTCATGTCTTTTCGTCTTACCAATACTCCAGCAGCTTTCATGGACTTGATGAACAGAGTGTTCAAGTAGTACTTAGATATGTTTGTCATAGTCTTCATTGATGATATTCTTGTCTATTCCCATAATGAAGATGATCATGCAGACCACCTCAAAGTAGTACTACAGACTCTTAGAGCCCATCAAATGTTTACCAAATTCAGTAAGTGGGAATTTTGGCTAATATTAGTAACTTTTCTTGGCCATATTATTTCTGGTGATGGCATTAGAGTTAACCCTCAAAAGATTAAAGTTGTGAGAAACTAGCCCAGACCTATTTCTCTATTAGATATCAGGAATTTCTTGGGTTTGGATGGCTATTACAAATATTTTGTTGAAGGATTTTCATCTGTTGCATCCCTTATGTCCAGATTTACCTAGAAGAAAGTCAAATTTTAATTGTCAGATTCCTATAAGAAGATTTTTTAGGAGTTAAATACTTGAATCACCTCAGCCCTAGTTTTGACATTGTCCAATGGTTCATATGGGTTTGTCTTCTACTGTGATGCTTCCAGAGTAGGTTTGGGTTATATGTTTATGCAGAGAGGTAAGGTCATAGCCTACTCCTCTAGATAGCTTAAGTCCCATGAAAATAATTATTCTACCCATGATCTTAAGTTAGCAGCTGTTGTTTTTACCTTGAAATTTTGGAGGTATTATCTGTATAGGGTGCATATTGACGTGTTTACGAATCACAAAATTTTACAGTATGTATTCTCACAGAAAGATTTAAATCTCCATCAGATATGGTGGTTAGAGTTGTTGAAGGACTATGATAAAAGTGTTTTATATCATTCGGGCAAGGCCATTGTGCTGGCAGATGCCCTTAGTAGATTGTCTATGGGTAGTATGGCTCATGTTGAGAATGATAAGAAGAGGTTGTTTCAGGAGGTTTATCATCTTGCTAGATTAGGTGTTCGATTGGTTGATTCAACTGAGGGTAGTATTTGGGTTTAGAATAGTTCAGAATCTTCTTTGGTGGCCAAAGTAATTGAAAAGCAAGATAGGGATCCCAGTCTGCTTATGTTAAAAGAGTCAGTCAGAGATCAAAAAGTAGAAGCGTTCTCCCAAGGGGAAGATAAAGTGTTGTATTGTCAGGGGAGACTGTGTGTGTCATGTGTTGATGACTTGAGATAGAGAATTTTTGCAAAAGCACATGGTGTGCATTAATCCATTTACCCAAGAGCTACTAAGATGTACCACGATTTGCGATAAATCAATTGGTGAAGCGATAAGAAAAGGGATATTATAGAGTTTATAGCTAAGTGCTCTATTTGTCAGCAGGTTAAGAATGGGCACCAAAAGCCTAGTGGCACTATGCAGGAGTTCAGTATTCCCACTTGGAAGTGAGAAGATGTGAACATGGACTTTGTGATAGGTTTACCTCATACTCATCATCAGCATAATTTGATTTGGGTCATTGTGGATAGGAGGACTAAATCAGCCCATTTATTGCCAGTCTATACTTCATATTCAGTCGAGGATTATGCCAAGCTCTATATTAGAGAGTTAGTTAGGTTTTGCAGAGTTTCATTATCCATCATCTCTAATAGAGGTACTCAGTTAACCTCTTATTTTTGGAAGGCTTTTTAGAAGGGTCTTGATACCCAAGTTTACCTCAGCACAACCTTTCACCCTCAGACAGATGGTCAGGTAGAGAGGACTATTCAGACCCTAGAGAATATATTGACAGCATATGTTATCAATTTTAGGGGTAGTTGGGATGATCATTTGCCATTAATTGAGTTTATCTACAATAACAGCTAACATTCCAGTATCCAGATGGCTCTATTTGAGGCTCTATATGGGAGGAGATGTAGATCTCCAATTGGTTGGTTTGAGGTAGGTAAACTACTTTGATAGGGTCTGAGTTAGAATATAATGCATTGGATAAAAATCAATTGATAAGAGAGAGGCTTAAGATAGCCCAAAGCCGACAAAAATCTTATGCAGATATGAGAAGAAAAGATCTCGAATTTGTGATTGGTTATTTTGTATTTTTGAAAATCTCTCCCATGAAGGGAGTGAAGACGTTCAGTAAAAAGGGGAAGCTCAGTCCCCAAAATGTTGGCCCTTACAGGATCTTGAGCCGCTTTGGAAAGATAGATTATGAGCTTGATTTTCCTACAGATTTTGCTTCTATACACCCCATGTTTCATGTTTTTTTATAGAAAAAGTGTATTGGGAACCCAGCTGTTGTAGTTCCCTTATAAGTCATAGATGCTCAGGACGATCTCTCTAATGAGGAGTTTCCAATAGAAGTCCTCGATCATCAAACTCATAGACTAAGGAACAAAGAAGTTTCCCCATTTAAAGTTCTTTGGTGGAACTAGTCCATTGAGAGAGCCACTTGGGAAGCAGAAGCAAATATGCAAATCGAGTACCCTCATCATTTCTCTACGAATTCAGGATCAGCTTAAGATAACAATTTTTCTTTGATTATCTCTATTCCATTCTCATTTCCAACCATGTAATCAGTCTCAGGTCATTTACATGCATTCTTGAATTAGTTCAGTCATGTAATCATGTTTTAGTTAAGCATGTTCAGTATGTAATCTCTGTCCTTCAATATTCTCATCTTGATCAGTCTCATTCAAGAACTAATGTTCCCAAGGGGGAGATATTATAATACCTCATACTTTCCTAAATTCAGTCCAGCTTATAGTACATGTACAAGAGGTTTAGAACCTAAAAATTTGGCTAAGTGTTGGGACTTAGTCTTATTTTTGGGCTCTCAACTTTGAATATTTTTAAAATGACCTTCCTAACCCTGAGACATAAGTTTTTGATTTAATTCATATTCAAGGGTGTAAGTAGCATGTCTAGGGTAAGTTTTAGATTTTTTGGATGAGGTTTGGACCCCGTTCGGATTTCCAAAATAGAAGCTCACCGCGATTGAACCGCATCACGGTGAGTATAGTGTTGGAGGGATCACTGCATTGTGGTGAAGATCAACTAGCCAATTGTCAAATTCTATCAAGTCACTGCGATTGCACCGCATCGCAGTGAAAATAACAATGACAGCCTTGGTGCATAGCGGTGAAGGTCTAATCCGGGTTCCAATTATGAATTTTAAATTCCAAGGGTAGTCTTGTCATTTTCCCTCACACAAATCCATCCAAAACACGAAATTAAAACCCCAAAGGACCATTGTATGCCCCATTAAGCATAATTTATCTCAACTAAAAGTTAATCTCTCTCAAGAACAAACCCTAGCCCCTTCAAGGATTCAAGCTCAAGTTCAAGAAAACCATCAAGAACCTTCAAGAATTCTTCAATTAAGGTATGTTAGATATTTATTCATGGGTTCCTTTCACCCATGGATCCCGATAAACTAATTTCAAGTTTAAAAGATTGATTTTTACATGTTATCATGAATTTTAACCATGAATTCCCATGAATTTTGATTTTATATTATGTTTATACATGATTTGTCATTGAAGTTAAAACCTACGCATTTTAATGATGCTTACTCATTGGTTTGTACATTAAATTGTGATTTAGTATCGAAATCATGATATTACTACATGCTTAAAACTATTCCCATGTTTAAACCATGAATTGCAAGTTTTTGATAAAAAAAACCCAAAGGAATAAGCTTTGAATAATGGTTCCTTATCATGTCCTTAAGATTTGGTACGGTCTTGTTGTTATTACTATCTAGTCTTGGGGGTTTTTAATACCTAAAATCTAGCTGCTTATCTAGTCTTCAGTATTTACAGAATGGTTCAGGATAGTTATGAGAATTTTTAGTTCAGTCAATCACTATAAACAGCTAAACTTTGTTAGTCCAATATTTAGTGTCTTTCAATTGGAAATAGGATTTAGCACCTAGCAAATACAGGGATGACGGCTTCCACATCAGTTAGGCAGAGTCGTTAATATTAGTTCCTGTATTCTAGAACTACATAGTTAGTATAGGATATAAGGAGTCACCCATCAGTTTAGGGTTGACTACCTCTCAGGGGTCACTCATCAGTTTAGGTTTGACACCCTGGTCTTTTAGGGCATTAGTTAGTGGATCCACCCAAACATTGTTAGTACCCGTGATACGGTACTAACGCCTTTTCAATTTGGGTTACAAGTTGGACCCTGTTAGTATATTTGGGCATGTCGGTTATAGTTAGCTCCCACAGTCTCAGTTCAGTATCTAGTACACAGCATAGTTTCAGATTTGCATGACTATAGCATATAGTTTTCCTTTATTAATTATCAGTATTTCAGTACTTCAGTTTACAGATTATTTCAGTCTCATATTATATGTTGGGTCATGCATCCTCAGATTTTACAACTTTCACATATACTTTTGTATTAGTCACCTCATGCTATTTATTTAGTCATGTGTTATTCATGTTCATGAACCCATGCATATCGGCCTAACTTCTTTTAGCACACCAGTACATTAAAATTACTGACTGCATACTTGATTTTTGAGCTATGAAGTCTCATATTATAGGTTCAGACTCTCAGGCTCCTAATCGTACCTAGACTTTCAGTCCACCAGTAGCAGCAATAGTGTTGAGTCCTCATCCTTCGAGCATAAGTTATCTTATGTTCAGTTATATTAGCAATTCAGTTATTTAGTCAGTCAGAGTTAGTTGGGGGTTGGTCCCATCAACTCCATATTTAGTTAATTTAAAGGCTTTTAGAATAGTACAGACAGACAGTCAATTTTTAATCATTATTATCGGTTATTTTTATCAGTATTTACAGTACTTTTCAAATCTTTTAAACTATGATTCAATATTTATTTTTAGTTTCTAAAACGTTATGGCATTTTCTAGTTAAATTTTGTATATGTTTTTGTTATTTTATTCAGTACTCATAGTGGGTACCATCATGGGTTAGCTTGTAGTCCTTCGGGGCTGTAAGAAGCATGTGGCATCCAGGGTGTACTCTCGGGGCATTACAGTATAACACTAAGATAACTTTTCATACTCAGTATGAGCATTTTGAGTTCTTAGTGATGTCATTTAGGTTGACTAGTGCTCCAGCAGTATTTATGGACTTGACGAATAGAGTATTTAAGCAGTATTTGGATCTCTTCATCATTGTGCTTATTGATGACATCTTGGTTCATTCAAAGAGTGAGGTGGATTATGTTAATCAACTCCGTATGGTGTTGCAGACATTAAAGGAACAACAGTTGTATGCCAAGTTTTCTAAGTGTAAGTTTTGGTTGAATGTTGTGACTTTTTTAGGTCATATAATTTCTAATGAAGGGATCATGATGGATTTGTAAAAGGTTGTTGCGGTGAAGGGGTGGTCGACGCCCATGACTCCATTCGATATTTGGAGCTTTTTGGGTTTAGCCGGGTATTATAGGCAGTTTGTTGAAAGCTTTTCTTCGATAGTTTCTTCTTTGACTAAGTTGTCTCAAAAGAAGGTTAAGTTTTCTTAGTCAAATGCTTGTGAAGGGAGTTTTTAAAAGTTAAAGGATAATTTGACTTCGACTCCAATCCTAACTTTGCCAAAAGGCAATGATAGGTTTGTGATTTATTGTGATGCATCTCAGGTAGGGCTTGGTTGCGTGTTAATGCAGCATAGGAAGGTAATTGTCTATGCTTCGATGTAGTTAAAGATACATGAGAGAAATTATCCTACTCATGATTTGGAGTTATTGGTAGTTATGTTTGTGTTAAAAAAATATAGCAGCATTATCTGTATGGTGTTTGCGTGGATATGTTTTCTGATCACAAGTCTTCAGTACGTGTTCACTCAGAAAGAGCTAAATCTTTAGCAAAGGAGATGGCTTAAGATTCTCAAAGATTATGGTATGAGTCTTTACTACCACCCAGGTAAGGTTAATGTGGTTGCTGATGCTCTTAGTAGGTTATCCATGGGTAGTCTGACTCATATGGAGGTAAGAAAGTAGCAATTGGTGAAGTATATTCACCGCTTGGCAAATCTTGAGGTTCGTCTCTTGGACTCTAAGAATAGTAGTGTGATGGTGCAAGAAGTGGTTCAGTCGTCTCTTGGTGTGAAGATTAAGGAGAAGCAAGAGCTGGATCTTATCTTGATAAAAATCAAGAGTGACGTTGGTGGGCAAAGAGTGATGGTGTTTGAAATTAGTGGTGATGATACTTTATGATACCAAGGGAGGCTGTGTGTTCCTGATGTTGATGAGTTATGACAAAGGGTTTTGGTTGAGCTGCATAAGTCGCGCTATGTTTTTCATCCCCACTCGACAAAGATGCCTCATGATCTCAAGGAGATTTATTGGTGGAATGGTATAAAAAGGGATGTGGTTGATTTCATTGCAAAATATATGGTGTGTTAATAGGTTAAGGTTGAGA
Organism: Capsicum annuum; assembly: GCF_002878395.1. NCBI lineage: Eukaryota > Viridiplantae > Streptophyta > Magnoliopsida > Solanales > Solanaceae > Capsicum > Capsicum annuum. Next base: position 113,722,502 of record NC_061115.1, on the reverse strand, counting down.
ACATGAGGCCTGATGGGTTGTATCATGAAGGAGAGTTCCCAAATGGAAGTGGGAGATGATCAATATGGATGTCATTACCGGTCTTCCTTGGTCTCAGAATCAATATGATTCAATTTGGGTCATCGTGGATAGGATGACTAAGTCTGCGTACTTCTTGCTAGTACGGACTACCTTTTCGATGGAGGATTATGCGAAGCTATATGTTTAAGAGATTGTGAAGCAGTATTGGGTACTTGTCTTGATTATTTCTAATTGTGGTACACAGTTTATATCTCATTTCTGGTGGTCGTTCCAGAAAGGGTGGGGGACTAAGGTTAGTCTGAGTACTACTTTTTATACGTAGTTGGATGGGCAAGCAGAGAGAACTATTTAGACTTTAGACGATATGCTTCGGGCCTGTGTGATTGATTATGGTAGTAATTGGGTTAAGCATCTACCTTTGGTGGAGTTTTCTTACAATAATAGCTACCATTCTCGTATTAGTATGGCTCCTTTTGAGGCATTTTATGGTATGGGGTATAGATATCCTATTGATTAGTTTGAGCTTAGGGAGGCGGATATGTTTGACCCGAATTTGGTTTATCAAGCGATGGAGAAGGTGAAGGTAATATGGGATAGGCTTAAAGCTGCCCAAAGTTACCAAAAGTCCTATACGGATGTTAGGCATAGAGACTTGAAGTTTGAGGTTAGGGATAGGGTGTTACTCCAAGTGTCTCTCATGGAGGGATTTGTGCAGTTTCACAAGAAGGTGAAACTTAGTCCTCGATTTATTTGTCTTTATGTGATTTTGTAAAGGGTTGGCAATGTTTCTTATGAGTTGGAGTTGCCATCTATATTAACTTTGTTCATCTGGTCTTTCATTTTTCCATGTTGAAGAAGAGTATTGGTGATCCTTTTTCGGTTAATCATTTTAAAGGAATGGGTATTTTGGATTCTCTGTCCTATGAAGAGGTCCCATTTGAGAAATTAGATAGGCAAGTTCATTGGTTGCGGACCAAGGATCTGGGTTAGGTTAAGGTTCTATGGCGGAACTATAAGATAGAAAAAGCTACTTGGGATGCAAAAGAGGACATGAAGTCTAAGTATCTGCATTTGTTTTCTGCTCCTGGTATTCATGCGGAAGGTATGTATCTTCAACACATTTTATTTTCTGAGTTTGTTAAAGGAAAGATTAACAGCTTTGCCTCTTTGTTTTCAAAATTTGCTAAAACTATGTGTGATAATGAAAATGACTTTGTGTTTGGCTACCTCTGCCTCTTCCGTCATTCGGGGATGACTGTTTCCTAGTGGGGGAGACTGAAACATCCTGCGTTTTGATCCTTAAAAAAAATCCTGGAATTCCATTCTTGGAACCCAATATGACTCATGGGTACGAGCCGTCTATTAGGGTACCAGTGGTATGGCTTTGTCGTATACTGACCATTGTTAGTTAGTGAGATAGTTTTGGTTATTGGAATGGGTACAACTTAGGGGAATGAGTTGTAAGGGCTTGGTACGAGTCACATAAGGGACTCGTATGTTGTGCAGTGTTTGATCCTCCTAGTATTTCATTATTCTAGGGATATGGGTTATGGGTATGGATCATATATTATAGTTACAGCTTGGTTAGATGAGTTGTATACTGGATAGTGTCGATCCAAGGTTGAGAATTAGATACTAGTGGTGGATACCAATCATATTGGGAGGGTATGACTCGTATGGGTCAGTCGTATCCCTGTGATGGAAATTTTAAGGGACTTAAGTAGAGGTATTTTGGATATTTTCCTACTTACCCTAATTAGGACCCATGACTTCTAATACTCTTAGGAAGCTATTTACCCTATTATTCTAATCATTAACACTTAGAAACTATTCCCAAACACTCCATAATTCTCTTAAGAGCTTTTAGGTCAAGAAGGCTAGGGTTTTATCTTTAGGATTGCTTTGGGACTTGCTTTGGTGATTTTTTTTCCATCAATTCTTTGGTGTAAGGCATGATTCTCTTCCCTCATTATAATTTCAACTCAAGGCCTGGTTTATATGGTTGATTTCACGATTTTACTATTTCATGATTATGGATTTCAACTATTATTTAGGGTTTTGATATTAATTGCTTGGTTATGGTTCCCTATGGTTTTAATTATGGTTTTATCTATGCTTCTATATGCATTAATGGTGGTTTTGGAAAATTGGATTGCATTGTAATGGTTTAATGGTCTTTGGAATTGGTATTGGTTATATTATGCCCCCAAGGTGTTTGATAAAATGCTTATAAAGATATGTTCATTACATTAACTTCTTTTAATGGAACACTTGCTTGTTTCAAACTTTGTAAAGGAACTTGGCATGGTTTAAATTGTTTGAAAAGGCTAAAGGCTAAATGGTTATGCTTGTGGAGAACATGGAAATCTCCCAAGTGGTTTAATCTGGTATATGGAAGGGCACTTAAAATTCCCCTTAACCTAAATGGTTTGGCTATGGATATTACTTGCAAGTAAGGGGTAGTATGATGATACCACTAATAGTAGCCTTGGTTAATAAAATTATGAATGGATTTGGTTGGTTATTTGGAAACGGTTTTAATTGGCATTAATAGCGGGGTGTGTAGCAAAGCCATGGAAGGTGGCGGTCCCGAGGGGACCAAAACTGGAAACTCATGTTTGCCAATACGAGTATCGGTCTTAGTGGACCCTCTGTATGATGTCATGGTATTGAGGGATATACTATTCATCCCATGGGATAATTCCATGATCGTACGGCTACACGCACTGGGGCCCTTTCAGTATGGGGAGCTGAACCCATATCGCCCGTGGGTAGTGTAGGAAGGCCAAGATACATAGCCCAGGTAAAGGTTTTCAATTTATTTTAAACCCAGTTCCCTTTATCGGCACTTATAAATGAATGGTTGTATGTATTATGGATGGTTTTACTTGGTTTTATAACTGGCATTATTTTATCCTTATCTTGAGATTCATGCAATGGTCATTCTCTAACCCCGTCTACTGGTGGATTTATGCCCATGCTATGCAAGAACCGGCCATTCTACTCCTCATGTTCATCATGTAGATTTGGTTTTAGCATTTAGACTGAAGTGGTGAACTTTCATTCTTTTAGAAGGCATCATTTCATGTTATGGATTTCTTTGGACACTTTTCTTTTATTTTTTATATTGGTTTTGGCCATGTTGTGGGGCATGTCCCAATCGGGTTTGTTTACTTTATTACATAGAGGCTTTGTGGTACTTCTGGGGGTTAGTATGGGCAGAATCGGTATTGGTGTCGGTTCTTGGGATTAGAATAAGCCAGTGAGCTGACATTATTGGAAGATATTGTTGATTGTTCCATCATATTACTTTTTGGCTTTAATCATATCATGTTTTTGTATTCTTTTTGGTTCTGGCCTTGTTTATGGCCTTTTTTGGTGTGGTTTGGTATGGTTGAACATTTAGTGTGGGATGTTGGACTAATTTGGGTTGGTCACAGTTGTGATCTATTCTCAGGGTCTTTGTGTAAGATGTTACACTAGTTTGTTTCTTGCTCGGAATTCAGCTAACTCAGGGCAGGCGGATGAAGGTTGGGTGGCGTAACGAGGGTGGTTTTCGGTCTTAGTCGAACTTGGGACGCCTATTATGACAATGCCCCAAGGAGGGTCATGTCACATGACCCCAGCCATAGGTTCGAAATAAGGTAATTGAAGTATCGATATTTGAAAAATAGATGGTGTAATGTTACTCAACATTACCTACACATACAAAACAACACTCAAAAAACATACTTACATTAAAAAGTACTTAAGTATTTTAGAAACAATTATACATTAAGTTTTAAAACAACCATGTACCTGCTCTAGTCTTATATCAAAAATGCAGACTTAATATCCTTATAGGTTGGTCTATGCTTTATATACCAATTAAGTATATGTGTCGCACTATCGCTAACTCGATCATGAAGATGACCATCAACATATGGACAACACTCACAAAACCAACACTGAAATGCTAAGGGGAAACCACCACAGTGATAAATATTTTTTCTGTGAAAAACCTTAGACTTTATTGACTCCAACATCAGACGAAAACATAATTTTTCCCAAAGAAATGTTCCCTCATTTCTAGATTTAACCAATAAGAAAAGATTTTTTTTCATAACATCACCATACGTGATAGAAAAAAAGAAAGGTATGAATGAAGAACAAAACAACAATCTTTAATGCATCTTCATCACATCATTATTTTTTCCATAAAACACTCTTCGAAATCAAGCTTTATGACTTTGGACTTCCCTTCAATGTATAAATCTATCAGGTTACTTGATTGACTAAGATCAAACTCATTATTGTAATTTCTAAAGCAGTTGTAAGACCCTAAAATTTTGAGCATTTTATTTTTTCCCTTCCTATACTTGAGATATGGATTATTGACGCAAATTATGTTCGGGGATGTTAAACAGGTAGCTCGGATGAGTTTTAGAATTTTTGAACATTTGGGGTGATTTCGGGCCCTGACGACAACAGTCCTCTGTGATGGCGATGGGCCACGGAGGCTATCATAGAGGTTGTGCTCTGTGATAGGGTCCGTGACATGGAGGCTGGGCCTCCGCGATAAGGTTCGTGCCACAAACCCTTGATTCACAGTGGCTGGTTTGTTGGTTATTAAAAGGGACGAGGGGCAAAAAGGGTTTTTACACTTAGGCACGACCCTTAAGCATTATAAAACCCCTTTACTTCAATATTTAGAGGAAATATATCCCCTAATTCATTCTTAAGAAAAAAGTCCTAAGAAGGCCTTGGATTCCACCGTACGTTTAACTTTTGGGTTCCAAGCTTCGAATATCTTTCCAATTCTCTTGTGTTTAAGGCATGTATTTCTTTCCCTATACTTATGTTTTCCTTATTGCATGATTTCATTTTTATTATGCATGGTTTTGATATTGGTTTTAGGATAGTTGAGAGAATGGGACATAATTAGTCTTTAACATGATTTTCCATGGTTTATTATGAAACAATCATGCTCTATTAATGTTTATGAACATAGTGGGGTGCATGGGAATGGTAAATTGAATTTTTGGGTACCATGGATTCCCCAATTACTTGGTTTTGGTCTTGGAAATTTTATGTCCTCAAACAGTTTGTGAAATTGCCGTTGAATATAATTTTGTCATATAGTTTGCCTATTCTTAAATATTTGTATAGCATAAATGGTTAAAGTAACATGAATTGGTTTTGGTTGGTGTTATATGGTTTTGGAAAGGCCTCGGTGTACATGGTTTGATTATAAATGGTTTTGATTTAATTAGAAATGGTGGAGTCTAATTTGGTTTAATGGTTTATGTGTCATAAGGTAATATACTTGCAAGCTCTAATTTTTTGTATAACGATACCAACGGTTAATGCCATATTAAAAGACTCCTCGGTAAATGGTTTAGAATGTGTAAATTATTTTACTATGGGCTTAAGGGGGCTGTGTAGCAAAGTCATGGAAGGTGGAGGTCTCGGCGGGACCGACACGGAAAACTCATGTTTGCCGATGTAAGGATAGTCTTGGTGACCGTATGCATGGTGTCATACTTTATATTTTAGGGATGTAGTAGTCATCTCAGGTTTATTTTTTTTCTTTGATCGTGTGGCTAACATGCAATGGGCCCTTTCAGCTGGAGGAGCTGAACCCATATAGCCCGTGGGTGATTTTAGGATGGTCAAGCTACACAGCCCAAGTTAATGTTTTAAAAATTCATGTTAAGCCTTGTTCCCTTTTCTTGGCATATGATATATATATATGTATGTATGTATGTATGTGTGTGTGTTTTGCATATGATATTGTGCATTGGTTATATTGGTATTCATATTATGGGTTTTGGCAATACTTTGCTCCCTTATCCTTGAGTTACATGCTAGCGCTCCAACCGGGAATCATCTTCAAACATTGTATCCCCACGCGATGCAAGGTTCGAAGGTAAGTCTACCTTTTTCATGCAGTGATCAGGTCTTCGTGGATTGTTCGGGTGTTGACTTATAGAGGTGAGCTTCCATCCTTCGAAAGTTTTCATTTCATGTTTGGTTTCTCTTGTATGAGACTTTGTTTCATTTTGGTTTTGGACATGGTTGGGGGCATGTCTCGACCCTTTATTGGTACTCAGTTTTGTTAGAGGCTTTGTTGGACTACTATGGACTTGGGTACTATAGTTGTCATTTTATATTGGTTCTGGATATCGATGTCATTTAGACTTTTGGATTCACCTAGCATCTCTTGTGATATATATATATATATATATATATATATATATATATATATATTGGTGAGGTTGGAATAGGCTAAGGGGTTGGTCCTCGATCCTCGGTGGACTTGAGATACCCGTCGCGGTCAGGCCCTAGTTTGGGTCATGATAGCAGTTTAAGCCACGAATTATATCAAACTATTGTAATATAAAATAGAATTTAGTGTCATTCACTTTAATTCATATTTCATCATCTCTCTCACAAATTAGTTCCCCATGAAACATTCCATGAATAAGTTGATTTTGAATGAAAACGCTTGATAAAGATAAGAAGTACCCAAAGCAGCTATTCTTAAACAAAGAACTTCTTAACCAACTTAGCTTGCGAGGCAGTCACAATTGCACAGTTTCTGTGCACACTAAGCTGATACTTGTAATGATTAGTTGGACAAACAAACAAATCCCAAACCTGAAATGAATAGGTGTATGTGCAAGTTCTATACAATTACTATATTGTAAATAACACATACATGTCAACCCTATACATTTCATATACAATACGGATACATGTATTATACAATAATAACACACATATCCACACTCTATAAAAATTATATATAATACAAAAATAGTTGTCATACAATAATTCATCATATATACAATACTAAACATACAGATACAAGGCATATATAATGTACCTCAAAATCAGATAATTTGGATTTTTTTCTTTTCAAATGAACAGAAATCATTTTTTTAATTCTTCAATGATTGAACGTCATCTCCACCATCCTTTGATCAATACCTTTTTTTATTTTTTAGGAGCAACAACAGGACCTCCTTCATAATTCACGCCTATATTTTCCTTTCCTTTAGATGATTTTTTTGTTGTGGCCTTGATGGACCAACAGATTCTTTACTTTGAGACCTAGTAATTTGATAAGGAATATTACTTTGAGATACATTTTTTGCAGCGGACGGTGAAATACTTTAAGCTCGAGTCACTCGACTAGATGGAGTACTATGTATCTCTGCATCTTTTCATAATAATTTAAGAGGATAAACATTTTTCAAATCATTCAATTGAACATCAAGAGTTGGTAACTCAGCAAAATCATCATCATTAACAATGAATTTGGGATCAAATTTGATCCCTCTACCAATCAATTTCAAAACAAACTTAGTTTTGCGATTTGACTTCATCACAAAAAATTTAATCCACAATGATTACAATGCATAGAAAAAGTAGGCACAAATTTCACACCAGATCAACATGCGCGTAGATATGAAAGTAGAAAAACCCCTATTCAATTGAGAAAGTAGAGAAGAAGAGAAAAAACCCAATTTTGGAAAGATTAGTCAAAAAAGAAAAGTGAATTAAAGCAGTTGAATTTTCCATTTCTTTTAGCTACTGTGGGTACTGGATTTGGGCCATATATACGAATGGATACTAAGAGGAATTAAAAAGGCCCGAGTTTTATTTCTATACAAAACATCAAAGTTGGTCCATTTGTTTTTAAAAAGGATAGTACATGTCTTTTTCCCCTTAATATATGTCTATAGAGGGGAAAAACCTCATCCAATAAGAAACCTTCACTCAAGGCCTAAAGTACTGATCCAATTGGATTAAACCATGTGGGTAAGCCATTGGTGGTGCCAGCTAATACAATGAGTAGCTCTAACAATCATACAGACACGTTTGCCCACATACTTTTCTACTCCCTTGTCCCCTTGTCTTTCTATGCATTTCACCGTAGTACGACTCTGTATCCAATCATTTTCAAGATTGTCCTCTCTATGTCATGGAGATACTCCTTCAATCATTAGCATTTCTTTATACCCTCGAGGAATGTTTCACCACAGTTTTACTTGTTAGGTTTCCCTGTGGTTAAGCCATTTTTATCAAATACAATCACCATGTAGTTTCAATAGTTATACATTAGTAGATATACAATATGAATATTGAGTATCCTTTCTGATATATTTTGCATTGTTTCGCTAAGAAAAACCTGATGCTAGTCATAGATAAATATGGAAGTGTCTCTTTCATCTAATGTTGTTTTCTTTTTCTAATTGGTTGATTAACTGTGTCATTTTATTTTCATTTTGTTTATGTTTCCTTGTTTAATTTATTTTTCTTGTATGACTTGAAGGCCAATTTATTATGGATTAATTCTTTTCTTGGGAATTTTATGTCTATTTGGTTGTGTACTAAAATTTCATTTATGAAAAATTATATAGAGTAGCCTTGTAGTGAATCATTTTTTGAAATTAAACATGGTATAAATAATAATGTTATTATTCGTCGATCTCAAAATACAAATTCATTGAGGATAAAAGTGTGTGTACATGATATTTTATAATGGTACTATTAATTTACTTTTTGGAAATCATTACCTCAAATATAAAAGAGGTAGAAAGTACTTGACAACTATTTTCAGTTGTGTCATCAAAAAACAAGAAGTCTGGAAAAAGAAGTTCAAAAGTATGAAAAAAAATACAAGCTTCTAACTTTGACTGAAGTAGCAGCGATGCAGAATATCTCTTTTATGTTTGTCTCCAATAATTGATAGAATATCTAATACAACTAACAATCATTATATTAAGGTGATTATGTTTAGTTTGTAAAGGGTGTGAATGAAAAATGAATAGGTATCTTTTCCGAATAAATACCAAGAGAAAGGATTCAATTTTAATAGTCAACTTTTCACTTTGGAAATTCTAATAGATTTTGACTTTTTCGAAGAGTTTTACCTTTTACAATGAGTTGCACCTTTATGAACACGTACACCTTTATGAACCATTGCTTCACTTCTAAAGAAACATCTTGATGGCTATAAATATCTGAATTTTTTCTCAGGCGAAGACACTAATATGAGTTTAAAAAATATATTCTTCTTCTTCTAAGAACTCTAGTGTGATCATCAAATCATTGAGTGAGTTCAAATTTTTAGAAAATTTGAGGTACCAATATTTTTTGAAAGTGGATCATTTTATCCTAGGAGGAAAGATTTTATTAACCTCGAGTACTTGAGGAGAGTAAATTCTTCAAGGACACACCATGAATTCAGTGGACTTGATTCTAAAACTTTTTCTATTTCATTTTCATTTCATAAGTTGGTTTTACTGTCTTCCAAAAAATAGTAGAAACTTCATTGTTATAGTTCATTTGATCTTCATTTGAACTTGTGTTTGAAGTTGGTAAACTTCATTGCAGTTCCTGAATTTGTTCTTGAACTTAGTGTTGAAGTTCATATTGTATATATACAAATTTTGTACCCAAAATACTAATCTTTAGGAATTTATGGAAAAAAAAATATTTGTGATTGTTTGGTAAATGGAAAAAAACTTTCACCATTTATAAAGAAAGTAAGTTTGTAATCTGTATTAAGACTTATTTTGTGGAGATAAAAGTCTTGTAATTTCTAGTCCCTTGGTAGGAAGAACAAAAGAACTTCACTGAGAAATCAGTGTGGGAATTCGATTTGAAGAATATAAAAACTTCACTGATTCATTGAACTCTCTATATTTTTGTGTTTTTGGAGATTAAAGCTTTTAGCTTTCTACTCTGTTTAAACTCAATAGTGATTTTAAGGTATAAAAACTTCATCACAAGTTCAACTTAGTTCAATTGACGATTAGCAGAACATAGAAACTTCATCATTAAACTAGAAACAAGTTGGTGTTTAAAGTTTTAGAACTTTATAGTTAGTGTTTTGATATACTAAATTAGTTATCTCGTTGTGATAGCAAAATGTCGGTTTAAAGTCATGATAATTGTGGAATGGCAAGTGTAGAAGCAACAAATGTTGCTACGTCAAGCCATTTAAATGTTTCAGCCGCTATGGCACCAGCGGAGAAATTAGAAAAGTTTTTGGAAAAGATATGCTTTTACTTGACTACTCTAAATCTTCAAAGGTTCATCTCTGAAAACGCTCCCGAATTGCCCGAAGAAACACTGGACAAGGAAAATTTTATTGTAATGGAGACTTGAAAATACTTGGATTTATTATGTAAAAAATATATACTAAGTGGCCTTCAATCTTACATGTACAATACGCACAACAGTATGAAAACTTTAAAATAATTATGGGATGCTTTGGAAAATAAATATAAGATTAAGGATGCAGGAATGGAAAAGTTCATTATTGCAAGATTTCTTGACTTTAATATGATAGATAGTAAGACTATCATCTCTCAAGTTTAAGAATTGCAAGTAATCATCCATGATCTCTTGACAAAAGGGTTGATTATGAATAAGGCTTTCCAAGTAGCGGCTATAATAGAGAAGTTACCACCTTTGTAGAAAGACTTCACAAACTACTTGAATCATAAGAGAAAAGAGATGTTAGTTGAAGATCTCATTGTAAGGTTTTGAATTGAAGAAAATAACAAAGCAGTCCAGAAGAGGTCAAAAAGGAAGTTCGCAATTAGTGGAGTAAATATTGTGGAGGATGAATCTAACAAAGCAAAGAAATGAAAGAAAGCGTCTGGACAACAAAGAAATCCTCCAAAGAATAAATTCAAAGGAAATTTTTTTAATTATGGCAAGGATGTCCATAAGTCGATAGATTGTCGAGCCCCTAAAAAAGGTAAGAAAAAAGATCAAGCCAACGTGTTTGAATCCAAGGATGAAGTTGATGATCTTTGCATAGTACTTTCAGAGTGAAACTTGGTTGGTAATCCTAGAGAGTAGTACATTAATTATGGTTCCACCCTCCTCATATGTGCCATCAAGGATTTATTTCCATCGTATGCACCGGCTCAAGATGAGAAAAAGATTTATATGGCTAACTCTGCAACAATAAAGTTGAAGAAATAGGAAAAATTTGCTTGAAGATGACATTAGGAAAGATGGTGACACTTAACAACGTTCTTCATGTTCTGAAGTTAAGAAAGAACTTGGTTTCTATTTCATTTCAAACCAAAAATGGATTCAAATGTGTATTTATTTCTGATAAGGTTGTAATTAGCAAAGAAGAAGTATATGTAGGTAAAGGTTACCTCACTGAGTGCTTTTTGAGATTAACATAATGACTGTTAAAATCAATAAAAGTTCTATTTTTTCTTACTTACTTGAGTCAAATGAATTGTGGCATGAACGTTTAGGACATGTCAATTACAAAACCTTGTGAAAACTGATCAATTTTGAAGTTTTCCTTAACTTTGAGTACTACAAATCAAAGTGTCAAATATGTATGGAATCAAAGTATGCAAAGCATCCATATAAGTCTATTTAAAGGACTTCTAATCCCTTAGACTTAATCCATACAGACATTTGTGATAGGAGGTCAACATCATCTCGTAGTGGGAAAAAGTATTTTATAACTTTTATTGATGATTGCACTAGATACTATTATGTTTATTTGCTAAATAGTAAGGATGAAGAAATAGACGTGTTTAGGAAATATAAAATAGAAGTTGATAATCAATTGAATAAAAATATCAAATTGATAAGAAGCGATGGGGGTGGTGCGTATGAATCTTCTTTTGTAGAGATATGTTTAGAAAATGGAATTGTCTATCAAACTACTGCCTCATATTCACCTTAATCCAATGGGATTATGGAAATAAGAAATTGAATATTAAATAAAATAATAAATGTCTTACTCATAAGTTCGGGTTTACCACAAAACTTGAGGGGGAAGATATCCTTACAACAAACTGAATACTCAATAGAGTGACCCATAGTAAGGTACATTCAATTCTATATGAAAAATGGAAAGGAAGGAAACCCAATTTGAAATATTTCAAAGTGTAGGGGAGTCAAGCTAAAGTCCAAGTTCTTATGCCTAAAAGGGTAAAAATAGACCTAAGACAGTGAACTTTGTGCTCACTAGATATGCTAAAAGCAGTAAAGTATATCGATCTTGGGTTCATAAATCCGAACATCTAGATATTAATAAAAATATAATAATTGAATTAGATAATTGATTTCTTTGAAAATATTTATCCGTATAAGACAGGACATGAGTATTCTAATAAAGGGTCTAAATGATCTGGAAATGAACCATACAAGATTTTACCTAATGATGAAAATCTAAGGTGTAGTACACGTCAAAGAAGGTCAACTTCCTTTGGATCATATTTTGTAAAATCATTTCTTGAAAATAAGCCTCAAATATTTAATAAAGCACAGCCATCTTCAGACTCATTCTTTTGGAAAGAGGTAGTCAATAGTTATATTGATTCAATTTTGAGCAACCATACTTAGTAGTTGGTTGATCTTACTCCAGGAAATAAACCTTTATGTTCCAAATGGATCTTTATAATAAAAAATGAAAGTTGATGATAGAATAGACAAATACAAGGCAAAATTTGTTAGGAAATTCTTTAGACAAAAACAAGGCCTTGATTATTTCAACATATACTCTCCTATAACCAGGATAACATTGATTCAGATGTTGGTTGTCTTAGTGGCGGTATATGGTCTTGAAATTTGTCAAATGAATGTGAAACATCATTCTTAAATAGAGAATTGGAGTAAAAAATTTACATAGTACTACCTAAGGGTTTTGTGGTTCCTATTAAGGAAAAGAAACTGTGTAAACTTATTACATCACTTCATGGATTAAAACAAGCAACCAAATAGAGGAATCCAAAGTTTCACCAAACCATGTTAGAAAATGACTTCAAGATGAATAAATATGATAAAAGTGTTTATATTAAAGATACTTCAAATCACAAAGTCATTAATTACTTGTATATGGATGATATTTTGATCATAAGTAGAGACATTTCTGACATAAATGATACGAAATGAATGTTTGAGATCAAGTTTGATATTAAAGATCTTGGAGTTATAGAAATGATATTAGAAATAAAAATTCATAGAACTCGATATGGATTGGTATTGTAATAGTCTCATTGCGTTGAAAAATTTCATGACAAGTTCAAGAATTTAGACTTCAATATTGCCAAGATTTCATTAGATGTGAGCTTTACATTTCAAAAGAATGAAAGTGGAAGTGACTCGCAGTTGAACTACGCAAGTATGTTGGGAAGTTTGATGTATATCATGAATTGTAAGTGACTATACATAGCATGTGCTATTAGTAAATTGAGTCAATACACGAGTAATCCCAATCAAACTCATTGGATGGCAATGAAAAGAGTCTTGGGGTATCTATAACATACTCAAGGCTATGTTTTGCATTATAATAAATATTCAATGGTAGTTGAATAATATAGTGATGCAAATTGGATCATCAAATCAATTGAAGTAAAATCCAAGAGTGGATATGTATGCAGTCTCATGGAAATCATCCAAACAGATATGTATTGCCCACTCTATAATGGAATCTTAATTTATCGTGTTAGATAAAACTAGTGAAGAAGTTGAATGGCTACAAAATTTCTTAGAAGATATTCCTTATTTCCCAAACCTTTAGAATAAGTATGTATACACTGTGATAGTCAAGTGGCAATAGGTAGGGCAGGGAGCATGATGTTGTAATACCCCATATTTCTCAAGCTTAACTTAACCCTCAGTTCATGAGTTATCTAATATAAAATTTTTGAAATACTTAGTATTTTCAGTTTAGAGCTTTCCATTGCATAGGAAATTGAATTAGCATTCCAACGATATAAAATTTGCCTGAATCCGATAATTGGGTAAGAAGTTATGGATATTTTAAGTTTCAGTCGTTAAACACTGTCATTTAGGCCTGTAGCGTGTCGTGGAGTATGAGAAAATAACAATTATCACTTTTCAGTATTGCACCACGATATTAGCGCATCGCACCAAGGCTCATTTATATGTTTGTCACTTTTCAGTGTATCAACGCGATCCCACCGCGTCGCGATGAGTCCAAATTTTAGAACCAAAGGGGCACCCCAATTCCTCCGCATCGCGCTAAGCCCTCAGTTCTCAGTTGTCATTTTCTATCACACCGCGTCTTGCCAAGGGTCTAGGTCGGGAAAATTTTTTGAAAATTAAAAGTGACATATAGGGATAAATTGGTCCTTTCTCATGATTTTTGCATGCCCAGATACGGGATTTAATCCCTAAAAATATTTTAAAGGTCATTCTTAATCAATTTTCCCCCAAATTAAAATTATTCTTTCTCTCAAGAAAACAAACCCTAGCTTAAAGAAATCAAGATCAACCTCAAGAATTTCTCCAAGAATCTTCAAGAACAAATATTCCAAGGTATGTTAGGTGTTCATCTATGGTCTCTTTCACCCATAGAGTTCACGAATCCACTTTTAAAACTTCAAAATCTACTATTCAGGATTTACATGCTTGAAATTTTATTGTATTAGTGTTCTTGATATTAAATGAGTTCCAATTCATGATTAATTGTAGATTCCGTGATGTTTGAAAAGCATGTACATTGAATTGTAAAATTCCCATGTCATAATCCATGAATTTGCAAGTTAGGGCATTATAATTACCATGCTTATGTGTTAACCATGATTATGTGCATTAAGTTGTGCTCTCTAGGTGTTTGATAGAATGTCCATGTGAATGTATTAATTAAATCATGGCATATTGGTATATGTATAAGTTTATGCCCTACAAGTGTTTTAGAAAATCTCTATGAATGATTATGATCTTCAAGAGTATATTATGCTTTATTTTTCATGCTATCGAGTCCTGGAGGTATTTAATACCTGACAATTTAGCTCTGTACCTAGAGCCAATGTCAGTTATAGAATATTATCAGTCATGTCACGATCAGTAGTACTCTCAGTTAGTTACATAACTCAGTAGAACTTAGTCAGTTATAGAACTCAGTAGCACTTAGTCTGTTATAGAACTCAAAAAATCTTAGTAAACTCAGTATTAGTTCAGTACAATTAGTTCGGTGTCTTTCAGTTGGGAGTAGGATTCATCACCGAGTGAGCCCAAGGATGGGGACTCACCTGCCAGCAGAGGGTGTGATCCTTAGAAGTAATCCTTCCATTCCAGAACTACGTAGCCAGCATAGGTTGAGACATCAAACCTTCCAGATTGAGGGTTGATGAGATATTTTAACCTTACAGATGAGGATTTCACCATTCTAATTAGAGTACCTACTAGATGAGGGTAACTCTTCAGCTTATGTTTACCCATGGCACGGTACTGATAGCCTTCCAACTGGGGTCGTAGATTGGACCCCAACTCAGTTATCTTATCTTATTTAGGGCATGTTGGTTAGATGATTACCTCTCACAGTCTCAGTTTTAGTATTCAGAATAGAACTCAATTCAATTATATAGAATCAGGACTGTTAGATACAGTCAGACAGTATCAGTAAATAAGTTATTAGTAACTTAAGATATCAGTTACTCAGTATCAGAGTTCAAGACTTAGCTTTAGACAAGATTAGTCACAGTATTTATCTGTATGCACATTAGTGTATACTCAATATTTGTAGTAGTATTAGTTATCCATGCACTCTCATATTAAGTTACTCTATATTATGAAGTCGGTTATTGTTCATGCATATGAACCCTTGTATTCAGCCTTACCTATCTAGTATACCAGTATATTCCACTGACTGATGCGTACTCTTTCTTTACACTATGATATTTTATATCATATGTTCGAACACTCAGGTTCCCGACTGTGCATAGATAGATTCAAATTCATCCAGCAGTAGTAGTTTAGCAGTGAGTCCTTATCATTCGAGGATATTCTTTTATTTAGTATTTTAGTAGACTCAGTATTTCAGCAGATGGAGTTAGTTGGGGGATTTTCCCATCAACTCCATATTTAGAAAGTTCAGTTTAAAGGCTTTTCAGACTCATTTTTAGACAGTATTTAGTTTTACAGATTTTTATTACAGTTTGATATTTCAGTAGTAGTTCAGATATTTGAACCTTATGGTATTTCAGCCTATTATTTTGTATTTATTTCAGTATATTATTCAGTGCTCACTGCAGATATTAGTCATGGGTTAGCTTGTGGTCCTTCAAGGTCGTAAGCACCGTGTAGTATTCAGGGTACAGAATCGAGGCATTACAAACTTGGTATTAGAGCCAAAGGTTCAATAGTGTCCTAGGAAGTCTAAAATCCCAGTATAGTAGAGTCTTGTACATGGGTGTGTAGCATGCCTCACGTATGGACAGAAGGCTATGAGATATTTTAGGAAACAATTTCTTTTCTTTCAGTATTCATGTCATGTGAGTGAGCATGAGTTCAATTTAACATCTCAATCTAATCTATTTCTTCCATGTTATTTATAGAACATTTCTCCCAAAAGACAACGAAAGGATAACCAGAAATCAGTCAGCACCTTAGCCCGTTCAGGTACATCCCCTGGACGAGCATGTCTTCCATACAGAATTCCGAGTTGTATTCACTACTCTAGCCAATTCCATTACTGCATAGAATGAATGGACATTTGTTTTTCATGCCAATGTAGTGGCCAATACTGATGCATCAAATATTTGAGACTTCACGTGAATGAATCCTCCTTTATTCTCAGGATCTAAGTCAAAAGAGGATCTACAGGAGTTTCTCGATTAGGTTCAGAAAGTCACAGATATTATGCAAGTGACTTCTAATAAGAGTGTTGAGTTAGCTGCCTATCAGCTATAAGATATAGCTCATACGTTGTTTAAGTAGTGGAAGGCAGATAGGGATATAGATGTAGAGCCCATAAAGTGGAAAGAGTTTGCTACTGCTTTCCTAGAGAGATTCTTTCCCTTAGAGCTGAGAGAAGCTAAGGTGTTAGAGTTCATCAATATCAGGCAAGGTACTATGAGTGTGAAAGAGTATTCCCTCAAGTTTACTCAGTTATCCAGGTATGCTCCCCATGTAGTAGCAGACAATAGGTCCAGAATAAGCAAGTTCGTATCTAGGTTGTCAGATAGTATGGTTAAGAAGTACAGAACATCGATGTTGATTAAGGAGATGGACATATCTAGGCTCATGGTTTATGATCAACAGATAGAAGAGGCTAAGATCAAAGAGAGAGAGAGAGAGAGAGGAAGAACAAAAGATCTAGAATAGGTAGCTTCAGTTTTAATCATCCTAAGTCAGAGGGCGGTAACCATACCTAATTTTGCTCGATGTCTTTAGTTTTGGCTCCCTCCTCAGCCAGTGCTCCAGTACCTAAGTTCAGAAATAGTAACAATGATAGGGCACCAGGCTTAAGTCTCAGGGTAATGTCAACAGTATTTGAATAAATCCTCTATGTCAGCAATGTGGCAAGAACCATAAGGGTATCTGCAGAGCTGGTAGTGATGTTTGTTTTAGGTATGGCAAGCCTGGCCACAGAGTCAGAGATTGTCCTCAGTCAGGTTCTCTGGGTCATCATACTCGTTGTTCAGCTCAGTCAGGTCTCCCAAATCAGAAGGGTGCCGCTTTCAGTGCCACCAGTAGGCAACACCCAAACAGGCTTTATGCACTTCAATCTAGACAATATCAAGAAAATTCTCCTGATATGGTCACTGGTACATTATAGATCTTCCATTTACATTTTTATGCCTTGCTAGATCTGGGACCTTCTTTATCTTTCATAACTCACTATATAGTTGTTAACTTTGGAGTCAGTCCAGAAATCTTAGCAGAGCCTTTCACAGTTTCTACCTCAGTGGGTAAATCTATCATAGCCCGATGGGTATACATGAATTATCTGGTTATGATCTCAAAAAGTTACTTCAGCAAACCTTGTAGAGCTAAAGATGGTAGATTTTAATGTCATTCTCAGCATAGATTGGCTCCCCTCATGTTATGCCTCAGTTGATTATAGAAATAGAATAGTTCTTTTTTAATTTCCAAATAAACCTATCCTTGAATGGAGGGGTAGTACTAAAGCGCTTAAGGTTTAGTTGATTTCATACCTTAGAGCGAGAAAAATAATATCTAATGGATGGATCTATCATCTTGTGTGAGTCAAAGACTCTAACTCAGAAACTCCATCTCTTGAGTCAGTTCCAGTAGTAAATGAATTCTCAGATGTGTTTCCAGAAAATCTTCCTGGAGTTCCTCCTGTTAGGGAAATAGACTTCGGACTAGACGTTCTCCCAGATACTCAGCCCATATCTATTCTTCCATATAGAATGGCTCCAACGAAACTCAAAGAATTAAAAGAACAATTAAAGGATCTCCTAGATAAGGCATTCATAAGACCTAACATTTTCTCGTAGGGCACACCAGTTCTATTCATGCATAAGAAAGATAGTTCTTTAAAATGTGTATTGACTACCGTCAGTTGAACAAAGTCACAATCAAGAATAAGTATCCACTTCTTAGAATCGATGATTTGTTTGACCAACTGTAGGGAGCCAGTTACTTTTCTAAGATATACCTCAGATCAGACTATCATCAGCTCAGAGTCGGAGAATGTGACATTTCAAAAACTGCTTTCAAAACCCAGTATGGTCACTTCGAGTTTCTAGTTATGTCCTTTGGTCTTACTAATGCCCCGGCAGCCTTCATGGACTTGATGAATCGAGTGTTCAAGAAGTACTTAGACATGTTCGTTATAGTCTTCATCGATGATATTTTTACCTATTCCCGTAGTGAGAATAATTCTGCAGATCACCTCAGAATTGTACTTCAAACTCTTAATACTCATCGACTATTCACCAAATTTAGTAAGTGTGAATTTTGGATAAGGTCAGTAGCATTCTTTAGTTATATTATTTTTGGTGATGGCATTAAAGTTTATCCTCAAAAGACTAAAGCGGTAAGAAACTGGCCTAGACCTATCTCTCTATCAGATACCAGGAGTTTCTTGGGTTTAGCCAGCTATTACCGTCGGTTTGTTGAAGGTTTTTTATCTATTGCATCCCCCATGTCCAGAATGACATAGAAGAAAGTCTAATTTCTGTGGTTAGATTCCTGTGAGAATAGTTTTCAGGAGTTGAAGACTCGACTTACCTCAGCCCTATTTTGACTCTACCAAATGGTTCAGATGGGCTTGTTGTGTATTATGATACATCCAAAGTAGGTTTGGATTGTGTCCTCATGCAGAGAGGTAAGGTCATAGCCTATGCCTCCAGACAGCTTAAGCCCCATGAGAAGAATTATCCGACTCATTATCTTGAGCTAGTAGCTGTAGTAATTGCCTTAAAGATTTGGAGGCATTAATTATATGGGGTGCATATTAATGTGTTCACAGATCACAAAAGCCTTTAATATGTCTTTTCTAAAAAGATTTAAATTTGCGTCAGAAAAGGTTTTTTGAGTTATTGAAAGATTATGATATGAGTATTCTGTATCACCCAGGCAAGGCTAATATAGTAGATGATGCTCTCAGTAGACTATCTATGGGTAGTGTTGCTCAGGTTGAGGATGATAAGAAGAAGTTAGTTTAGGAAGTTTATTATTGTGCCCGACTAGGTGTCCACATAGTCGATTCAGCAGAAGGCAATGTGTGGATTTCAAATAGTTTTGAATCCTCTCTAGTTTCCAAAGTGAAGGAAAAGCAAGATAGAGATCCCAGTCTTATTAAGTTAAAAGAGTCAGCCAGGATTAGAAAATAGAGGTTTTCTCCCAAAGGGGAGATAGTGTATTATGATGCCAAGGTCAGCTATGTATGATAGGTGTAGATGACTTGAGGCAATCTCATGGTGATGAGCGTTACTCCATTCATCGAGGGGCAAAAATGATGTACCGCAATTTGTGGTATATTTATTAGTGGAGTGGGATGAAAAGAGATATTACAGAGTTTGTAGCTAAGTGCTCTACATATCAGGAAGTTAAGATTGAGCACCAGAAGCCTAGTGGGTCCATGCAGGAGTTCAGTATTCCCACGTGGAAATGGGAAGAAGTAAACATGGACTTTGTGATGGGTTTGCCTCATACTCATCATTAGCATGATTCTATATGGGTTATCATAGGCAGGATGACCAAATCAGCTTATTTCTTGCCAGTCCATACTTCCTATTCAGCTGAGGACTACGTCAAACTCTATATCATAGAGTTGGTCAAGTTACACGGAGTTCCAGTATCCATTATCTCAAATAGAGGTACCCAGTTCACCTCTTATTTCTGAAAATCATTCTAAAAGGGTCTTGGTACTCGAGTGCACCTCAGTACAACCTTCCACCCTCAGATAGATGGTCAAGCAGAAAGGACCATTCAGACTCTAGAATATATGCTAAGATCCTAGATTATTGATTTTAATGGTAGTTGGGATGACCACTTGCTTTTGATCAAATTCATATACAATAATAGCTATCATTCCAGTATTCAAATGGCTCTGTTTAAGGCTCTCTATGGTAGGAGATACAGATCTCCAATTGTTCGGTTCGAGGTAGGTAAGGTCACAGTAGTAAGGTCTGATCTAGTATTAGATACCTTAGAGAAGGTTCAATTAATCAGAGAAAGACTTAGGGCTGCCCAGAGCTGATAGAAATTGTACATAGATGTACAGAGAAAGGATCTCAAGTTTAAGATAAGTGATTTTGTATTCTTGAAAATCTCTCCCATGAAGGGGGTAAAGAGGTTCAGCAAGAAGGGAAAGCTCAGTCCCCGATATGTTGGTCCTTAGAAAATTCTCAGCCATTTCGAAAAGGTAGCTCATGAGCATGAGTTGCCTTCAGATCTAGCCTCAATGTATCCAGTATTATGTCTCCTTGCTAAAGAAATGCATTGGTGACCCAGTAGTCATAATTCCTTTAGAGGATGTAAATATTTAGAATAACCTTTCTTTCGAAGAGGTTCCAGTCCAGATCCTTGATCATCAGATTACAAACTGAGGAACAAAGAAGTTCCCTTAGTAAAAGTTCTTTAACAGAATCAGTTCGCTGAGGGATCTACTTGGGGAGCATAAGAAGATATGTGGACCAAGTATCCTCACCTCTTCTCCGCTAACTCAGATCCATCTTAAGGTAACAGTCTTCCTTAGCTTTAATCAGTTTCTTGTTCAGATATAATTATAAACTTGGTATTCATTACCATAGGATATTTAGTCATGCATTCATGAATCAGTTCTGTTATGTACTCATGCATCGGATATGTATGTTTAGTATGAAAACCCAGCTTATCCATAGCTTCAGTTATGTATTCCATGCATCAAATATACATGTTCAGTGTGAAAGCTCTGTTTGTTAGTAGGTCAGTCATGTATTCATGCATCAGATATTCATGTTCAGTATGTAAACTCAGTTTATCAGTGTCTCAGCTTAATCAGTTTCATTAGGGGGATGAATGTTCCCAAGGGGGAGATAGTGTAATACCCCGTATTTCTCAATCTTAACTTAACCCTTAGTTCATGAGTTATCTAATATAAAATTTTTGAAATACTCAGTATTTTTCAGTTTAGAGCCTGTCATTGCGTAGGAAATTGAATTAGCTTTCCAACGATATAAAATTTTCCTAAATTCAATAACCAGGTAAGAAATTATGACTATTTTAAGTTTCAGTCGTTAAACACCATCATTAAAGCTAATAGCACATCGCGGAGTATGTCAAAATGATAATTTTAAGTTTCTAGTGTTGCTCCACAATATTAGCACGTCGCGCCAAGGCTCATTTTCATATTTGTCACTTTCCAGTGTATCAACGCGGTTCCACCACGTCACAATGAGTCCAGATTTCAGAACCAAAGGGGCACTGCGATTCCTCCATGTCGCTCCAAGCCCTCAGTTCCCAGTTATCATTTTCCATCACGTCGCATCTCGCTAGAGGTCCAAGTCGAAAAAAGTTCTTGAAAATTAAAAGTGATGTACAAGGATAAATTGGTATTTTCCCATGATTTTTGCAAGCCCAAATACGGGATTTAATCCCTAAAAATGTTTTAAAGGTCATTGTTAATCAATTTTCCCCCGAATAAAGAGCATTCTCTCTCAAGAAAATAAACCCTAGCTCTAAGAAATCAAGATCAACCTCAAGAATTTCTCAAAGAATCTTCAAGAACAAATATTCCAAGGTATGTTGTGTTATCTATGGGTCCCTTTCACCCATAGAGTCCATGAATCCACTTTAAAAACTTCAAGATCTATGATTCAGGATATACATGCTTGAAATTTGATTATATTAGTTTTCTTGATATTAAATGAGTTTCAATTCATGATTAATTATAGATTCCATGAAGCTTGAATAGCATGTACATTGAACTGTGAAATTTCCTTGTCATAAACCATGAATTTTCAAGTTTGGGCATTGTAATTGCCATGCTTATGTGTTAACCATGATTATGTGCATTAAGTTGTGCTCTCTAGATATTTTATTGAATGTCCATGTGAATGAATACATGAAATCATGGCATGTTATTATATGTATAAGCTTATGCCCTACAAGTGTTTGAGAAAATGTTTCTATGAATGATTATAATCTTCAAGACTATATTATGCATTATTTTTCATACTATAGAGTCCTGGCGTATTTAATACCCAACAATTTAGCTGTGTACCTAGATCCAGTGCCAATTATTGAATAGTATTAGTCATGTCACAATCAGTAGTACTCTCAGTCAGTTACAGAACTTAGTAGAACTCAGTCAGTTATCGAACTCAGGAAAATTCAGTAAAGTTAGTATCATTTCAGTACAATCAGTTTAGCGTCTTTCAGTTGGGAGTAGGATTCAGTACTGAGTGAGCCCAAGGATGTAGACTCACGTACCAGTAGAGGGTGAGATCCTTAGAAGCAATTCTTGCATTCCAGAACTACGTCGCCAGCGTAGGTTAAGACATCAAACCTGCCTGAATGAGGGTTGATGAGGTGTTTTAACCTGACAGATGAGGGCTCCACCATTCTCATTAGAGTACCTACCAAATGAGGGTAACTGTAATGACCTAATTTTTTCTAAAACCAGAATTTCACACGGTGCTCATGATCCCAAAGGACTACAAGCTAACCCTCTATTGATATCTGTACCTGTGCACTACATAATATCTGAAATAAATGTGGAAAACTTGCAAAAACTGTCCATAAGGTTCAAAACATCTAAAGTACTCAAAACTGAAAACTGAATACTGATACATTTTTTCAAAAAGCCTCTAATGTATCTGAACTATAAAGTTGATGGGACATGTCCACATTTAACTTCGTCTACAAAAAATAAACTAAATCTGATGCGATAATAGAATAAGGATCATCCTCGACTAAAGAGGACTCACTGCTACGTCCACTGCTGCTGACTGGGACTGAGCTGGTAAAGGTACTCTAGATCTCATTCCTCTGAAACTATGGTGTCAAATAAAATACCATAGCACAAATACGTCAGCACGGGAAAGTACCGACTATGAAGATGAGGTAAGGCTAAATGCAAGGACATATGAATGAACAATTACTTAACTGAATAATCATGAGAGTACGAAATGAGAACACCTGTATAAATGCATAAATCATAACTAAAATTATCGTGACTCAAAATACTGAAAATCAGATACCACTTTACTAATATCTAAACTCACTACGAATACTAAGATACTGAGCAACTGAATCTCCTGATATTGATAACTGAGTACTAGAGTTGAGATCAGTCCTCTCTAGCGAGTGATCTCAAAAATTGATGTTACTGGTGCTAATTAACTGAATCTACTAACATCAATGACTACACTCTGAACTTGCTACTCTCAGCTGACTGAATCGGAGATCAAACCTCTCTAACGATTGATGCCTGAATCTACAATCAATGATAAGAAGAGATTTTATCTTAGATCGAACTTATCTAGCAGAGGATCTCTGAATCTGATAATGAGAATACTTAACAAAATCTGAAACTGAGATCAAGCCTATCTAACAAGTGATCTATGGATCTAATAATGAGATTACTCAATTAAATCTGAGACTGAGATCAGGCCTATCTAATGGGTGATCTCTAGATCTGATAATGAGATTACTCTATTGAATATGAGATAAGATAAATCCTATCTAATGGGTGATCTCTAGATTTGATATTAAGATTACTCGACTGAATCTGAGACTGAGATCAAGCCTATCTAACGGGTGATCTCTGGATCTGATAATAAGATTACTCAACAAATCTGAGACTGAAATCAATCCTATCTAACTAGTGATCTCTGTATTTGATAATACTGATACTGAATATCTTTATGTGAGACCATACCCATCTAGTAGGTGGTCTATCAATAAATGGAACTATTTAAGTTCCTTACTGATATAGGTGACTGTATCTGACAGTCTTGATTTCTGAGTTCTACTCTGAAGACTGATAATGAAACTGTAACTGTGGGAGTTCTCACTTAACCGACATACCCCAAATCTAAACTGGTGGGGTCCAACCTATAACCCCAGCTGGAAGGTAGTCAATACCGTGCAACGGGTAAAGACCTCTACTCTAGTCAAGCCTCTCTAACGGGTGACCCTCACAGGAAATCAAGCCTAAAGTAGTATAATAGTCAAGCCTTATTCTAATAGGTGACTCCTGCTCTTGCGCTGTCTACGTAGTTTTGGAGTTTTGGGATTGCTCCTAATGACACTGCCTCTTTAATAAGGAGCTGCCATCCATGCACTCTCTTGGTGTTAGCTCCTACTCCTAACTGAAAGACTCTAAACTGATTCTTAATTGAACTTAAATTGAGCTAAATCTATTACTGATCATATTTCTCGAATGATCTAATTGAGTTAAGCTGAATTCACTTAGTTCCATATCGGACAGAATAGTACTGAATCTAGTTATTTGACTGCATGATACTGAGTTTCGAATTGAACACTTGAATACTACTAGATCGGAGTTGAGTACTGAAACGAGGCTAGAATACTAGCGCGATACTGAGATTACTGAGATTACTGAGATTTCTTACGTTCTATATCTGTCTGATAGTACAGAGTTCTATAACTTACTGAGTTCTGAGAATTGTGGCTTGACTGAGATTATCAAGAAAACAGACACTGGCTCTAGACTGCAGCTAAATTATCGGGTATAAATACCCCCAGGACTCGATAACATAAAAGTAAAACATAACCATTCTTGAATAATCAAGACAATGGACATTCATTCACCATCACAATCACTAAAGCATCTCTTAAATCATTTAGGAATCATAAACATGTGATAGTATAGGGAGATATGTTATTGGCTCTTACTCCATTCAACAAGGTCTTGCATCAAACACTTAGCAAGTATTAAAGTCTTAGCATGTATTGAAGAGCATATAATTGGGGAAATTTCATGCTATCATGTCACAATTCATTTACTAAGGCTTTTCAACAAACACTTGGCATGCATGAGCTTACACATAATTGGGGATTTTTAGTCAGCATGCTATAATGGCTTTAATTCCTTCACATAAGCATTTTATCAAACATATGGGGAGCATGCTTTGCTTATTCAACAATTTCTTCACTTAATTGACATAAACACATCACTTAACAAGCAACTTGAAGAGGTCTTATCATGAACATCACATGAATATCACATACTAGGGTCAAAGCTTGAAACCTCATAAACAAAACATGAATTAAAAACTCAATAATAGCATGAACTCCAATTTCAATTCATATAAATCATGAAAAATCATAAACATAAGATCTTTGAAATTTAGAAAAGGGTTCTTGAGCTTCTTGGATGAAATGGACCTAATAATCAACATCTGCATACCTTAGGTAAACTCTTTCTTGAAGGCTCTTGGAGAGATTCTTGATTTTTTGCTTTCTCTTGATTTTTTTAAGAAGAAAGAAGGGTTTTGATTTGTAGGAAACCCTAGTTTTTAATGTTAAAGAGGAGAAATGAATTTGTAAGCCTTGATCGGGTGTAAATAGGGGCTAAAAAGAGTGGAAAAGAACCAAAAAACCCTTTTAAAAGTAAGTTAAAATGCTGAACAGGGGCTATGATGGTCGAAGCGACGGTCCATCGCTTAGTCTGACGGTTCGTCAGATCGTCTGTCGTACATCCATCAGAAATAGAATACACTGCTTTGATACAATGGTCCGTTGGATCATTCTTCGCACGTTGGCTAGGATGAGGCCACACTGCCTCAGCGGCGACGGTCCTAGTGACGGTCCATCGCACCCTTGATGGTCGGTCATCCTGGCCATCACACTTGGGTCAAAAAAAGGGAGTTACTACCTTGGTTGTGATGGCCTGGGCGTTGTTCCATCTCAATCTCGACGGTCCATCAACCCGGCCGTCGCACCTGGGCGGTTCCAACTGCTTTCAGTAAAAAGTCCATAACTTCCTCGTCCGATGCCAGATTTTGGCAAAATTAGTATCGATGGAAAGCTTATTCAATGTCCTACATGAAAAAAAGTTGATATTAGAGAAATTCTACATGGTTTAAAATATTTATCACCTAGGAAGGCACTTCTTAATCTTTTAGGGCCTGATTTATGCTTCACAGAACACACTCTAAGGCTCAGACTACGAGAGAATTTTGTGGGGTCTTACAATATCTCCCTCTTGGAAACATTTATCCTCAAATGTCGCTTGATAGGCTAAGAATACTGATCAACTCAACTTACTTAAGGAACGAGAACATCTGAAACATGACTATGCAACTAGAACTACTGATATTTTGAGTTCTCATACCGGACATGCATATCTGATGCATGGAATACTCGACGAAAGCTACTCATAAGCTGAATTCTCATAATAAACTTGCATATCTAATACATGGAAGTGTAACTGAGTTGCTCTCAAAAATGCATGACTGAATACACTAAAAAATTAAACTCTTTCTACTGAACATGCATATCTAATGCATGAATGTCTGACTGTACTGACTCTCAAAAGGATGGATGGTTATGCAATGATAACTAATGTTAACATTATAAGGAGAGTCTAAACATGCAACTGAATGACTCTAAGGACATGAAAGAATTGAAATATCATGGGGTATCTCCCCCTTGGGACTCTATATCCCTCTAAACACACTTTGCTGAAATACTGGGGCAGTTACGGGGCACCTACGAACTAGGTCATGATTGACCGTCTGAGATCTAAAACTAATGCATGACTCACGCTGACATATAAGCTCAAAATGGGAGCAAAGGATCTAACAATGCATATCATAAAGATGAAGGACTTATAACATACCCAAATCTATATCAGGGAACCATTCCTGATCAAGACGGGTCTAAAGTGCATGAAATATGTTCTGACTCTAACTACTACTGGCACCGGAAGGGGCACCCTGCTGATAAAACTCTCTACCCCTCTAAGATAGCACTCTACATTCTCACATTCTATGACCTGTCCTACCACACCCAAAGCACACATCACTGCGAACTCTAGATACGCCTAGGTGGCACTTGCCACACTCTCCACAAAGCAGATAGGTACGAACACCACTAGCACTACTCTGGGCTTTGGAACCTGGCGCCCTATTATAAATGACATCCCTGAACTTTGGTGCCAGTACACTAGCTGCGGATGGAGTTGGGACTAAAAATCTCTGGCTATGGTAAGAACGGCTACCACCGTGGGACCCTACTTGACTTCCTGCTCTGGCTCTCTTACTCACTCTCTCTTTTTCTTTTGTCTTATCTTTCTCAATCTACTGCGCATGCATCATCAGCCTAGCAAGGTCCATATCTCTATTGAGCATAGCATCCCTACACTCCTTCAACACTAACCCAGATACACCAGTCACAAACTTACTCATACTCGCTCTAGGGTCAGCTATCAAGTCAGGGACATACTTAGCTAACTGGTTAAACTTAAGACAATTATCTTTCACTGTCATGGAGCCTTGCCTTAGGTTCATGAACTCTTCTACCTTAGCTTTCCTCATCTCTAGAGGGAAAAAACTTATCTAAAAAAGCAGCCTAAAACCCCTGCCAAGGCACGGGAGTTGCATCCTCCCCTCTACTCTTCTTCCACACCACTACCCAATCATGAGCAGTGTCCTTCAGCCTATAGGATGCTAACTCTACACTCTCCTCCTTAGAAACATGCATAATCTAGGTAATCTTCCCCACCTCCACTAGATAAAGCTATGGGTCCTCACCTACTACTGACCCAAAGAATTCTGGTGGGCTCATCCTCATGAAATCTCTAATTTTAGCTGAGGCTGAACCCCCATCTTGCTGAGGTGGGGCCACAACCTGACGGTTTCCTTGAACACTAGTTGTCACAGCTTAGGCTAGCGCCTGAAAAGCTACTCGAAACTCTGCATGTGACACACTCTCATTCTTAGGATCTACTGGCTGAGGTGGATGGTCATCAACCCTATGGGCACTATCTTTGTAAGGAGGCATACTCTACAAATGGAAGAAAGAGGTATATTAGACAAAGGATCGACTTGAGCTCATGCTCACTCGCATGACATGAATACTTACAAAAAGAAAACTACTCCTAAAAATATCTTATAGCCTCTCGTACATAAATTGGTGCGTAACACACCCATGCACAAGACTCTACTAGATGCGGATCTTCAGACTTCCTATGACACTATTGAACCTTAGGCTCTGATACCAAGTTTGTAACGAACCAATTTTCTAGAACCAGAACGTCACAAGGTGCTCATAATCCTGAAGGACGATAAGCTAACCCTCTACTTATATTTGTACCTGTGCACTACATAATAACTGAAATAAATGTGGAAAACTGGCAGAAACTAGCCATAAGGTTCAAAACATCTAAAATACTCGAAACTAAATAATGAATACTTGTAACATCTGTCCAAAAAGCCTCTAAACTGTCTAAACTGTGGAGTTGATGGGACATGTACACAACTAACTCCATCTACTAAAAAATAAACTAAATCTGATGCAATAATAAAATAACGATCATCCTCAACTAAAGAGGACTCACTACTACGTCTACTACTGCTTACTAGGACTAAGCTACTAAGGGTACTTTGGATCTCGTTCCTCTGAACCTATGGTGTAAAATAAAACACCATAGCACAAATGTGCCAGTACAGGAATGTACCGAGTATGAGGATGAGGTAAGGCTAAATGCAAGGGCTTATGCATGAATAATCATGAGAGTACTGAATGAGAATACATGCATGAATGAACAAATCATAACTAAAATCATCGTGACTTGAAATACTAAAATTTGGATACCACTTTACTGTCATCTGAACTCACTACTAATACTGAGATACTAAACAACTGAATCTCCTGATATTGATAACTAAGTACTGGAGTTGAGATCAATCCTCTCTAGCGAGTGATCTCAATAACTGATGTTACTGGAGCTGATTAACTGAATCTACTTACATTAATGACTGCATTTTGAACTTTCTACTCTCAGCTGACTAAATTAGAGATCAAACATCTCTAGTGGATGATCCCCAAATCTACTATCTATGATAAGAAGATACTTTATTTGAGATCAAACCTATCTAACAGAGGATCTCTGAATCTGATAATGAGAATACTCAACTAAATCTGAAACTGAGATAAAGCCTATCTAACGGGTGATCTATGGATCTGATAATAAGATAACTCAACTGAATTTGAGATTGATATCAATCCTATCTAATGGGTGATCTCTGGATCTGATAATTAGATTACTCAATTGAATCAGAGACTAAGATCAAGCCTATCTAATGGGTGATCTCTGGATCTGATAATGACATTACTCAACTGATTTTGAGACTGAGTTCAAGCCTATCTAATGAGTGATCTTTGGATCTGATAATGAGACTACTCAACTGAATCTGATACTGAGATCAAGCCTATCTAACGGGTGATCCCTGGATCTCATCATGAGATTACTCAATTGAATCTGAGACTGAGATCAAGACTATCTAACAAATAATCTATGGATCTGATAATAAGATTAATCAACTAAATTTGAGACTGAGATCAAGCCTATCTAACGGGTGATCTCTAGATCTAATAATGAGATTACTCAACTGAATCTGAGATTGAGATCAAGCCTATCTAATAGGTGATCTCTGGATTTGATAATACTGATACTGAATATCTTTATGTGAGATCGTGCCTATCTAGTAGGTGGTCCATGAATTAATGGAACTATCTAAGTTCCTTACTTAGATAGGTGACTATATCTAACAGTCCTGATTTTTGAGTTCTACTCTGAAGACTAATACTAAAACTGTAACTGTTGGAGTTCTCACTTAACTGACATACCCCGAATCTGAACTGGTAGGTTCTAACCTGTAAACCCACCTGTAAGGGTGTCAATACTATGCCACGAGTAAAGACCTCTAGTCTGGTCAAGCCTCTCTAATGAGTGACCCTCACAGGAAGTCAAGCCTTAGGCAGTATAATAGTCAAGCCTTATTCTAATGGGTGACTCCTGCACCTGCGCTGGCTACACAGTTTTGGAGTTCAGGGATTTCTCCTAATGACTCTGCCTCTCTAACAAGGATCCTCCATCCCTGTACTCGCTCAGTGTTAGATTCTACTCCCAACTGAAAGACTCTAAACTATTTCTTAACTGAACTTAAACTGAGATAAATTTGTTACTAATCATATTTCTTAAATGATCTAATTAAGTTAAGCTGAATTCACTTAGTTCTTTATCTGATGTAATAGTACTGAATCTCATTATCTGACTGCATGATACTAAGTTCTGAACTGAACACTTGAATACTACTAGATTTGTGTTGAGTACTGAACTGAGGCTAGAATATAAGTGATACTGAGATTACTGAGTTTACTGAGACTTCTAACGTTCTGTATCTATTTGAGAGTGCAGAGTTCTATAACTTACTGAGTTTTGAAAATCGTGGCTTAACTGAGATTATTGAGAAAACTATCACTAGCTCTAGACTGCAGCTAAATTGTCGGGTATAAATACCCCCAGGACTCGATAACATTAAAGTAAAACATAACCATTCTTCATTAATCAAGACGATGGACATTTATTCACCATCACCATCACTAAAGCATCTCTTCAAGCATTTAGAAATCATAAACATGTGATAGTATAGGGAGATATGCTATTGGTTCATACTCTATTCAACAAGGTCTTGCATCAAATACTTAGCATGTATTAAAGTCTTAGCATGTATCGAAGAGCACATGATTGGGGGAATTTCATTCTATCATGTCACAATTCATTCACTAAGGCTTTTTAACAAACACATGGCATGCATGAGCTTGCATACAATTGGGGATTTCTAGTCAACATGCTATAATGGCTCTAATTCCTTCACATAAGCATTTTATCAAACATATGGGGAGCATGCTTTGCTTATTCAATAAATTCTTCACTTAATTGACATGAACACATCACTTAACAAGCAACTTGAAGAGAGTTTATCATGAACATCACATAAATATCACATACTAGGTTCAAAGCTTGAAACCTCATAAACAAAACATGAATTAAAAACTCAATAATAGCATGAACTCCAATTTCAATTCACATAAATCAGGAAAACTCATAAACATAAGATCTTTGAATTTTAGAAAAGAGTTCTTAAGATTCTTGGATGAAAGGGACCCAAGAATCAACATCTGCATACCTTAGGGAAACTCTTTCTTGAAGGTTCTTGGAGAGATTCTTGATTTCTTAATTTCTCTTGATTTTTCTTGAAGAAGAAAGAAGGGCTTTGATTTGTAGGAAACCCTAGTTTTTGATGTTGAGTTGGAGAAATGAAGTTGTGATCCTTAATCGAGTATAAATAGAGGCTGAAAAAAGTTGAAAAAAACCAAAAATCCCTTTTAAAAATGAGTTAAAAATGCTAAACGGTGGCTGCGATGGTCCATCACTTAGTATGACAGTTTGTCGGATCGTCCATCGTACATCGGTCAGAAAAATAACACACTTCCTCAAAGAGACTGTCTCACCGATGGTCCATCGTAAACTCAACAGTCCATCAAAACATCCATTGCGCATTGGCCAGGATAAGGCCACACTGCCTCAGCGGTGATGGGCCTAGCGATAGTCCGCCGCATCCTTAACAGTCCGTCATCCTGGCCATTGCACTTGGGCCAAAAAAAAGGACTTACTACCTTGGTTGCGATGTACTAGGATATGGTCCATTGCAAGCTCGACGGTCCATCAACCCGGCTGTCGTACCTCTGCAGTTCCATCTGCTTTTAGTAAAACGGCCATAACTTCCTCGTCCGATGCCGGATTTTGACGAAATTGGTTTTGATGGAAATCATATTCAATGACCTACATGAAAAAAATTTGATATTGGGGAAATTCTACAAGGTTTAAAATATTTCTCACTTGGGAAGGCACTTCTCAATCTTTTAGGGCTAAATTTATGCTTCGCTGAACACGCTCTAAGGCTCAGACTATAAGAGAATTTTGTAGGGTCTTATAGTAACTCTTCAGCTTGTCTTTACCTATTTCACGGTACTGACACCCTTCCAACTGAGGTCACAGTTTGGACCCTAACTCAATTTTCTTATCTTATGTAGGGAATGTCGGTTAGATGATTACCTCCCACAGTCTCTGTTTTAATCTTCAGAATAGAACTCAATTTAGTTCTAGAGTATTAAGAATGTCAGATACAGTAAAGCAATATCAATAAATCAGTTATCAGTAACTTCAGATATCAGTTATTCAGTATTAGAGTTCAGTACTTAGCTTTAGACAAGCTTAGTCACAGTATTTATGTATATGCACATTAGTGTACACTCAGTATTTATAGTAGTATCAGTTATCCATGTGCTCTTATGTTCAGCTACTCTATATCATGCAGTCAGTTATTATTCATGCATATGAACCCTTACATTCAACCTTCCCCCAGTTAGCATACCAGTATATTCCATATACTGATGCATACTCTTTCTTTGTGCTATGATGTCTTATATCATAGGTTCAGATGCTCAGGTTCCTGATCCATCAGTAGTAGATTAGCAGTGAGTCCTCATTATTCAAGGATATTCTTTTATTTTATTGTTTGAGTAGACTTAGTATTTTAGTAGATGGAGTTAGTTGGGGAATTATCCCATCAACTCCACATTCAGATAGTTCAGTTTAGAGGTATTTCAGACTAGTTTTTAGATAGTATTCAATTTTATAGATTTTTATTATAGTTTAATATTTCAGTATTATTTTAGATATTTGAACCTTATGGCATTTTAGCTTATTATTTAGCATTTATTTCAGTATATTATTCAGTGGTCATAGCAGCTATCAGTCATGGGTTAGCTTGTGGTTCTTTGGGGTTGTAAGCACCATATGGCATCCGGGGTACAGACTTGGGGTATTACAGATGTATAATGGTAAATCTCATCATATAAGACAGAGATATAATACTATTAAAGAACTGCTCTGTAGTGGAATTATCATAGTTGACTGTGAAGTAAAAGGATAATGCATTGGATCCACGTACAAAAGGACTATCTAGAGAGAGTTGAGAGATCATCAAAGGGAATGGGTTTACAAACTAGAAAAAGTCATTATAGCGGTAACTCTGCCTAGAAGACTGAAGATCCCAAGATCTAGGTTCAAGGAAATCAAATGAAGTTGTGACTAATGGTTCAACATTGTCAATATACTCAACCTATTCTCATGATGAAGACAATGTTTAGGAAACAAGGATAAGGCTTATGGTTTGAAACTTTTTAGTGGTTTCTAAGTTTGATAGATTTGACCAAATAGTTTGATATACAAGATTAAACTTTTAGGAATCACCTAAGTGAGAGTGAAGCGGAAGCCACTTCAAGGAGTATGATAGTAAAGGTGTATTCTCTAAGCCCTCATGAAACCAGATCATGTTCATAGATGAAACAAATAAAATTATAAGAAGTATAAATGGTAAAAGGTTGGTTGTGTGACTTGTGGTATCTAGGTGTACATTAAAGTTTGACAGTTTAAGGATATCATATCTACCAATTGACCGAGTATATTCGATGCAAGTTTACTATGAAAAGCTTAAAGATAAATTGGCTTACCCAGATGCAATTAGTCCTTACTAGTAGATCACACACTTGTCCATATACTTTTTTGATAATATAGCTATTCCCCATTCATGTGGGGGATTGTTGGTTTGTAAGATATGTGAATGTAAATTAATAGGTGTTTTTTCAGGAAAAACACCAAGAGAAAGGATGCAATTTCAATAGAAACCTTTTCACTTTGGATGGTTATAACCTTTATAATGGGTTGTAACTTTTCCTAAGAGTTACACCTTTTCTGAAGAGTTGCACCTTTATGAAGAGGTGCACTTTTCTAAACCATTGCTTCTCTTCATGAAAAAACACCTTGATGGATATAAATGCTTGAATTTTTTCTCAGGTAAAGACATGAATTTGAGTTGAAAAAACATCTTCTTCTTCTTCTAAAAATTCTTGTGTGTTTGACGTACCGTTATATAATAACCCTTCATATCATTTTTCATATTTTTGCTTATTTTTGTTGTTATATCTTCTATATAGCTTCCCCAAGTCATTTATAACTTTATTAAACTGACAGTACAGTTACCGAGCAGTTCATCAAGTTTTTAGAGCCATTTTTCTATTTTGAAGTCTACAGTGGTTCCAAATGGCCACCAGGCAAAAACTTTAGTTAAATAATGTTGAATGTAAATTTTGACTATTCCATCAACTCCAAAATATCAATTTTAGGCTAGGTGGACCTTTGGTTTGGGTCTCGAGGCACCCAGGCTTATTTCGACATATTGGTCGAAAAGTTAAGAAAATAGAATACAGGTGTGGGACCAATGTCGAAAAGACCTTGAATGTAAATTTTAATTGTGCCATTGAGTCTACAATATCGAATGTGTTATATTTACATAGTCATTTGAAAATATGTGACTCTGGATGATCCGAGAGGTTGGCGGAGACTTAAAAAATTCCAAGTCTTAACTGTCAACTGGTGGCTATCGCAAGCCAAAGGTTGCAATCACAATACCCTTGGAAGTGCACTAGCGTAATTGGGGTATGTATGTCATTATTTCTACCATCATGTGCATCCACAAGATGTGGTGATCGCGATCCTCAGGTCGCAATCACCGAACTCGAGGGTTTGGATTATGTATAAATGGACCCTTTATTTCGTGATTTTAGCCATTTCTCATCTATTTCTTGAGATATTAAACACTAAAGAGTGATATTAAGAGGTATTTAGGATTGTAGGTGATTGGGAAGCTTGATTAGCACTTGTTTTCACGATTATCTTTCTATTTAAAGTAAGAATTCACCCTTTTCTTGGTAGATTTTCTTGATTTCATGTTCAAAATCTCCCAAAATCTTATAGGCTTGATTTTAGCCCTAATTTAGCTTGGATTTCTCCTATTTTTTAGGATAATGATTCTTTTAGCATATGAGATGATTGGGTTGGTTTTGCAAATGCAATTTCCATGAGTGGGACCCACATGGGGTTTTGATGTTATTTTTGAACCCAAAGAACAATTGTACAATATAAGTATCATTATTCCCATATTTATAAGTAGAATGTGATTATGAAAGCTTGGCATCTTTAGGAGGCTTGTCGAAAGGGAAAAGTGGTGGTTTAGCAGATCTTATGAGCTTTCTTCAATGTCCAGGTAGGCTAGATTTTATCCTTGTTATATTGAGCTAATTCACAGTATGTTTTTGATATTATGTTAGATTTGGGATGGGTTTTAGGTGTTGGTGTGATAAATAGAAATACTTGGGATTAGTTAGATTATTTAGGCCATTTTGAATACTATTTTAGGCACAATTAACCTAGTTATTCCTATCTTAGGTAAAATTGACCTTGTAGGCTCTGGTTAGAGGAAAATACCTTAGTTACTTCATTAATGATGAAATTTCCTTAATCACTTAAGTTTAGGATGAAACTTACCCTAATTACTTTACTTTAGTCAAAATTAACTTAGTTATTGTATACTAGGAGAAATTGCTATCCTAGGGCTAGTTGTGGATTGTTCAACATCTAATAGTGGATTTAGATATCTTGTCCTAGTTTGGGGTAGATATTTCTTATTAATGATTTTGAGGATTCAGAAGTGGGCACTTCAACCCACCTTAGGCCAAGACTTGTAATAGTTATTAAAGACCTTTGATACACGTGTGTAGATCTAGAAAGATGGCTATCTCAATAATATATAGATGACTTGGTACTTATTGGCTGTTATGAATGACATTGGAAGTAATTCTCTCTATATATATATATGGATTATTAGTTAAGCTCATAATAAGCTATTGAGTATGCGATTGATTTGGCTATTGATTGGGCTACCGAATATACTATTGAATGAGACCTTAACTAAGATATTGACTAAGGCATAAATTATGCTATTGATTGTGCTATGAATAAGTTATAGATTATTCCATGGATTAACTATTTATCAAGTTATTGTTAAGCAATCTGTTATGCTAATGATAAGCCATTAATTAAGTAATTGACAAGTTACTACCTATGCTTTGATAATGAAATTATATTAGTTCTAATTTTTATTGACTATATTGGTGAATACATTATGGATTATGCTTAAGAGAATGCTTATTGACTATATTGGCGATTATGTTATTGTTTGTGCTAAAACACCACGCTTATTTACTATATTGGCAATCATGTTATTGATTATGCTAGAGCTTACAATTCGATTATGATTATTGATCATGTTAATAGATTATATTAATGGTTATGCTATTAAATACTCTAATGATTATGATATTAGCCATATTGATGATAATATTGATAATATATACCCGATAAGGCCGGAGGATAATTATGATAATATATTTCCGGCAAGGCTAAAGGATAATTATGATAATATATACCCGACAAAACTGATGAATGATTATGATGATATATATATACCTAGTAAAGCTGAAGGATGATTATAATGATATATACCTGTAAAGGTTGAAGGATGATATGATGATATATACATGCCCGAAAATATCAAAAGATGATTATGATGATATTTATGAGGATATTGTTGAATATTCTTACCGGTTTAAGTTCGGCTATATATATCATACTATAATGATGTACTTATTATGATATGATGACATTAGGGTGAGATATTGACAATCTAGCTAAGTTGAAAAAGAAGAAATAGATATAATGTAGAATTATATGAATAGACTCTAGTGATATAATGATTAGTTAATAAATATTGGCTATTTGATAAATATTGGCTAGTTGGCAATGTTAGTTAGTTGGTAAATATAGACTAGTTGATAAGTGATGATTACCTGCTATATGAAGATTAGTTAATAAGTGATGTTTAGTTGATAAAGGATGATTTATTGATACACAAGAATTAGTGCTACATGATGGGTAGTTTATAAGTGTAGACCTATTTACAAATGATCAATATGGTAAATCAATGGTTATAGTATGGTATGACTAAGATGAATTTCAATTGTATTAGGAAAAGCGATAAATGATGGTGGTGGGCTATGCTATCTTGTTTTTACCTTCCAGGCTTACAGGGGCTTGCGATGGGTTGGGCTATGCTATCTTGTTTTTACCTTCCAGGCTTACAGGGAGATGAGTTATTTACTTTTCTTCATTAATTTTTTAATTAGGATTGCATGTGTTAATGATTTATGTTACATTATGCTATTATTCTTATTTATTTACTAATTTATGCACAATGGTGTTTGAGTTGATTCAAGTTCATTTGTATACCTTGACTTTGTTAAGTTATCTTGCATTTTTTTCATATTCTTATCATGATTTAGCTTAGTTGGCTAATGATTCCTACTGAGTACCCTTTGTTTTGGTACTTATACTACACTTCTATACCTTTTTGGTCTAGATTTGAGTACTAGTTATCGCCATTGATTCATGTTCGTATGGTGTTGATATCCAAAGATAGGGTGAGCTCTTGGAGTCTAAGTCACTCATTTCCTTCTATATTTCTATATTTAGTCTTTTATTTTGAGACAGATGTATTGACTATTCTAGATACTTGGGTTATATTTCTATTTCTAGATACTCTTGTACTGGCTTTACCAGGTCATGGGATGTTTATGTAATGATTACCTTTAAACTATTTCTATTTTCTTACTTATTTATTATATTAGATTGCTTATTACACCCTATTGGGGCATTTTCATCAAGTTAACCCATTGTGTATAACTTTGGGTTATGGTTTGTCTTACCTACTAGCAAGATAGAGTAGGTGAGGTTATGACTCATAAATTGGGTTGTGAAAAATTAGTTTCGGAGCCTAGGCTACATCGGTATTGTTGGTACAAGAGCAAGTGTCTAGTAAAGTCCTGTGGATCCAAACGATGAAGTCTATTTTCTTTCTTTGAGAGGCTATAAGACATTCTTAGGAGTTCTTTAATTCTTTCACTTATTTCGTGCTAAGAGTTTGAGTTGGTTCATAGAACATTTCTTTTATTTTATTTTTTCATAGATGGCTAGGACAAATCCAACTGCTACTTAGGATAAGGGTCCTAATACCAAGCCTAGGGATCCATCTCCTATTTGTGGATGACCCAGAGGTCGTGGACAATCTATAGATATGCCCCTATCTAGAGAACAGGATAGGAGTCCTCCATGAGACCTTATTCCTGCTCCTAACCTAGAAATTCTTTTGCCCCAGCCACGATGTGCCAAGGACTAGCCTAGGATCCACCGGGGTTTATTTTTTCTTCAGTACTCAAAGATGGTTTAGTTTAGCTTTTGGGGTTAGTTGGTGGTACACAGTCTATATATCAGAGTAGTATGGTGGTAGGGGCGCAGCCTATAGCTGCGGCTCCCAGAGTTGAGATTCCTCTTATGTCAGTAGTTTCTCAGCTAGTGGTTTCCTAGCCTGCAATGTTCGTCGAGAAGAAGAAAATATTGGGTAGATTCTTGATATTGGCTTGCCTAGGTTTTC
The DNA here is from genome assembly GCF_002878395.1 of Capsicum annuum. Taxonomy (NCBI): domain Eukaryota; kingdom Viridiplantae; phylum Streptophyta; class Magnoliopsida; order Solanales; family Solanaceae; genus Capsicum; species Capsicum annuum. Next base: position 113,683,815 of record NC_061115.1, on the reverse strand, counting down.
TAGTACTCCCAGCGAGGATGCATATAAGTTTCTAATTTCTTATGAGCATTGGATCTGTAATTTGGGACATATTGAGACTAGTGGTGTGGATTACACCATATTTTAGTTGGACTTGACTGCTCAACATTCATGGAGAGGTTATATAGATTTTGGACCAGGTGGATCTTCTTCTTTGACATAGACTTAATTATCCGAGATATTTTTGGAGAAGCATATGAGTTTCATCCTTAGGGATCAGTCTTCAAGATAAGAGCAGGGCTCTATGACTGTTATAAGTATGCGGCTCATTTTCATGAGTTATATAAGCATACAACTTCTATTCTAGATACTGAATATGAGAGAGTTTATTTCTTTGTTATAGAGTTGAGACTTCCCCTTTGTAGTGGGTAGGTCTTTTGCTGAGATTTCTAATCATGCTCAACTTATAGAGGAGATACATCATAAGTCTTGTAGAGGCAGTGATAAAAGGCCTAGTCATCTAGGCAGTTTCAATGGAGGAGCCATAGTAGTTCCCAATTCAAAGGTATCCATTTTCATAGTCGATATCCTCTGCGTCCATCTTATCAATCTCAAAGGTAGCCTAGTCAACCTATTCAGGTGGTTCTTTAGATTACTGATAGAGGTCAATCTAGTGCTAGTGATCGCCCTAGTCAGGTTAGGGGTCAGTTTTCAAGAGATTCATCATTTGGTCATTATAGAAATGGTGGTTATTATGGTTCATCTCTTAGTCACTACTCATGAGATTCCCAAGTCATGGGGTGATTATTGCTTCAGCTTAGAGTGTTTCTCCTATTAGAGCAGCTCATCCCTCAGTTAGAGGTAGTTCTCAGGGTCGTAGGGGTTTCTAGGGTAGTCAAGGAGGTTCTAAAGAAGGCAAGATAGAAGTCTGATTAGGAGCCCAGCCAGGTGGTGGATGTGTTCACTTATGCAGTACCTGCTAGATCTGAGGCTTAGTCTTCATATGCTATTATTACTAGTATGATTTTGGTGTGCCATCAATCAACTTTGCTTTATTTGATCCGGGATCCACTTATTCATTTATTTCTGTCTATTATGCTCCATGGCTAGAGTTATCTTAGGATTTATTATCTATGCCATTGTGTATATCTACTCCCATGGGTGATTGTTTAGTAGTAGATTGGGTTTTCAAATCATGCGTTATGCCTATTAGAGATGTCGATACTCATGTTGATCTTATTATTTTGGATATGGTGGATTTTGATGTGATTTTAGGTATGGACTAGTTATCCCACTATCATTGCAATCATGGATTATTTTGCCAAGACAATTACCTTAGCCGTACCCGGTGTATCCCTAGTTGTGTGGCAAGAAGAGGTTAGCCACAAGTCGATGGGGATTATTTCTTATGTTCATGCTAGAAGGATAATTTTGAGGGAATGTGAGTCTTATCTCTCTTATATTTATGATACTAGTATGTAGAGTTCATCTCTTAACTCTTTTCCTATAGTTTGTCAGTTTCCTGATATGTTTCCTACTGACCTGCTAGGTATTCCCTTGTCTGTGAGATTTAGTTTTCTATTAATATCGATCTTGGAACTCGATGTATTTCTATTGAACCTTACCATATGAATCCTACCGAGCTTAAGAAGCTAAATTCTCATCTTCAGGATCTTCTTGGTAAGGGTTTTATAAGACCGAGTATGTTTCCTTGGAGAGATCCTGTGTTGTTTATAAAGAAGAAAAATGGATCCATGCATATATGTATTCATTATTGGTAGATTAATAAAGTGATGGTAAAGAACCATTATCCTATGCCTTACACTGATGATTGGTTTAACCAGCTTCAGGGAGAGACAATGTATTCTAAGACTGATTTGAGATCTAGTTACCATCAGTTGAGGATTCAGGCTGAGGATATCCCAAACACAGTTATTAGGACTTATTATGGTCATTATGAGTTCATAGAGACGTCATTTGGTTTGACTAATTCCCCAGCTGCATTTATGGATTTAATGAACCAAGTGTTTAGGCCTTATTTGGATTACTTTATGATTGTTCTCATTGACAACATCCTTCTGTATTCGAGGAGTAGAGAGGAGCCTGTACAGTATTTGAGGATTGTGCTCCAAACTTTAAGAGATCAAGTGCATTTTGCCAAGTTCTCTAAGTGTGAATTTTGGCTTGAGTCGGTGACATTTACTTGGGTATGTGGTGTCTAAGGATGGTATTAAGGTAGACCCAGCTAAGATTGAGGCAATTAGTGATTGGGCTAGACCTACATCTCTAACTAAGGTTTGTAGATTTATTGGTTTAGCTGGTTATTATAGATGATTCATTGGGGGTTTTGCTACTATTTCCTATGATCTATTAACCCGAAAGGAGGTTTATTTTTGATAGTTCGAGGAGTGTGAGTCAAGCTTTAGAAAGCTCAAGGATTTTCTTACTTTAGCTCCTATTCTAGTTCTTCCTATAGAGGGTGAGGGATTCACCGTGTTTTGTGATACTTCTGGTGTTAGTTTAGTTTGTGTGTTGATGCAATAAGGTCGTGTTATTACTTATTCTTCAAGACAACTTAAGGTTCATGAGCACAACTACCCCACTCATGATATGACTGCTAATCCAAAAGAATGATGCCTAAGTTTTAGCAATTGTCACAAGGAGTGGAAAGACCCTTGATGAACCTCTAAAAGAGACTTGATTGAGAAAATGCCCAAAGTGAAGGCAAAGGAGGTGCTACCTCAAATTCAAGAAGGAAATTGATGAAAGTGACAAAGAAGTAGTTGAGATTAAAAAGTCACAAAGTTAAGCAAGGCCCACAATTCAAGTTTTTCCCCCGTTCTCTCAATGATTGCATAAAAAAAGGAAGGTGACAAATTGAGAAATTTCATGGCAAAACTTATTAATCTATCGATAAACATCTCGTTGCTCAAGATGATCCAAGAGATCCTGGGATACGCTAAGCTAACAAAAAAGTTGATGTCCAAGAAGAAACTTATTGAAGGTGACACCATTGAGGTGACTCATAGGTGTAGTGCAATCATGGATAGTAAGGTTGTAGAAAAGAAAGATGACCCCGGAGCATTTACCATCCCTTGCATAATTTGGAGCATAAGTTTGCAAAAGATCTATGTGACCTTGATGCGAGCATTAACTTAATGCCTTTTGTCATCTACCAGAAGCTTGGATTAGATGCCCCTACACTGACCTTTATGAGACTTCTCGTAGCGGGCTGGTCCATCAAAAGGCCAGTGACAACTTTGTTTATTGTCCTTGTTAAAGTGGATAAGCTTACACTCCCAGTGGACTTTGTGGCATTGGATAGTGAAATGTACCAAGAGGTACCTATTATCCTTGGTCGTCCTTTCTTGGCTACTGAAAAGGCCATTGTTGATTTAGAGATAGAGGAAATGAAGTTTAGGGTGCAAGAGGATGAGGTCTCTTTCAAAATATACAAGACAAAAAAGCAAACTGCGGAGCTCCAAGTTTCTTCAATGGTGGATATGGAGAATGAAATGGCAAATAAGAAGGGGCTTGATGACCAACCTTGAGTATTGGAGAAGAAAAACGTCGTGCCATGATGATAACTAAGGCGCTATGTGGGAGGCAACCCATAAATGCCACGAAAGTGGCCCGTATCCTTTTATCATATTTTTGTAGTATAGATATTAGCTTTTGCATAGGAATAACTCATGCATTTGTGGTACTATGGAAGTACATTGGATGAGCTTGGAAAGGGGGAAATGTGCAATCTTGCTTTGAAAAACTAAACAAGGGAAAAATTGGTAAAAATTGAGCAAAGAGCTGAACAGAGGAAAATATGGGAGCAAACTGCTCTCAGTTACTGCGATTGTGGTCCTCAAGCACGATCATAGTCACCCGTGTGTTCACGATCTCAGCCACCTAACCGCGGTCGGGGTCACTTCAGCTATTTAATCCCTAATTTCCCTCATTTCTCTCACACTCCCTTTCATGATTGTACTCTCTAATTTGGGCTAGATTCTGGCCAAGTTTGTGAGCTCTCCAAAAGCACCCTTGCATCTCTCTTGCATCACAACTCTAGTAGGCATCATGAATCAATGCTTTTATTTTTGAAAATAGGCCCTAGAATGCATGATTAAGGGAGGGCCTAAAGTTTTGATTGTTATGCTTTCCATGTTGTCATACTTGGCGTTATTTTGGTGATGGCTGCTTGAATAAGGTGTGCACACAAGTGGGGAAATCATGAGAACCCAATAATGTGCAAAAAGTATAGACAAATGAGATATGCACACCAAGTGTTTGACACGTTGCCCAAATGAACTTTCAATAGTGATAATTTCATTCGAAAGGACACATTTAAATGCTTATTCGCATTGATCAATTGGTCTTCCTGTAAATCCATATTGTAGATCATGCTAGTAGCCTGAAGGATTTAAACATGGGGAGCTGGCACGAAACCAGCCTCAAGTATTACAACAGCGGCCACAGTCCATGATCGCGGCAATGCGATCGTAGTCTTAACCCGCGATCGCTGTAACCGGGGCCAGTTCCCTGCCATACCAAAAAGCCTGCACTCCTAAATTTTTAGCCTAATTTCATCAAGCACCTTTTCCAATGAACACTAGTGAATAATGAGATACAATTTGTACGACAAAATATCATTGATAGATATAATGAATGCCTAGTGTTTTCAGGACAATCTCATGGAAAAGTATGATCACATCCGATTCATGGCACTAGAGTGCCACACTCACTACTACAATGATCTTTTAAGGACAAAGCCACTCCCAAAAAGAGGTATTTGCTTGGATAATGTACCACAGAAACTACCGATATTTCATGTAAAACTTGAAGCCATAGAGTGGAAATGCTTTGTGTAACGCCCCGAAAAACGGGTCCCAAAATGTCACACGGTGCTTGAGGCTACGAGTAGCCCCAAGCTAACCCTTTGAGCTATTTTTATTCAGTTTAACACAAATCAACAGGGTTTTCATAAATGACCCTCAAATATCAACAGAGTAATCATCAACTAAGAATAAAAGAATTTCAGAAAGATAACAAAATACGACTTATTAGTCAACTCCCAACATCTATACTAGTCTGACAAGCCTCTAACAAAATCAATAAAACTAGCGAGCCATTGAGACATGCCCTAACTGACTCATACTCAGTTATCAAATATAAATAATTCCATGAAACCAACATCAGACATCACATCCTCGGAACATGAGGACTCACCACAACAGAGGATGTAGAATAGTGTGCCCCAAGAATCACTGTCAAACCTGGAACTGAGCACCTGAACCTACATTCCGAGAAAATGCAGCCCACATCCGAAGATGTGGGTTAGTACCATGGAAAGAAATCGAGTATAAGGGGGTGTATGCGGTTGTATAAACATCATCATCATAAATATTTATAAGAAATATACAGGATGTATGAAAGACTCACATAGCCCGAAGAAAATCATCATAATCATGAGATGATGAAATAAGTACAATAACACATGTGAGTCATCATATAATTTATCAATCACTTTCAGTTCATCAAGAATATCAATTCTCATAATGTAAATATCATTTAAATCTTTCGAAAGAATAACTTTCACAATTCCACTTTCAAATCACTTCACCATTTACCACAGACACAAGGAAACACACACACACTGGGAGATCCTATAACCGACATAAACCATTTGAGCTACATGGAGTCCAACGTACAACCCACATTGGGGAGAGCCATCCTATCCTTGCTATTGGAGTAGGACTATCGATATCAAATCCACACAAACTAGTGATCACTATATAAATCAGCCTCAGGCTCACTCCTATGGGGGCACGTAGTTCTAGGGAAGTAAGGTTGCTTTATACCTCCCACTCGGTGCTAAAGATTTCTCCCAGACTTAGTCAGATTATTTCAAAGAAAATCCACAACAAAACAATTTCAGTAATATATAAATATACATCGGGAGCCATCATGCTTCCCATCTATCAAAATCAACCACATTATGGATTTCTTTCACACTCGAGTTCAAAACAACTCCATTAAGACCAAAAGGTCAAATACTTCAAAATATCTCAAATATTCAACATCAACGTGCTTATAACACACACTTTCTCAAAAAAATACAATTTCCAATGGGGATTCACGACCCAAATATCAAAGTCATGATAAATATCGTTCAAGATTCATGTTTTATATCTCCACACATGTAAATTCATATTTCAAAATCATAAACATTAAGATTTCATAATAATCAGCATAAGATATGGGTTCATGCTTCAAATTCATAAAAATCAAATAAAAATCATGCCTTTGTAAAGAAAATTACTTTTGGGCACAAGAATGAAAGAGAATTCTCGTTGAAAAACCCCACATACCTTGAATGATGAACTTTAGATCAATACTCATTTTTGAGATGTTTATCGTTCCTTTGAATGATGGTTCTTGGAGTTCTTGAACTAGAAACTTGGAATCTTGAATAAATTTGCAGAATTAATGGTGAACTTTGGAGGTTCTTGAAGTTGGATGTAGGAGCTTAGGGTTTTCTTTTTGAGAGAATTTGATGAAATATAACATATAATGCTTCTAATAGGATTTAATATAGGATTTGGAGGGATTTTGGATGAGGGAAAATGACCAAAACGCCCTTAAAAATCAAATAATTCTCGAATCTATCCTTTGGTGGACTATTTTGATAGTCTGAAGTAGATCAACCATAACATTTTACTTCGATATCCAAATTGGATAAAACTAATTTCATTAGAAAGAGGACTCTCATATATTTCCATTGATATGTAGTATCTCACCCAGATCACTGTATATGATGAGTTATGCTCATTTGAAGTTGATCCAAAAATTTACTTTTGATAGGCTGAAGTAGATCGACTATAACATTTTGCTTCGATAGAAAAATTGGATGAAACTAATTTCATTAGAAAGAGGACTCTCATATATTTCCATTGATATGTAGTATCTCACCCAGATCACTGTGTATGATGAGTTATGCTCATTTGAAGTTGATCCAAAAATTTACTTTTGGTAGGCTGAAGTAGATCGACTATAACTTTTTGCTTCGATAGAAAAATTGGATGAAACTAACTTCAGTAGAAAGAGGACTCACAGAGATTTCCATTGATATATAGCAGATCACCCAGATCATTATGTACAAGGAGTTATGATCGTTTAAAGTTGGAGCAAAAATACGCCAGGCCTCAGTACTTTTTCCGGCACGTTTTACTGTTCACTACTATTCACGGTTCGATCGGAATGTTCATAACTCGTCGCTCGGGTGTCTATTTTAGATGATCCATATATTTTTGGAAAGCTTATTTGATACTCTACGCAATGGTGGGTCATAATCTAAGACATTCCACACAGAAATTTATAATTCATTCTAGAAGATAGAACCCAACACGTTTACGCACAAAATTTTAACGAAAAATTTCCTGGGCTATTACACTTTATACTGGAGTCCGGTGTTGCAAATGAACAATGGGTACATGAATTTTATGCCAATATTAGTGAAGTGTCCCTCTCAGACCAATTCAATGTGACTATTAAGATTCAAGGCAAACCGGTAAAAATTAGGCCTAAGCAAATCAATGATGTTTATAGGCTCCAACATGCAGACATGGGTGAATTCAAAGCAAAGGGTTGTAAACTGGGGAGTTTCTTGGCACAATGGTTGTGCCCCAGAAAAGAAGTCTCTTGGGAAAAAACTAAAAACAACATCTATATGAATGATTTCACTTTCAAGGCTCGGATATGGCTGCACATTATTTGTAGTTGAGTCTCTCCTTGCACACACATGACAGAAAACCCAGATCAATGTACTCGAATGGTTTCTTTCATTCTAAAAATCATTCTTTTGGATGTTGTTCGACTTATGGTTAATGAAATGGATCATTTCATGAACAAAAGTGGTTTGCATCTCTTCTTCCCCTTTTTAATTACTGGTCTTTGCAGGAGAGCGGGGGTTGAAGAGAATGCTAGTGATATACGAGTGCACCCTTGTGCTCCCATCTACCCCTTGAGGATTTGAGGAGAGGGCGCACCTGGCAAAGAAAAGAAGCAAGAGATTGACTTGGAAAAACCAGCATGTATTAAGCCTGAGTCAGATAGGCCAACCACTACCGAACCTCTTGAGGAGATTGGAGTTGATATTACAGCCATCAGGGAGCTTGTGTCTATTTTTCCCCAAGGACCGTGAGAGCCTTCCACCACTCATCATTCATATGAGTCACATATCTATTATGAAAAGTACAGAGAGGACCAAAAGAAGCAAGAGGCTACCATTGCTAAGCTTAAGAAAGCCTACTTTTCTTTAGTAGAGTCACACCGAGACCTCTGGACTGAACATGAAAAAATGATTACAAGAGAGAATAGGAGAGATGAGTTTTTTATCAAGATGTGGAAGGGGGTGAAGGGGCTATTGAAGGTCCTAAAACCTCGAGATAGACTTCCTTCCTCTTGGGTGGAGAGTGATGAGTCCCCAGCCTAGTGGACTGATCTTGGGGAGAATGGTGATGATGCAGAATCTGATAGTGAAAGCAGCCCTTGATGCGGTTTTAGGGAGCACCCTCATATTTGTTATCCTTGATTATTTATACAGTGGGGACACTGCTATCCATTCAGTTTGGGTGTCTCCTTATTCATTTGATTTGGTCCTGTATTATTGATATTTTTGTGTACTCTTTTGCTCTTTTGGATGATTCTTAGTTTTATTTGGGTTGTAATACTTGAGCACTCTGATGGTGTCCACATTTGCATAGATTAGTTACTTTATTCTTAGTTTGCTACTTTAGTTTAGTTTTAATCGACTAGTTTTTCCCTGTGATAGACTAAGTGACGACATTCTTAAAGGGAAAGCATCGTGATTGGGTTTTTAACCATGGATGCAGGGAAGTCTGATTACCTGTGGAATCATGGCTAATACAAGGAAACTTTGAGTACTTATGGCATTGATGATTTGGGGACTGCACTCATACCTATTGGAAAAATCTAAGTAGCCATATGGGTTGTCCATCCGTATAAGAGCCACAATGTGAGACATTAATTTGGGTTGTTATCATGATTAGCAAATTATGCGTGGTACGAATGCAAAATAAACAACCCTCTTCGTCCAAAATTTTTGCAAAATTTAAGGGCATAGACATGAGTAGCCTTGTGATAAAAGTTTTCCTCTTTCTATGACTCTGAAAATTGACTTCAAAATAATAGTGAATACTCCATCTTTGTCTCGAGCGGGATGAAAAATTGAACCCCCATAACGAGATTCACATGCCATGTGCGTGAGCTTAATTGTCTATATCTCATGTGTACTTATACCATCTAGAACTTTCCCCATTACTCTTTCAAAGCCAAATTTTGATTGTGCTTGGTTTGTTAAATGATCATAGGCCATTTTGTGACATTGGAAGCCCGCTCTAGCCTAAAATACCTACCAATACAAATGAGTTATCCCTAGTCACCCTCTTTGAGCCTTTGGACTTTTCTTTGGAAAACATATTACAAGTCGTGACCTTTCTATTTGTCCTCTTTGGAACCCTATCTTCCTTGAACTTAATGACACAAGTTGAGGCTAAAAGCCAAAGTTGGGGTGGTGGAAATTGAAGGAAATATAGTTGGTCTATGAATTCATAAAAAGATGCCTACTTGCTTAAGAAAATAAAGAATTTTGTTTTAAAGAAATAAAAGATCCCATAAAAGAATGAAAAGCACTATTTATGCACACACACAAAAAAGGAGAAAGGTGGGAAAACAAAGAAAAGGCAAAATAGGCAAAATAGTAAAAGAACAAGAAGTGGCCCAATAGCAAAAAAAGGGTAAAGAGAGTATGATGTAGAAGTTCAAAGAGGGTTTAGCCCTATTGTTCTAAGTTGATATCCTACCCTTCCCTAAACCTATATTACAAGCTCAAAAAGTCCTTTGTGATTCCCAACCGAGTGTGGTCATTGTAGTGGCGATTGGAAAATAGTGGTAAGCCTATGGCATGATACTTGTTAGTGTAGAGAATTTCTTAAGAGAGAGAGTGTTTTCACTTCAAATTCCTTATTGTGTAATTAGTGACAAGGTGTGTGAATTCTTCTTTCTTGTGAGGAGGCATATGAACAAGTTGTGGTGGGTGATTTTGTCATCCTATGCACAATGAGATAAAAAGGGGTATAACTTGGTTGTAGTCAATAAGTGAGTCATTTTTAGAGTGTTAATGGTTGTTACATGGTTGATCCTCAAAGTTTAATGCATCTTTCAAATATTCCATTTTATTGAGGGGTGTTGTTGAAGCCATTTTGCCCATGTGCAAAGAGCTTTTTGTGGTAGCCATCAAGTTTAAGTCATTTTGATCATTGGGTGATAGAATGAGGGAATATATGTGAAATTGTCTCATAGAAAAGGGTGGTGTTGCTTGAGGAAAAGCAAAGTTTTAAGTTGGAGGTGTTGATGAGTGATGATTTTACCGCTCATTTGCACCAAACATTTGTGCACACTACCATGCTTTGTATAAGAAAATGAGACATCATCATAATTTAAATGCACTAATAACCATATTTTCTTGGTATATAGTTGAGAAGGTGAAAAAATATGGATCAGAGCTAAAAAGGGGTCAAATGGAAGCAAAAGGAGTGCAGTTGGAGACCTAGAGCAGTTCAACCTCAGTTACTACAACCGCTTTCTTCAGGCCACGATCGCGGTCAGTCAAGATGGTTAGCATAATATGATCGTGAAGTATCATAATGTGATCATGAAGTACAACCGCATCTGCATAGCCGCGATCACAGTTCAGCGAGAATATGACCCAGGGCAGTTTTGTAAAATTGCAGAGACAAATCCCAAATCATATATAGGAAAAATCCTTTCTTCTTTGGGCATTTCTTACCTTATAAATATTTTTGAATTGAAAGGAAAAAAACCTAATTGGGAAAGTGTTTAACTACTCTTGGAGGCTTAATTTCTTAGTAATTTTATGAAGAATGAATGTTTTGAATAATTCTTATGGTATATCTTTATTTACTTTCGTCATGAGTATCTAAGTAATTTAATCTTGGGATTATGTTGAACTAAAGTGTAATTGTGTATGGGTTTTGTTGTGTTTGCATGATTTTTAGTTATTGAGTAAGGATTCCACCATTTCTTGGGTCAATGAGTTGGAATTTGATGGGTGAAAACTCAAATCTCCAAATGGGTTTGATCGGTGAAAACCCCCAAACTGTAAAAACCCTTTATTATCCTTGAAAGAGGGATAGAGGTGAATATATGGTAATCCATAACATCTTTGAAAAAGAGTTATAGGGGTACAAGGTAATGGTAGATAATTAAGTCTATAGTTTACTACCTTTTGCAATCTTAGAAATAAGTATGATTGAAGTGTAAGCCATGTCAAGAGCATCATCCTAGAAATAGGGATGCTTCATTGAGGTTTTGGGTGATTATAACTTGTACACTTGTTAGGTGCTCGAAAGAGTCAATGGGTGAAATCATTGTTGTTTTACTGAAAGATTAGCCATAATGAATATAGACCTAGCCTATCATTTACTTAACAACTAAGTTTCATGTTTAACCATCAACAACCCGCATGTTTTACCTTTAAGTAGACATAATCCCAAGATCTCCTCAAATCTTGATTTCAAACTAAAAAGTGTCATATTCGTCAATTTTTTTTTCAACAATTTTTACAAACCATCCTTAGCTCAAATACCTTACTTTAATTTATACGTCGTATTTGTTAGCATTTCAGCTACCCTTTTAGTAACTAGAACACCCATAGGATTTAAAGTCTATAATTCGCTCCTTGTGGATTTGATCCCAACTTTAGTTGGGTTATTTACAACGACCGCCTCACCTCTCAATCATGAGAGTGAGTTGAGCATTATCACTAATTCAGTGCATTTCATTCTTATTCAAATGTTTTTTAGTGTTGAGAGGTTAGCCCATATCTACGTGCATGAGATAGTCCATTTGCATGGTATGCCCATGCCTATCATTTTAGATCAGGGTTTCGTGCTCACTTTTAGTTTCTGGAGAGCTTTTTAGGGAGAGTTGGGTACCCAGGTGGATCTAAGTACAGCTTTTTATCCGCAGAATGATGGACAGTTCGAGTGAACTATTCATGTGCTTGAGGATATGCTCTGAGCCTGTGTTATGGATTTTGGAGGCCAGTGGAAGAATCACTTAGACTTGGCAGAGTTTGCTTATAACAACAGTTATCATTCGAGTATTGAGGTTGCACCTTTTGAGGCTTTGTATGGTAGGAGATATCATTCTCTAATTAGATAGTTTGAGACTCTTAAAGCTTGATCCCATGGTACTGATTTGCTTCGGGAGTCGTTGGATAGAGTCAGGGTGATTTAGGATAGGTTGAGAGCACCTTAGAGTAGGTAGAAGTTCTATACAGACCGTAGACTCCGTGCCTTGAGATTTGGAGTTGGTGATCGAGTATTCCTCCATGTGTCACTCATGAAGGGTGTGATGAGATTTAGGAGGAAAGGTAATCTCAGCCTTACATATATTAGACCTTTTGAGATTTTTGCACAGTTGGTGAGTTAGCTTTATCTTCGGGTTTTGTTTTTGTCCATCCAATTTCCATGTTTTTATGTTGTGTTGATATATTCTTGATCCATCTCATGTGCTTAGATAGGACTCAGTCCAGTTGGATGAGCGGTTAACCTTTGTAGAGAAGCCGGTGCTTATTTTGGCTAGTAATATTAGGCGGTTGCACACTAGAGAGATTCTTGTAGTTATCATTCAGTAGAGGCACCACCCAGTAGATGAAGATACTTGGGAGATCGAGAGCAAGATGTGGACCAACATTCTTACCTGTTTGAGACTTCAGGTACATCCTAACCCTTAACTTTCATGAATGAAAGTTCCTTTAGTAGTGGATATTGCAATAATCCTTTTGGTCATTTCTCATATTGCTGCTTATTTTTTCCATTAGATCTTTCAGTATCTGCCCCAAGTCATTTATGACTTTCTAGAACTAACAGTGCAGTTATCGGGCAGTTCGTTTAGTTTTTAGAGCATTTTAAAGTCTTTATTAGTTCCAAATAGCCACTGGGTAAAATCTTTAGTTAAATAATCTTGAATTCAAATTTACTATCCTAGAACCTCCGTAATATCAATTTTTGGTTAGGTGGACATTTGGTTCAGGTATCTAGGCACCTAAACTTATTTTGACCTATTAGTCGGAAAGTTAAGAACATAGAATATAAGTATGGGACCTAAATTTTGTCAAAACAACCTCGGATAGAAATTTTAAATGTGCCATAGATTCTGGAACATTGAATTTAGTGTGGTTACATAGTTTATTTGCATATACAGGACTATGGATGGGTCTTGAGGGGTTGGTAGAGACTTTCAAGTCTCAACTGTCAACTGGTGCCGTCACTATCGTGAGCCAACAGTCGCGATGGCTTGAGATGCCCTTGGCAGTGTACTAGTAAAATCATAATGTCCAGGTCGCAATCTTGACCAGCATGTATAGCCACAAGATATGGCGATCGCAAGCCCCAAGTCGCAATTGCAAAACTCAAGGGTTTGGGTTGGGTGTAAATGGACGCCTTATTTCGCGATTTTAATTTCTCATCCATTTCTTGAGAGCTTAAACCCTAAAGAGTGAGATTAAGGGGGTTTTAGGATTTTGGCTGATTGGGAAGCTTGGTTAACACTTGTTTCCTCGATTATCTTCCATTTTGAAGTAAGAATTGACCCTTTTCTTGGTAGATTTTCTTGATTTCTTGTGTAACCCTCCCCCCTCCCTAAAACCTTAAGGACTTGATTTTAGCCCTAATTTAGCTACGATTTCACCCATTTTTGAGGGTTAATGATTCCTTGAGCATTTGAGAAGGTTGGATTGGTTTTAATAATGTGATTTTTATGAATGGGACCCACATAGGGTTTTAATGTGATTAATGGATCCAAAGCACAATAATTCAATATCATTATTCTCATATTGATTAGTATAATGTGATTTTGATAGTTTAGCATTTTGAAGAGGCTTCTCATAAGGGAAACCGGTGGTTTAGCGGATCTTGCGAGCTTTCTTCGACGTCTGCATAGGCTAGATTTTATCTTTGTTAGATTGAGTTAATTCATAGTATGTTTATGATATTATGTTAGATTTGAGATGGGTTTTAGATGTTGGTATGATAAATTAAAATACTTGGGATTAGTTGGATCATTTAGGCCATTTTGGATACTATTTTGGACATAATTAGCCTAGTTATTTCTATCTTACGTGAAATCGACCTTGTAGGCTCTTGTTATGGGGTAAATACCTTAGTTACTCCATTAATGAGGAGATTTTCTTAATCACTTGAGCTTAGGATGAAACTTACCCAATTTGTCTTACTTTAGTTGAAATTGACTTAGTTGCTCTCTACTAGGAGAAATTGCTATCCTAGGGCTAGTTGCAGCTTGTTCAACATCTAATAGTGGATATAGATACCTTTGGGATAGATAATGCTTGGTAAATGATTTTAAGGATTTATAAATAGGAACTTTGATTCGCCTTAAGATGAGACTTGTGATAGTTATTGAAGACCCTTGATACGCCTGTGTACATCTAGGAAAATGGTTATCTTGATAATATTTAAACTCCTTGATACTTATTGGTTGTGATGAATGACATTGGAAGTAATGCTTAAATGATTATTCTATATATATGGATTATTGGTTAAGCTCATAATGAGCTATTGAGTATGCTATTGATGTGGCTATCGATTGGGCTATCAAATATACTATTGAATGAGCCCTTGACTGGGATACTGACTAAGCCATAAATTATGTTATTGATTGTGCTATGAATAATCTATATATGATGTCATGGATTAACTATTGATCAAGCTATTGTTAAGCTATCTCTTGTGCTAATAATAAATCATTAATTAGGTAATTAACAAGTTACTACCTATGTTTTGATAATGCAGCTTGATTATATTAGTTCTCATGTTTATTCACTATATTGGCAAATATGTTATGTATTATTCTTAAGAGCATGCTTATTGACTATATTGGCGATTATGTAATTGTTTGTGCTAAAGGTTGTGCTTATTTACTATATTGGCAATCATTTTATTGATTATGCTAGAGCTTACGATTAGATTGTGATTATTGATCATGTTAATATATTATGTTAATGGTATGTTATTAAATACTCTAATAATTATGCTATTGGATATATTGATGATGATATTGATTATATATACCTGGTAAGGCTGGAGGATGATTATAATGATATATAATTGGCAAGACCAGAGGATGATTATGATGATATATACCCAGCAAGGCTGGGGGATGATTATGATATATATATATATATATATATAAGATTTATATACACGAAAAGGCTAAAGGATGATTATGATGATATACACCCTGTAAGGTCAGAGGATGATATGATGATATATACATACCCGGCAAAATCAGAAATGAATGTGATGATATTTAAGGGGATATTTTTTAATATCCATACTAGTTCGAGTCCAGATATACGTATTATATTATGATTATATACTTATTATGATATGATGACATTGGGGTGTGTGATTGACAATCTAGCTAAGTTGAAGGTGAGGAGATAGTTATAATGTAGTATGATATGAATAGACTCTAGTGATATAATGATTAATTGTTAAATATTTGCTACTTGATAAATATTGCCTAGTTGATAATGTTGGTTATTTGGTAAATAAAGACTAGTTGATAAGTGTGATTATCCGTTGTATGAAAATTAGCTAATAAGTGATGTTTAGTTGATAAAGAATGATTTATTAATACACGAGGATTAGCACTACTTGATGGATAGTAGATAAGTGTTGACTAATTAATAAGTGATGAATATGGTAAATCGATGGTTATAGTGTGGTATGACTTGGGTAAATTTCAATAGTATTATAAGACTTGATAAATGACGGTAGTAGGCTATGATATCTTGTTTGTACCTTCCAAGCTTATGGAGGTTTCCAATGGGTTATTTACTTTTCTACACCAATTGGCGTATGTGAGTCAATTTTTTAATCATGATTGCATGTGTTGATGCTTTGTGTTATGTTATGATATTATTCCGATTTATTTACTTATTTATGCACAGCGATGTTGGAGTTGATTCAAGTTCGTTTCTATACCTTGACTGTCACGACCTAAAGCAAGGCCTGTCCATGACGGATATCTCAACCCCTCATGGACCGGAGACCACCTCCTTCGCCTTACCATACCAATACAATATCCCCAAATATCGGATGAATTCCGAATATATAACAAGATAGCGCATAATAAAATAATGTTAATTCATGATATGTCTATACCAACCACCGGTAAGCAGACCATCGTCCATCACCAAATCAATCAACTAAATAATCCAAGTCCACAGTAACTCAACAAAGCCTCTACAAAATCGAAGGTCAATAAAATATTGGGACATGCCCCCAACAATAGCCAAAACCAACATCCCAAAGATAGTGTCACATAAAAAGAAAACCGCAATATGAACTGGGGTCTTTCGCAGGATAGAAGCTCACCACTTTAATATGACTGACTAGCTGATCCCGAATCTAAGTCACTGAGCAGGAGATGTGGAATTATGGTTAGTTTCTGTATCATGTGAATATACAGTGTCTGAAAATGATTAGCGATTGGAGCGCTAGCATGTAACTCAAGGATTGAGAAACAAAATAATGCCATGATAATTGTTCAAAACCAATACAACATTCAATGCATAATATCATATGAAGTACGTATACAGATATAATACCACATGCTGGGGTAGGGAGCAAGGCTTAGCATGAACTTCAAAAACCTTAACCTGAACTGTGTAGCATAACTGTCATAAAGGCACCCACAGGCTATATAGGCCCAACTCTTCCCCAGATGGAAAGGCCCCAGTACATATAGCCGTACGAACCAGAAAATATCCATATCTATATATGCCATTATAAGGTATTCAAACCTCCCGGCATAGTCAAGGTGACTTAAGCGCCAATTTATAAAATATGGGGAACTTGAACCTCCCATTCATATATTCAATACGGGGGACTTGAACCTCCCGGTCATTTACACACCTGCACCGGCTAGTGCGGTTTCCAGTGTTAGTCCTTCAAGACCCCTACTTTCATGGCCCGGCAACACATCCCGCTCTTAAGCCTAATTTAAAACATTTAACATGCATCAATATTATTGAACCTATTATACATATAGGAACCCTATTGGTATCGTCATACCAACTCCACTTGCAAGCATATATTATGCCATAAGAATAATTTCATCATTTGGGACTCGAATCCATGTCCAAACTAAGACATCAAGTTAATACAATATTTGGGACACAAGCCCATTTAGCCAATCAAACCCTAAGGTTACAATATAAATCAATCTATGGCCATCAAGGCCTTTACAATGTCCTTCATAAATCACTATCATGGTTATGCCAAAGCCTTAGTTTAAAAACACAATTCAACTTGTGACAATATGATTCTCCTTAACAATTTCACAAACAGGTTGAGGATATGCCATTATTAAAGCCAAAATCATTAAATTTGGGGTTAAACTATGAGCCCTCAATTAAATCACCATTCCCATTCAACCTTATGTGCAGAACCATCGTTAAAACATGTATAATCACAATTTAAACCATAGAAAATAATATTCAATGATATACATTCAAACCCATTAACCTTGGTTTCCAAACTACCATTAATGGTTCATGAAAAATGATTTAAACATATGTTTTTAGTAAACTAACAATGAGGTAAGAGTCATATGCCTGAATTACGAAGATTCACAAAGAGAAATTGACTCTAGAACCCTTAGATGGCCACTTTGGAGAAACCATAGCCAATTTGCTTGAGAGGATTTTGAGAGAGTAAAGAGGATATTTTGATCTTGTAAATTGTAGAATGAATTCCCCAAAGTGTTTTAGGGATATGGGTACTTAAGGTTCTTAAATGGGAAATGTCCAAAGTACCCCCAACTAAAAACTGTAAAAAGGTCGTCCTTAGTTACGAGTCGGCCTATCGACTCATCACCACATCACATGACTCATAGCCATAAGTTGTATCCTAAACAGTGAGTTAGATACCCATACACTGTCCATCTTACGACTCTATGATCTCACTCATGACCTAGCCATACGACTCATATGGTCTAGTCAAGTCTTATCCAAGACAGAACCTAGAGGAATTAGACACTAGACAACATACAACTCAACCCTACCACTCATAACATGGTCTTACAACTCGTAGTGAGTCACTCGTACTCAGAGAAGAACTTAGCCAATTCCAAACTTATTTGGTTATGACTTGGGTCCCTCAAGCCGTAACCACACCATACGACTCGTATGATGAGTCGTCAATAGGGCAGTGTACTCAAGGCTCAAGGAATTTTCAAGGACCAAAATTAAGGGCATTTCATTGACTTAGTTATGTTATCTTGCATCTTATCATATTCATATTATGATTTACCTCAGTCAGCCGATGATGCCTATTGAATACCCATTATTTTGATACTCATACTATACTTCTGCAAGTTTTTGGTGCAGATCCGAGTACTAGTTGCCACCATTGATTCATATTCGTGTGTTGCTAATATCTAGAGATAGGGTGAGCTTAGAGTCTGAGTCGCCCATTTTCTTTTATCCTTTTATGTTCAGACTTTTGTTTCGAGATAGGTGTATTGACTATTCTAGATACTTGAGTTATATTTCTATTTTTAAATGCTCTTATACTGGCTCTACCAGGTCATGGGATGGTATTTATGTAGTGATTACTTTTAAACTATTTCTATTTTTTTGCTTATTTATTGTGTTGGATTGCCTATTAGGCCCTATAGGGGCATTCCCACCAAGTTAACCCATTGTGTTTAACTTCGGATTACGGTTTGGCTTACCTACTGGCGGGATAGAGTATGTTCCATCATGACTCATAAATCAGGTCGTGACACGTTATTTTCTGAAAGTAAATCATTTTATCTTGAGAGGAAAGATTCCATTAACCTCTGGTACTTGAGGGGAATAAATTCCTTAAGGACACACACTGAATTCAGTTGACTTGATTCTAAAAAAATTTCTATTTCATATTCATTTCTTAAGTTGGTTTTACTATTTTTCTAAAAATAGTAGAAACTTCATTTTGATAGTTTATTTGATCATTCATTTGAACTTGTGTTTGAAGTTGTTGAACTCCATTATAGTTCTGAAGTTGTTTTTGAACTTAGTGTTGAAGTTCATATTGTTACATATATAAATTTTTTTCCAAAAATAACAAATTTTATTATGGTCAAGTGACTTGGAAGATGCTTATGAACTAACTAATTGAACCATTGTGTCAAATTCATATTTTATTGATATTAATCCATACTTTTAGGGTCTGAATATACTTGGTCAATTAATCTAAGGGATAATAGTCTGAAAAATACATGTACTTTGCCTAAATTTATAGTTGCGCATACTGAACTTTGTAGGGGTCTTATTACCCCCTGAACATTTTAAAAATAGAATATATACCCGTTGAAAAGCTCATAACCATATTTTATTTCAAGTAGTGACCTGCACGCACTGCCACATAATGCCACATCATGCCACGTAATTTCACGTAATATTACTTTTTTAATATAAAAAATTAATTACTTTTATTTATTATATTTTCTTCTTTTTATTTTTTTTAAATTTACTTTTTCATTTCATTCTCTTTTTTTATACCCTGTTCTCATCTTTTTTTTTTTTTTAACTTCTCCATATTATTACTTTTTTCAGCGATGAACACAAAGTATAGAGGAAGACTCCGACGGAAAGCATCTCTCAGCTTTATTTTTTATAGATAAGAGATTTTTTCTTTATTCTTTGGTTATGGGGGAGTGAAATCCTAGAAATTGTAGTGCGTGTGAATATGGGGATTAGAGTTGTTGAGTTGTGAAATCGAAGATTGTTTGATTGGTACTTTGTGTGGTAAAGTAGAGAGAATGTCTTTATTAAGTAGAGAATTGGTAATTGGAGTGTGTAGTTATTTTCTTTTCATTTTTGGGTCAAAATTTTTTGGAAGGAAAACACATTAGGATGATTAGATTGAGGGATTAATAAGAAATTACTAGAATTTAAATGGGGCTTGCAA